>NC_139217.1:150033901-150408901 GCF_055691185.1 Crinia signifera
ACTACAGAGATGGCTGTGTAACCATGGCAACAACATAAACAATGCACTTCTAAAGAGTTGACTGTGTAACTATGGCAACAACATAAACAATGCATGACTACACAGTTGACTGTAACCATAGCAACTACATAAACAACACACTACTACAGAGGTGACTATGTAACCATGGCAACAACATAAACAATGCACTTCTACAGAGTTGACTCTGTAACCATGGCAACAACGTAAACAATGCATTACTACAGAGGTGACTGTGTAACCATGGCACCAACATAAACAATGCACTACTTCACAGGTAACTGTGTAACCATGGCAACAGCATAAACAATGCACTACTACAGATGAGACTGTGTAACCATGGCAACAAAATAAACAACACACTACTACAGATGTGACTGTGTAACCATGGCAACAACATTAACAATGCACTACTACACAGGTGACTGTGTAACCATGGCAACAACATAAACAAAGAACTACTACACATGTGACTGTGAAATCATGGCAACAACATAAACAATGCACTACTACAGAGGTGACTGTGTAACCATGGCAATAACATAAACAATGCACTTCTACAGAATTGACTGTGTAACCATGGCAACAACATAAACAGTGCACTATTACAGAGGTGACTGTGTAACCATAGCAACAAAATAAACAACACACTACTACAGAGGTGACTGTGTAACCATGGCAACAACATAAACAATGCACTTCTACAGAGTTGACTGTGTAACCATGGCAACAACATAAACAGTGCACTATTACAGAGGTGACTGTGTAACCATAGCAACAAAATAAACAACACACTACTACAGAGGTGACTGTGTAACCATGGCAACAACATAAACAATGCACTTCTACAGAGTTGACTGTGTAACCATGGCAACAACATAAACAATGCACTGAGCACTACTACGCAGGTGACTATGTAACCATGGCAACAACATAAACAATGCACTACTACAGAGATGGCTGTGTAACCATGGCAACAACATAAACAATGCACTTCTAAAGAGTTGACTGTGTAACCATGGCAACAACATAAACAATGCACGACTACACAGTTGACTGTGTAACCATGGCAACAGCATAAACAATGCACTACTACAGATGAGACTGTGTAACCATGGCAACAAAATAAACAACACACTACTACAGAGGTGACTGTGTAACCATGGCCACAACATAAACAATGCACTACTACACAGGTAACTGTGTAACCATGGCAACAGCATAAACAATGCACTACTACAGATGAGACTGTGTAACCATGGCAACAAAATAAACAATGCACTTCTACAGAGTTGACTGTGTAACCATGGCACCAACATAAGCAATGCACTGAGCACTACTACACAGGTGACTGTGTAACCATGGCAACAACATAAACAATGCACTTCTACAGAGTTGACTCTGTAACCATGGCAACAACATAAACAATGCACTACTACAGAGGTGACTGTGTAACCATGGCAACAAAATAAACAACACACTATTACAGAAGTGACTGTGTAACCATGGCAACAACATAAACAATGCACTACTACTGATGAGACTGTGTAACCATGGCAACAACATAAACAATGCACTTGTACAGAGTTGACTGCGTAACCATGGCAACAACATAAACAATGCACTACTACTTATGAGACTGTGTAACCATGGGAACAACATAAACAATGCACTTCTACAGAGTTGACTGTGTAACCATGGCAACAACATAAACAGTGCACTGAGCACTACTACACAGGTGACTATGTAACCATGGCAACAACATAAACAATGCACTTCTACAGAGGTGACTGTGTAACCATGGCAACAACATAAACAATGCACTTCTACAGGGTTGACTCTGTAACTATGGCAACAACATAAACAATGCATTACTACAGAGGTGACTGTGTAACTATGGCACCAACATAAACAATGCACTACTACACAGGTAACTGTGTAACCATGGCAACAGCATAAACAATGCACTACTACAGATGAGACTGTGTAACCATGGCAACAAAATAAACAACACACTACTACAGAGGTGACTGTGTAACCATGGCCACAACATAAACAATTCACTACTACACAGGTAACTGTGTAACCATGGCAACAGCATAAACAATGCACTACTACAGATGAGACTGTGTAACCATGGCAACAAAATAAACAACACACTACTACAAAGGTGACTGTGTAACCATGGCAATAACATAAACAATGCACTTCTACAGAGTTGACTGTGTAACCATGGCACCAACATAAGCAATGCACTGAGCACTACTACACAGGTGACTGTGTAACCATGGCAACAACATAAACAATGCACTACTACAGAGATGGCTGTGTAACCATGGCAACAACATAAACAATGCACTACTACAGAGGTGACTGTGTAACCATGGCACCAACATAAGCAATGCACTACTACACAGGTAACTGTAACCATGGCAACAGCATAAACAATGCACTACTACAGATGAGACTGTGTAACCATGGCAACAAAATAAACAATGCACTACTACACAGGTGACTGTGTAACCATGGCAACAACATAAACAAATAACTACTACTCATGTGACTGATACCATGGCAACAACATAAACAATGCACTACTACAGAGGTGACTGTGTAACCATGGCAATAACATAAACAATGCACTTTTACAGAGTTGACTGTGTAACCATGGCAACAACATAAACAATGCACTGAGCACTACTACACAGGTGACTGTGTAACCATGGCAACAACATAAACAATGCACTACTACAGAGATGGCTGTGTAACCATGGCAACAACATAAACAATGCACTTCTAAAGAGTTGAATGTGTAACCATGGCAACAACATAAACAATGCACTACTACACAGTAGACTGTGTAACCATAGCAACTACATAAACAACACACTACTACAGAGGTGACTGTGTAACCATTTCAACAACATAAACAATGCACTTCTACAGAGTGGACTCTGTAAACATGGCAACAACATAAACAATGCATTACTACAGAGGTGACTGTGTAACCATTACACAAAATAAACAACACACTACTACAGAGGTGACTGTGTAACCATGGCAACAACATAAACAATGCACTACTACACATGTAACTGTGTAACCATGGCAACAACATAAACAAAGAACTACTACACATGTGACTGTGAAACCATGGCAACAACATAAACAATGCACTACTACAGAGATGACTGTGTAACCATGACAATAACATAAACAATGCACTTCTACAGAGTTGACTGTGTAACCATGGCAACAACATAAACAATGCACTACTACAGAGGTGACTGTGTAACCATGGCAACATAAACAATGCACTACTACAGAGGTGACTGTGTAACCATAGCAACAAAATAAACAACACACTACTACAGAGGTGACTGTGTAACAATGGCAACAACATACATAATGCACTACTACACAGGTAACTGTGTAACCATGGCAACAGCATAAACAATGCACTACTACAGATGAGACTGTGTAACCATGGCAACAAAATAAACAACACACTACAGAGATGACTGTGTAACCATGGCAACAAAATAAACAACACACTACTACAGAGGTAACTGTAACCATGGCAACAACATAAACAATGCGCTACTACACAGGTGACTGTGTAACCATGGCAATAACATAAACAAAGAACTACTACACATGTGACTGTGAAACCATGGCAACAACATAAACAATGCACTACTACAGAGGTGACTGTGTAACCATGGCAATAACATAAACAATGCACTGCTACAGAGTTGACTGTGTAACCATGGCAACAACATAAACAATGCACTACTACAGAGGTGACTGTGTAACCATAGCAACAAAATAAACAACACACTACTACAGAGGTGACTGTGTAACCATGGCAACATTATAAACAATGCACTGCTACACAGGTGACTGTGTAACCATGGCAACAACATAAACAAAGAACTACTACACATGTGACTATGAAACCATGGCAACAACATAAACAATGCACTACTACAGAGGTGACTGTGTAACCATGGCAATAACATAAACAATGCACTTCTACAGAGTTCACTGTGTAACCATGGCAACAACATAAACAATGCACTACTACAGAGGTGACTGTGTAACGATGGCAACAACATAAACAATGCACTACTAAAGTGATGACTGTGTAACCATAGCAACAAAATAAACAACACACTACTACAGAGGTGACTGTGTAACCATAGCAACAACATAAACAATGCACTGAGCACTACTACACAGGTGACTGTGTAACCATGGCAACAACATAAACAATGCATTCTACAGAGATGGCTGTTTAACCATGGCAACAACATAAACAATGCACTTGTACAGAGTTGACTGCGTAACCATGGCAACAACATAAACAATGCACTACTACTGATGAGACTGTGTAACCATGGCAACAACATAAACAATGCACTTTTACAGAGTTGACTGTGTAACCATGGCAACAACATAAACAATGCACTTCTACAGAGGTGACTGTGTAACCATGGCAATAACATAAACAATGCACTTCTACAGAGTTGACTCTGTAACCATGGCAACAACATAAACAATGCACTACTACACAGGTGACTGTGTAACCATGGCAACAACATAAATAAAGAACTACTACACATGTGACTGTGAAACCATGGCAACAACATAAACAATGCATTACTACACATGTGACTCTGAAACCATGGCAACAACATAAACAATGCACTACAACAGAGGTGACTGTGTAACCATGGCAACAACATAAACAATGCACTACTACACAGTTGACTGTGTAACCATGGCAACAACATAAACAAAGAACTACTACACATGTGACTGTGAAACCATGGTAACAACATAAACAATGCACTACTACAGAGGTGACTGTGTAACCATGGCAACAACATAAACAATGCACTACTACAGAGGTGACTGTGTAACCATGGCAACAACATAAATAATGCACTGAGCACTACTACACAGGTGACTGTGTAACCATTGCAACAACATAAACAATGCACTACTACAGAAATGGCTGTGTAACCATGGCAACAACATAAACAATGCACTTCTAAAGAGTTGACTGTGTAACTATGGCAACAACATAAACAATGCATGACTACACAGTTGACTGTAACCATAGCAACTACATAAACAACACACTACTACAGAGGTGCCTGTGTAACCATGGCCACAACATAAACAATGCACTACTACACAGGTAACTGTGTAACCATCGCAACAGCATAAACAATGCACTACTACAGATGAGACTGTGTAACCATGGCAACAAAATAAACAATGCACTTCTACAGAGTTGACTGTGTAACCATGGCACCAACATAAGCAATGCACTGAGCACTACTACACAGGTGACTGTGTAACCATGGCAACAACATAAACAATGCACTACTACAGAGATGGCTGTGTAACTATGGCAACAACATAAACAATGCACTACTACAGAGGTGACTGTGTAACCATGGCACCAACATAAGCAATGCACTACTACACAGGTAACTGTAACCATGGCAACAGCATAAACAATGCACTACTACAGATGAGACTGTGTAACCATGGCAACAAAATAAACAATGCACTACTACACAGGTGACTGTGTAACCATGGCAACAACATAAACAAAGAACTACTACTCATGTGACTGTGATACCATGGCAACAACAAAAACAATGCACTACTACAGAGGTGACTGTGTAACCATGGCAACAACATAAACAATGCACTTCTACAGAGTTGACTGTGTAACCATGGCAACAACATAAACAATGCACTGAGCACTACTACACAGGTGACTGTGTAACCATGGCAACAACATAAACAATGCACTACTACAGAGATGGCTGTGTAACCATGGCAACAACATAAACAATGCACTTCTAAAGAGTTGAATGTGTAACCATGGCAACAACATAAACAATGCACTACTACACAGTTGACTGTAACCATAGCAACTACATAAACAACACACTACTACAGAGGTGACTGTGTAACCATGGCAACAACATAAACAATGCACTTCTACAGAGTGGACTCTGTAAACATGGCAACAACATAAACAATGCATTACTACAGAGGTGACTGTGTAACCATTGCACCAACATAAACAATGCACTACTACACAGGTAACTGTGTAACCATGGCAACAGCATAAACAATGCACTACTACAGATGAGACTGTGTAACCATTACACAAAATAAACAACGCACTACTACAGAGGTGACTGTGTAACCATGGCAACAACATAAACAATGCACTACTACACATGTAACTGTGTAACCATGGCAACAACATAAACAAAGAACTACTACACATGTGACTGTGAAACCATGGCAACAACATAAACAATGCACTACTACAGATATGACTGTGTAACCATGACAATAACATAAACAATGCACTTCTACAGAGTTGACTGTGTAACCATGGCAACAACATAAACAATGCACTACTACAGAGGTGACTGTGTAACCATGGCAACAACATAAACAATGCACTACTACAGAGGTGACTGTGTAACCATAGCAACAAAATAAACAACACACTACTACAGAGGTGACTGTGTAACCATGGCAACAACATAAATAATGCACTACTACACAGGTAACTGTGTAACCATGGCAACAGCATAAACAATGCACTACTACAGATGAGACTGTGTAACCATGGCAACAAAATAAACAACACACTACTACAGAGGTGACTGTGTAACCATGGCAACAAAATAAACAACACACTACTACAGAGGTAACTGTAACCATGGCAACAACATAAACAATGCACTACTACACAGGTGACTGTGTAACCATGGCAATAACATAAACAAAGAACTACTACACATGTGACTGTGAAACCATGGCAACAACATAAACAATGCACTACTACAGAGGTGACTGTGTAACCATGGCAATAACATAAACAATGCACTTCTACAGAGTTGACTGTGTAACCATGGCAACATCATAAACAATGCACTACTACAGAGGTGAATGTGTAACCAAAGCAACAAAATAAACAACACACTACTACAGAGGTGACTGTGCAACCATGGCAACAACATAAACAATGCACTGAGCACTACTACACAGGTGACTGTGTAACCATGGCAACAACATAAATAATGCACTACTACAGGAGTGACTGTGTAACCATGGCAACAACATAAACAATGCACTACTACACAGGTGACTGTGTAACCATGGCAACAACATAAATAAAGAACTACTACACATGTGACTGTTAAACCATGGCAACAACATAAACAATGCACTACTACACATGTGACTCTGAAACCATGGCAACAACATAAACAATGCACTACTACAGAGGTGACTGTGTAACCATGGCAACAACATAAACAATGCACTACTACACAGGTGACTGTGTAACCATGGCAACAACATAAACAAAGAACTACTAAACATGTGACTGTGAAACCATGGTAACAACATAAACAATGCACTACTACAGAGGTGAATGTGTAACCATGGCAACAACATAAACAATGCACTACTACAGAGGTGACTGTGTAACCATGGCAACAACATAAATAATGCACTGAGCACTACTACACAGGTGACTGTGTAACCATCGCAACAACATAAACAATGCACTACTACAGAGATGGCTGTGTAACTATGGCAACAACATAAACAATGCATGACTACACAGTTGACTGTAACCATAGCAACTACATAAACAACACACTACTACAGAGGTGACTATGTAACCATGGCAACAACATAAACAATGCACTTCTACAGAGTTGACTCTGTAACCATGGCAACAACGTAAACAATGCATTACTACAGAGGTGACTGTGTAACCATGGCACCAACATAAACAATGCACTACTTCACAGGTAACTGTGTAACCATGGCAACAGCATAAACAATGCACTACTACAGATGAGACTGTGTAACCATGGCAACAAAATAAACAACACACTACTACAGATGTGACTGTGTAACCATGGCAACAACATTAACAATGCACTACTACACAGGTGACTGTGTAACCATGGCAACAACATAAACAAAGAACTACTACACATGTGACTGTGAAATCATGGCAACAACATAAACAATGCACTACTACAGAGGTGACTGTGTAACCATGGCAATAACATAAACAATGCACTTCTACAGAATTGACTATGTAACCATGGCAACAACATAAACAGTGCACTATTACAGAGGTGACTGTGTAACCATAGCAACAAAATAAACAACACACTACTACAGAGGTGACTGTGTAACCATGGCAACAACATAAACAATGCACTTCTACAGAGTTGACTGTGTAACCATGGCAACAACATAAACAGTGCACTATTACAGAGGTGACTGTGTAACCATAGCAACAAAATAAACAACACACTACTACAGAGGTGACTGTGTAACCATGGCAACAACATAAACAATGCACTTCTACAGAGTTGACTGTGTAACCATGGCAACAACATAAACAATGCACTGAGCACTACTACGCAGGTGACTATGTCACCATGGCAACAACATAAACAATGCACTACTACAGAGATGGCTGTGTAACCATGGCAACAACATAAACAATGCACTTCTAAAGAGTTGACTGTGTAACCATGGCAACAACATAAACAATGCACTACTACACAGGTAACTGTGTAACCATGGCAACAGCATAAACAATGCACTACTACAGATGAGACTGTGTAACCATGGCAACAAAATAAACAACACACTACTACAGAGGTGACTGTGTAACCATGGCCACAACATAAACAATGCACTACTACACAGGTAACTGTGTAACCATGGCAACAGCATAAACAATGCACTACTACAGATGAGACTGTGTAACCATGGCAACAAAATAAACAATGCACTTCTACAGAGTTGACTGTGTAACCATGGCACCAACATAAGCAATGCACTGAGCACTACTACACAGGTGACTGTGTAACCATGGCAACAACATAAACAATGCACTACTACAGAGATGGCTGTGTAACCATGGCAACAACATAAACAATGCACTACTACAGAGGTGACTGTGTAACCATGGCACCAACATAAGCAATGCACTACTACACAGGTAACTGTAACCATGGCAACAGCATAAACAATGCACTACTACAGATGAGACTGTGTAACCATGGCAACAAAATAAACAATGCACTACAACACAGGTGACTGTGTAACCATGGCAACAACATAAACAAAGAACTACTACTCATGTGACTGTGATACCATGGCTACAACATAAACAATGCACTACTACAGAGGTGACTGTGTAACCATGGCAATAACATAAACAATGCACTTCTACAGAGTTGACTGTGTAACCATGGCAACAACATAAACAATGCACTGAGCACTACTACACAGGTGACTGTGTAACCATGGCAACAACATAAACAATGCACTACTACAGAGGTGAATGTGTAACCATGGCAACAACATAAACAATGCACTTCTAAAGAGTTGAATGTGTAACCATGGCAACAACATAAACAATGCACTACTACACAGTTGACTGTAACAATAGCAACTACATAAACAACACACTACTACAGAGGTGACTGTGTAACCATGGCAACAACATAAACAATGCACTACTACAGAGGTGACTGTGTAACCATAGCAACAAAATAAACAACACACTACTACAGAGGTGACTGTGTAACCATGGCAACAACATAAATAATGCACTACTACACAGGTAACTGTGTAACCATGGCAACAGCATAAACAATGCACTACTACAGATGAGACTGTGTAACCATGGCAACAAAATAAACAACACACTACTACAGAGGTGACTGTGTAACCATGGCAACAAAATAAACAACACACTACTACAGAGGTAACTGTAACCATGGCAACAACATAAACAATGCACTACTACACAGGTGACTGTGTAACCATGGCAATAACATAAACAAAGAACTACTACACATGTGACTGTGAAACCATGGCAACAACATAAACAATGCACTACTACAGAGGTGACATTGTAACCATGGCAATAACATAAACAATGCACTTCTACAGAGTTGACTGTGTAACCATGGCAACAACATAAACAATGCACTACTACAGAGGTGACTGTGTAACCATAGCAACAAAATAAACAACACACTACTACAGAGGTGACTGTGCAACCATGGCAACAACATAAAAAATGCACTGAGCACTACTACACAGGTGACTGTGTAACCATGGCAACAACATAAACAATGCACTACTACAGGGTTGACTGTGTAACCATGGCAACAACATAAACAATGCACTACTACACAGGTGACTGTGTAACCATGGCAACAACTTAAATAAAGAACTACTACACATGTGACTGTGAAACCATGGCAACAACATAAACAATGCACTACTACACATGTGACTCTGAAACCATGGCAACAACATAAACAATGCACTACTACAGAGGTGACTGTGTAACCATGGCAACAACATAAACAATGCACTACTACACAGGTGACTGTGTAACCATGGCAACAACATAAACAAAGAACTACTACAGAGGTGACTGTGTAACCATGGCAACAACATAAACAATGCACTTCTACAGAGGTGACTGTGTAACCATGGCAATAACATAAACAATGCACTTCTACAGAGTTGACTCTGTAACCATGGCAACAACATAAACAATGCACTACTACAGAGGTGACTGTGTAACCATGGCAACAAAATAAACAACACACTATTACAGAAGTGACTGTGTAACCATGGCAACAACATAAACAATGCACTTGTACAGAGTTGACTGCGTAACCATGGCAACAACATAAACAATGCACTACTACTGATGAGACTGTGTAACCATGGCAACAACATAAACAATGCACTTGTACAGAGTTGACTGCGTAACCATGGCAACAACATAAACAATGCACTACTACTGATGAGACTGTGTAACCATGGGAACAACATAAACAATGCACTTCTACAGAGTTGACTGTGTAACCATGGCAACAACATAAACAGTGCACTGAGCACTACTACACAGGTGACTATGTAACCATGGCAACAACATAAACAATGCACTTCTACAGAGGTGACTGTGTAACCATGGCAACAACATAAACAATGCACTTCTACAGAGTTGACTCTGTAACTATGGCAACAACATAAACAATGCATTACTACAGAGGTGACTGTGTAACTATGGCACAAACATAAACAATGCACTACTACACAGGTAACTGTGTAACCATGGCAACAGCATAAACAATGCACTACTACAGATGAGACTGTGTAACCATGGCAACAAAATAAACAACACACTACTACAGAGGTGACTGTGTAACCATGGCAATAACATAAACAATGCACTTCTACAGAGTTGACTGTGTAACCATGGCACCAACATAAGCAATGCACTGAGCACTACTACACAGGTGACTGTGTAACCATGGCAACAACATAAACAATGCTTTACTACAGAGATGGCTGTGTAACCATGGCAACAACATAAACAATGCACTACTACAGAGGTGACTGTGTAACCATGGCACCAACATAAGCAATGCACTACTACACAGGTAACTGTAACCATGGCAACAGCATAAACAATGCACTACTACAGATGAGACTGTGTAACCATGGCAACAAAATAAACAATGCACTACTACACAGGTGACTGTGTAACCATGGCAACAACATAAACAAATAACTACTACTCATGTGACTGATACCATGGCAACAACATAAACAATGCACTACTACAGAGGTGACTGTGTAACCATGGCAATAACATAAACAATGCACTTCTACAGAGTTGACTGTGTAACCATGGCAACAACATAAACAATGCACTGAGCACTACTACACAGGTGACTGTGTAACCATGGCAACAACATAAACAATGCACTACTACAGAGATGGCTGTGTAACCATGGCAACAACATAAACAATGCACTTCTAAAGAGTTGAATGTGTAACCATGGCAACAACATAAACAATGCACTACTACACAGTTGACTGTGTAACCATAGCAACTACATAAACAACACACTACTACAGAGGTGACTGTGTAACCATTTTAACAACATAAACAATGCACTTCTACAGAGTGGACTCTGTAAACATGGCAACAACATAAACAATGCATTACTACAGAGGTGACTGTGTAACCATTACACAAAATAAACAACACACTACTACAGAGGTGACTGTGTAACCATGGCAACAACATAAACAATGCACTACTACACATGTAACTGTGTAACCATGGCAACAACATAAACAAAGAACTACTACACATGTGACTGTGAAACCATGGCAACAACATAAAGAATGCACTACTACAGAGATGACTGTGTAACCATGACAATAACATAAACAATGCACTTCTACAGAGTTGACTGTGTAACCATGGCAACAACATAAACAATGCACTACTACAGAGGTGACTGTGTAACCATGGCAACATAAACAATGCACTACTACAGAGGTGACTGTGTAACCATAGCAACAAAATAAACAACACACTACTACAGAGGTGACTGTGTAACCATGGCAACAACATACATAATGCACTACTACACAGGTAACTGTGTAACCATGGCAACAGCATAAACAATGCACTACTACAGATGAGACTGTGTAACCATGGCAACAAAATAAACAACACACTACTACAGAGGTGACTGTGTAACCATGGCAACAAAATAAACAACACACTACTACAGAGGTAACTGTAACCATGGCAACAACATAAACAATGCACTACTACACAGGTGACTGTGTAACCATGGCAATAACATAAACAAAGAACTACTACACATGTGACTGTGAAACCATGGCAACAACATAAACAATGCACTACTACAAAGGTGACTGTGTAACCATGGCAATAACATAAACAATGCACTGCTACAGAGTTGACTGTGTAACCATGGCAACAACATAAACAATGCACTACTACAGAGGTGACTGTGTAACCATAGCAACAAAATAAACAACACACTACTACAGAGGTGACTGTGTAACCATGGCAACATTATAAACAATGCACTGCTACACCGGTGACTGTTTAACCATGGCAACAACATAAACAAAGAACTACTACACATGTGACTGTGAAACCATGGCAACAACATAAAAAATGCACTACTACAGAGGTGACTGTGTAACCATGGCAATAACATAAACAATGCACTTCTACAGAGTTGACTGTGTAACCATGGCAACAACATAAACAATGCACTACTACAGAGGTGACTGTGTAACGATGGCAACAACATAAACAATGCACTACTAAAGTGATGACTGTGTAACCATAGCAACAAAATAAACAACACACTACTACAGAGGTGACTGTGTAACCATAGCAACAACATAAACAATGCACTGAGCACTACTACACAGGTGACTGTGTAACCATGGCAACAACATAAACAATGCATTCTACAGAGATGGCTGTTTAACCATGGCAACAACATAAACAATGCACTTGTACAGAGTTGACTGCGTAACCATGGCAACAACATAAACAATGCACTACTACTGATAAGACTGTGTAACCATGGCAACAACATAAACAATGCACTTTTACAGAGTTGACTGTGTAACCATGGCAACAACATAAACAATGCACTTCTACAGAGGTGACTGTGTAACCATGGCAATAACATAAACAATGCACTTCTACAGAGTTGACTCTGTAACCATGGCAACAACATAAACAATGCACTACTACACAGGTGACTGTGTAACCATGGCAACAACATAAATAAAGAACTACTACACATGTGACTGTGAAACCATGGCAACAACATAAACAATGCATTACTACACATGTGACTCTGAAACCATGGCAACAACATAAACAATGCACTACAACAGAGGTGACTGTGTAACCATGGCAACAACATAAACAATGCACTACTACACAGTTGACTGTGTAACCATGGCAACAACATAAACAAAGAACTACTACACATGTGACTGTGAAACCATGGTAACAACATAAACAATGCACTACTACAGAGGTGACTGTGTAACCATGGCAACAACATAAACAATGCACTACTACAGAGGTGACTGTGTAACCATGGCAACAACATAAATAATGCACTGAGCACTACTACACAGGTGACTGTGTAACCATTGCAACAACATAAACAATGCACTACTACAGAGATGGCTGTGTAACCATGGCAACAACATAAACAATGCACTTCTAAAGAGTTGACTGTGTAACTATGGCAACAACATAAACAATGCATGACTACACAGTTGACTGTAACCATAGCAACTACATAAACAACACACTACTACAGAGGTGATTATGTAACCATGGCAACAACATAAACAATGCACTTCTACAGAGTTGACTCTGTAACCATGGCAACAACGTAAACAATGCATTACTACAGAGGTGACTGTGTAACCATGGCACCAACATAAACAATGCACTACTTCACAGGTAACTGTGTAACCATGGCAACAGCATAAACAATGCACTACTACAGATGAGACTCTGTAACCATGGCAACAAAATAAACAACACACTACTACAGAGGTGACTGTGTAACCATGGCAACAACATTAACAATGCACTACTACACAGGTGACTGTGTAACCATGGCAACAACATAAACAAAGAACTACTACACATGTGACTGTGAAATCATGGCAACAACATAAACAATGCACTACTACAGAGGTGACTGTGTAACCATGGCAATAACATAAACAATGCACTTCTACAGAATTGACTGTGTAACCATGGCAACAACATAAACAGTGCACTATTACAGAGGTGACTGTGTAACTATAGCAACAAAATAAACAACACACTACTACAGAGGTGACTGTGTAACCATGGCAACAACATAAACAATGCACTTCTACAGAGTTGACTGTGTAACCATGGCAACAACATAAACAGTGCACTATTACAGAGGTGACTGTTTAACCATAGCAACAAAATAAACAACACACTACTACAGAGGTGACTGTGTAACCATGGCAACAACATAAACAATGCACTTCTACAGAGTTGACTGTGTAACCATGGCAACAACATAAACAATGCACTGAGCACTACTACGCAGGTGACTATGTAACCATGGCAACAACATAAACAATGCACTACTACAGAGATGGCTGTGTAACCATGGCAACAACATAAACAATGCACTTCTAAAGAGTTGACTGTGTAACCATGGCAACAACATAAACAATGCACGACTACACAGTTGACTGTGTAACCATGGCAACAGCATAAACAATGCACTACTACAGATGAGACTGTGTAACCATGGCAACAAAATAAACAACACACTACTACAGAGGTGACTGTGTAACTATGGCCACAACATAAACAATGCACTACTACACAGGTAACTGTGTAACCATGGCAACAGCATAAACAATGCACTACTACAGATGAGACTGTGTAACCATGGCAACAAAATAAACAATGCACTTCTACAGAGTTGACTGTGTAACCATGGCACCAACATAAGCAATGCACTGAGCACTACTACACAGGTGACTGTGTAACCATGGCAACAACATAAACAATGCACTACTACAGAGATGGCTGTGTAACCATGGCAACAACATAAACAATGCACTACTACAGAGGTGACTGTGTAACCATGGCACCAACATAAGCAATGCACTACTACACAGGTAACTGTAACCATGGCAACAGCATAAACAATGCACTACTACAGATGAGACTGTGTAACCATGGCAACAAAATAAACAATGCACTACTACACAGGTGACTGTGTAACCATGGCAACAACATAAACAAAGAACTACTACTCATGTGACTGTGATACCATGGCAACAACAAAAACAATGCACTACTACAGAGGTGACTGTGTAACCATGGCAACAACATAAACAATGCACTTCTACAGAGTTGACTGTGTAACCATGGCAACAACATAAACAATGCACTGAGCACTACTACACAGGTGACTGTGTAACCATGGCAACAACATAAACAATGCACTACTACAGAGATGGCTGTGTAACCATGGCAACAACATAAACAATGCACTTCTAAAGAGTTGAATGTGTAACCATGGCAACAACATAAACAATGCACTACTACACAGTTGACTGTAACCATAGCAACTACATAAACAACACACTACTACAGAGGTGACTGTGTAACCATGGCAACAACATAAACAATGCACTTCTACAGAGTGGACTCTGTAAACATGGCAACAACATAAACAATGCATTACTACAGAGGTGACTGTGTAACCATTGCACCAACATAAACAATGCACTACTACACAGGTAACTGTGTAACCATGGCAACAGCATAAACAATGCACTACTACAGATGAGACTGTGTAACCATTACACAAAATAAACAACGCACTACTACAGAGGTGACTGTGTAACCATGGCAACAACATAAACAATGCACTACTACACATGTAACTGTGTAACCATGGCAACAACATAAACAAAGAACTACTACACATGTGACTGTGAAACCATGGCAACAACATAAACAATGCACTACTACAGAGATGACTGTGTAACCATGACAATAACATAAACAATGCACTTCTACAGAGTTGACTGTGTAACCATGGCAACAACATAAACAATGCACTACTACAGAGGTGACTGTGTAACCATGGCAACAATATAAACAATGCACTACTACAGAGGTGACTGTGTAACCATAGCAACAAAATAAACAACACACTACTACAGAGGTGACTGTGTAACCATGGCAACAACATAAATAATGCACTACTACACAGGTAACTGTGTAACCATGGCAACAGCATAAACAATGCACTACTACAGATGAGACTGTGTAACCATGGCAACAAAATAAACAACACACTACTACAGAGGTGACTGTGTAACCATGGCAACAAAATAAACAACACACTACTACAGAGGTAACTGTAACCATGGCAACAACATAAACAATGCACTACTACACAGGTGACTGTGTAACCATGGCAATAACATAAACTAAGAACTACTACACATGTGACTGTGAAACCATGGCAACAACATAAACAATGCACTACTACAGAGGTGACTGTGTAACCATGGCAATAACATAAACAATGCACTTCTACAGAGTTGACTGTGTAACCATGGCAACATCATAAACAATGCACTACTACAGAGGTGACTGTGTAACCATGGCAACAACATAAATAAAGAACTACTACACATGTGACTGTGAAACCATGGCAACAACATAAACAATGCACTACTACACATGTGACTCTGAAACCATGGCAACAACATAAACAATGCACTACTACAGAGGTGACTGTGTAACCATGGCAACAACATAAACAATGCACTACTACACAGGTGACTGTGTAACCATGGCAACAACATAAACAAAGAACTACTACACATGTGACTGTGAAACCATGGTAACAACATAAACAATGCACTACTACAGAGGTGACTGTGTAACCATGGCAACAACATAAACAATGCACTACTACAGAGGTGACTATGTAACCATGGCAACAACATAAACAATGCACTTCTACAGAGTTGACTCTGTAACCATGGCAACAACGTAAACAATGCATTACTACAGAGGTGACTGTGTAACCATGGCAACAAAAAAAAACAACACACTACTACAGAGGTGACTGTGTAACCATGGCAACAACATAAACAATGCACTACTACAGAGGTGACTATGTAACCATGGCAACAGCATAAACAATGCACTACTACAGATGAGACTGTGTAACCATGGCAACAAAATAAACAACACACTACTACAGAGGTGACTGTGTAACCATGGCAACAACATTAACAATGCACTACTACACAGGTGACTGTGTAACCATGGCAACAACATAAACAAAGAACTACTACACATGTGACTGTGAAATCATGGCAACAACATAAACAATGCACTACTACAGATGTGACTGTGTAACCATGGCAATAACATAAACAATGCACTTCTACAGAATTGACTGTGTAACCATGGCAACAACATAAACAGTGCACTATTACAGAGGTGACTGTGTAACCATAGCAACAAAATAAACAACACACTACTACAGAGGTGACTGTGTAACCATGGCAACAACATAAACAATGCACTTCTACAGAGTTGACTGTGTAACCATGGCAACAACATAAACAGTGCACTATTACAGAGGTGACTGTGTAACCATAGCAACAAAATAAACAACACACTACTACAGAGGTGACTGTGTAACCATGGCAACAACATAAACAATGCACTTCTACAGAGTTGACTGTGTAACCATGGCAACAACATAAACAATGCACTGAGCACTACTACGCAGGTGACTACGTAACCATGGCAACAACATAAACAATGCACTACTACAGAGATGGCTGTGTAACCATGGCAACAACATAAACAATGCACTTCTAAAGAGTTGACTGTGTAACCATGGCAACAACATAAACAATGCACGACTACACAGTTGACTGTGTAACCATGGCAACAGCATAAACAATGCACTACTACAGATGAGACTGTGTAACCATGGCAACAAAATAAACAACACACTACTACAGAGGTGACTGTGTAACCATGGCCACAACATAAACAATGCACTACTACACAGGTAACTGTGTAACCATGGCAACAGCATAAACAATGCACTACTACAGATGAGACTGTGTAACCATGGCAACAAAATAAACAATGCACTTCTACAGAGTTGACTGTGTAACCATGGCACCAACATAAGCAATGCACTGAGCACTACTACACAGGTGACTGTGTAACCATGGCAACAACATAAACAATGCACTACTACAGAGATGGCTGTGTAACCATGGCAACAACATAAACAATGCACTACTACAGAGGTGACTGTGTAACCATGGCACCAACATAAGCAATGCACTACTACACAGGTAACTGTAACCATGGCAACAGCATAAACAATGCACTACTACAGATGAGACTGTGTAACCATGGCAACAAAATAAACAATGCACTACAACACAGGTGACTGTGTAACCATGGCAACAACATAAACAAAGAACTACTACTCATGTGACTGTGATACCATGGCTACAACATAAACAATGCACTACTACAGAGGTGACTGTGTAACCATGGCAACAAAATAAACAACACACTACTACAGAGGTGACTGTGTAACCATGGCAACAAAATAAACAACACACTACTACAGAGGTAACTGTAACCATGGCAACAACATAAACAATGCACTACTACACAGGTGACTGTGTAACCATGGCAATAACATAAACAAAGAACTACTACACATGTGACTGTGAAACCATGGCAACAACATAAACAATGCACTACTACAGAGGTGACATTGTAACCATGGCAATAACATAAACAATGCACTTCTACAGAGTTGACTGTGTAACCATGGCAACAACATAAACAATGCACTACTACAGAGGTGACTGTGTAACCATAGCAACAAAATAAACAACACACTACTACAGAGGTGACTGTGCAACCATGGCAACAACATAAACAATGCACTGAGCACTACTACACAGGTGACTGTGTAACCATGGCAACAACATAAACAATGCACTACTACAGGGGTGACTGTGTAACCATGGCAACAACATAAACAATGCACTACTACACAGGTGACTGTGTAACCATGGCAACAACTTAAATAAAGAACTACTACACATGTGACTGTGAAACCATGGCAACAACATAAACAATGCACTACTACACATGTGACTCTGAAACCATGGCAACAACATAAACAATGCACTACTACAGAGGTGACTGTGTAACCATGGCAACAACATAAACAATGCACTACTACACAGGTGACTGTGTAACCATGGCAACAACATAAACAAATAACTACTACAGAGGTGACTGTGTAACCATGGCAACAACATAAACAATGCACTTCTACAGAGGTGACTGTGTAACCATGGCAATAACATAAACAATGCACTTCTACAGAGTTGACTCTGTAACCATGGCAACAACATAAACAATGCACTACTACAGAGGTGACTGTGTAACCATGGCAACAAAATAAACAACACACTATTACAGAGGTGACTGTGTAACCATGGCAACAACATAAACAAAGAACTACTACACATGTGACTGTGAAACCATGGCAACAACATAAACAATGCACTACAACAGAGGTGACTGTGTAACCATGGCAATAACATAAACAATGCACTTCTACAGAGTTGACTGTGTAACCATGGCAACAACATAAACAGTGCACTACTACAGAGGTGACTGTGTAACCATGGCAACAACATAAACAATGCACTTCTACAGAGTTGACTGTGTAACCATGGCAACAACATAAACAATGCACTGAGCACTACTACACAGGTGACTATGTAACCCTTGCAACAACATAAACAATGCACTACTACAGAGATGGCTGTGTAACCATGGCAACAACATAAACAATGCACTTCTAAAGAGTTGACTGTGTAACCATGGCAACAACATAAACAATGCATGACTACACAGTTGACTGTAACCATAGCAACTACATAAACAACACACTACTACAGAGGTGACTGTGTAACCATGGCAACAACATAAACAATGCACTTCTACAGAGTTGACTCTGTAACCATGGCAACAACGTAAACAATGCATTACTACAGAGGTGACTGTAACCATGGCACCACCATAAACAATGCACTACTTCACAGGTAACTGTGTAACCATGGCAACAGCATAAACAATGCACTACTACAGATGAGACTGTGTAACCATGGCAACAAAATAAACAACACAATACTACAGAGGTGACTGTGTAACCATGGCAATAACATAAACAATGCACTTCTACAGAGTTGACTGTGTAACCATGGCACCAACATAAGCAATGCACTGAGCACTACTACACAGGTGACTGTGTAACCATGGCAACAACATAAACAATGCACTACTACAGAGATGGCTGTGTAACCATGGCAACAACATAAACAATGCACTACTACAGAGGTGACTGTGTAACCATGGCACCAACATAAGCAATGCACTACTACACAGGTAACTGTAACCATGGCAACAGCATAAACAATGCACTACTACAGATGAGACTGTGTAACCATGGCAACAAAATAAACAATGCACTACTACACAGGTGACTGTGTAACCATGGCAACAACATAAACAAATAACTACTACTCATGTGACTGATACCATGGCAACAACATAAACAATGCACTACTACAGAGGTGACTGTGTAACCATGGCAATAACATAAACAATGCACTTCTACAGAGTTGACTGTGTAACCATGGCAACAACATAAACAGTGCACTGAGCACTACTACACAGGTGACTGTGTAACCATGGCAACAACATAAACAATGCACTACTACAGAGATGGCTGTGTAACCATGGCAACAACATAAACAATGCACTTCTAAAGAGTTGAATGTGTAACCATGGCAACAACATAAACAATGCACTACTACACAGTTGACTGTGTAACCATAGCAACTACATAAACAACACACTACTACAGAGGTGACTGTGTAACCATTTCAACAACATAAACAATGCACTTCTACAGAGTGGACTCTGTAAACATGGCAAAAACATAAACAATGCATTACTACAGAGGTGACTGTGTAACCATTACACAAAATAAACAACACACTACTACAGAGGTGACTGTGTAACCATGGCAACAACATAAACAATGCACTACTACACATGTAACTGTGTAACCATGGCAACAACATAAACAAAGAACTACTACACATGTGACTGTGAAACCATGGCAACAACATAAACAATGCACTACTACAGAGATGACTGTGTAACCATGACAATAACATAAACAATGCACTTCTACAGAGTTGACTGTGTAACCATGGCAACAACATAAACAATGCACTACTACAGAGGTGACTGTGTAACCATGGCAACATAAACAATGCACTACTACAGAGGTGACTGTGTAACCATAGCAACAAAATAAACAACACACTACTACAGAGGTGACTGTGTAACCATGGCAACAACATACATAATGCACTACTACACAGGTAACTGTGTAACCATGGCAACAGCATAAACAATGCACTACTACAGATGAGACTGTGTAACCATGGCAACAAAATAAACAACACACTACTACAGAGGTGACTGTGTAACCATGGCAACAAAATAAACAACACACTACTACAGAGGTAACTGTAACCATGGCAACAACATAAACAATGCACTACTACACAGGTGACTGTGTAACCATGGCAATAACATAAACAATGCACTTCTACAGAGTGGACTCTGTAAACATGGCAACAACATAAACAATGCATTACTACAGAGGTGACTGTGTAACCATTGCACCAACATAAACAATGCACTACTACACAGGTAACTGTGTAACCATGGCAACAGCATAAACAATGCACTACTACAGATGAGACTGTGTAACCATTACACAAAATAAACAACGCACTACTACAGAGGTGACTGTGTAACCATGGCAACAACATATACAATGCACTACTACACATGTAACTGTGTAACCATGGCAACAACATAAACAAAGAACTACTACACATGTGACTGTGAAACCATGGCAACAACATAAACAATGCACTACTACAGAGATGACTGTGTAACCATGACAATAACATAAACAATGCACTTCTACAGAGTTGACTGTGTAACCATGGCAACAACATAAACAATGCACTACTACAGAGGCGACTGTGTAACCATAGCAACAAAATAAACAACACACTACTACAGAGGTGACTGTGTAACCATGACAACAAAATAAACAACACACTACTACAGAGGTAACTGTAACCATGGCAACAACATAAACAATGCACTACTACACAGGTGACTGTGTAACCATGGCAATAACATAAACAAAGAACTACTACACATGTGACTGTGAAACCATGGCAACAACATAAACAATGCACTACTACAGAGGTGACTGTGTAACCATGGCAATAACATAAACAATGCACTTCTACAGAGTTGACTGTGTAACCATGGCAACAACATAAACAATGCACTACTACAGAGGTGACTGTGTAACCATAGCAACAAAATAAACATCACACTACTACAGAGGTGACTGTGCAACCATGGCAACAACATAAACAATGCACTGAGCACTACTACACAGGTGACTGTGTAACCATGGCAACAACATAAACAATGCACTACTACAGGGGTGACTGTGTAACCATGGCAACAACATAAACAATGCACTACTACACAGGTGACTCTGAAACCATGGCAACAACATAAACAATGCACTACTACAGAGGTTACTGTGTAACCATGGCAACAACATTGTCACGGCTAAAGGGCTGGATGGAGTCGTGTGGTGCACAGGAACCGGAGACGGACCAGGAGGAGTAGGATTGAAACGTGCAGGTTTAATAACGGATTTCATAAATGATAAACTTCACTCAAATACTTCTTTAAGTGACAGTTGGAATAAATTAAATAGAGTCCAGCACAATACTAATAACGGGCAGGGAAATCTGGAAACGTATACTTGGTGAGCCAGAGTACATAGATGAGGATCCGGAAGGAGGTTGATTTGATGACAGAAGAAATGGATCCGGATGACTGAAAGATGATGGAATGAATGAGTTGTATGAAGGAGGACAGCGGGAAGCTGTGCAGGGTAATTCTGGGACACAAGCAGGAACAAGCACTAGGTAGGACTTGCAGCATTGGTGTCAGGAGAAAACTTCCTTGTAGCAAGATGCAGGGAGCAAGGCACCAGAGTCAGGAGAGAAAGAGCCAGGATCCGGGAATCAGCTAGGAGTTGTGAATGACTCCAAAGACTCATTGCACTGACACTGAACAGCCTAGGCAGATCCCCTATATCCCCAGGGGATGGCTGCCATTGGCTGTCAGCACAGGATGAGGAGGGAACCTCCACTCTGGGCCAATCTGTCTCCTGCCCTCAACCAAGATGGCGACGCCGGCCTCCCGGCACCACTACTGCTGCCATCCCTACCCAGAGCTGCCGCTACCCGCACACCGCAGACCGGAGCCTGCACACGCTAGCCGGCGGCGGGCGCGGACGGGTGAGTACTGTACCCGCCGCGCTCCGTCGCGGCTACGTGTGACAGTACCCCCCCTTTTCAGGGTGACCCCAGGGCGCCTATGGGCCTTGTGCGGATTTCTCTGGAGAAATTGCTTTACCAGTTTTGGAGCGTGCAAATCAATGGAATCCACCCAAGAGTTCTCTTCGGGACCAAACCCAACCCATTCCACCAGATACTGGGTACGAGAATTGCGGCAACGAGAGTCTATAATGCGTCTTACCTCGAATTCAGCCCCACTTTCGGAGTTAATCTTGGGCGGTTTGGGAATCTTCTTTTGATAAGAGTTCAACCTTAAAGGCTTGAGGAGGGACACATGGAAGGAATTCGAAATCCTTAGGGAAGGAGGAAGTTGAAGTCTATAAGCGACAGGATTAATGACTTGGATGATAGGGTATGGCCCAATGAACCGGGGAGCCAGCTTCATAGAGGGCAGACGGAGGCGTATATGGCGGGTAGACAGCCATACCCGGTCTCCGACTTTCAATCTGGGCGCTGCCCTTCTTTTCCTGTCTGCCATCCTCTTGTATCGGGCGGAAGATTTAAGAAGAGCGGTGTGGACATCCGACCAGATTTTAGCAAAGCGTTGTAATGAAGTGGTTGCTGCAGGAACTTCGGAAGAGGATAATTCTGAGAAATCCGGAGATCGTGGATGTTTGCCGAATACTGTAAAGAAGGGGGTGGTTCCGGAGGAAGAGTGATAGGAGTTGTTATGCATATATTCTGCCCACGGGAGAAGATCCACCCAGTCATCTTGGGAAGACGAGACAAACAGTCGGATAAAGGCCTCCAAGTCTTGATTCACCCGTTCTGTCTGGCCGTTGGTCTGGGGATGAAAGGCAGTGGAAAACTTGAGTTTGACCTGTACCGCGGCACAGAGAGCTCTCCAGAACTTTGCAACGAACTGTACTCCGCGGTCGGATACAATCTCTTTGGGCAGTCCGTGAAGTTTAAAAATGGTTGAGATGAATAGCTGAGCCAGTACTGGAGCAGAGGGGAGACCTTTTAGTGGGAAAAAATGGGCCATTTTCGAGAATCGGTCGACCACTACCCAGATTGCGGTATGCCCTTTTGAGGGAGGTAGTTCGCAAATGAAGTCCATTGACAGATGGGTCCATGGTTCTGTGGGAATGGTTAGAGGGCGGAGAGGACCAGCGGGAGTTGTTCTGGGCACTTTATGCTGAGCACATCTTACACAAGAGGCAACGAAGTTGGTTACGTCGTGGCGGATGGTTGGCCACCAATAAGAACGTGACAGGAACATCAAGGTCTTTTGTGCTCCTGCGTGCCCTGCGAAGCGGGAAGAATGTGCCCATGACAATATTTTCTTGCGAAGTTCGGGGGGAACGAACGTTTTACCTGGAGGAGGAGATGGCTGTACGGTTACTTGGGCGAAGACCAGCGGATCGAGGATTGGACGAGGAGGTGTCTCTAGGTCAGAGGTCGTCTCAAAGGAGCGGGATAGAGCGTCTGCCTTAGTATTCGTGGTTCCAGGTCGGAATTTAATTTGGAAATCAAAGCGTTCAAAAAACATGGCCCAACGGGCTTGGCGGGCAGTAAGGCACTGAGCCTGTTTAAGAAAGGACAGATTTTTGTGGTCTGAATACACGGTGATCTTATGTCGTGCCCCCTCCAGAAGGTATCGCCACTCCTCTAACGCAGTTTTGACTGCAAGCAACTCCTGTTCCCCGATGGGGTAATTCTTCTCTGCTGGGAGGAATTTTTTGGAGAGGAAGGCACAAGGGTGTAATTCTTGATCCTCACCTTTTTGTGACAAGATGGCCCCGATCCCTTCCGAGGATGCGTCCACCTCGAGAATGAAGGGCCTGTCGAGGTCTGGTTGGAGGAGGATTGGTGCCGTCATGAATGCTCTCTTTAACTGCTGGAAGGCAGAGGATGCTTCTGGCGACCATCGGCTTGGATCAGCTCCCTTGCAAGTGAGAGCAGTGAGGGGAGCAGCGATAGTAGAGAAGTTCCGGATAAATCGCCGGTAATAGTTTGAGAACCCTAGGAATCTCTGAATTCCTTTGAGTGTTGTGGGGGCTGCCCAGTCTTGGATGGCTCTCACCTTCTCTGGGTCCATTTCTATCCCAGTGGCGGAGAGAATGTGACCCAAGAATGGGATGGACGTGACCTCAAAAACGCACTTCTCCAACTTGCAGAACAGTTGATTTTGGCGAAGACGTCGTAGGACTTCGGACACTGTCTGTCTGTGAAGTTGGAGATTTGGAGAGAAGATGAGTATATCGTCTAGATAGACTACGATGGAGTGGTACAGCAAGTCCCGAAAGATATCATTTACAAACTGTTGGAAGACAGCGGGGGCGTTACAAAGGCCGAAGGGCATAACCAGGTATTCATAGTGGCCGTCGCGCGTGTTAAAAGCCGTCTTCCACTCGTCACCTGGACGGATCCGGATCAAATTGTAGGCCCCTCGCAGGTCCAATTTAGTAAAGATTGCTGCCCCTCTGATCTTGTCGAATAGTTCTGCGATAAGGGGTAAGGGATAGCGGTTTTTAATGGTGATGTCGTTCAGGCCCCTATAGTCGATACATGGCCGAAGACCGCCATCTTTCTTTTTCACAAAGAAAAACCCGGCCCCGGCCGGAGAAGTAGATGGTCGAATGAAACCTTTGTTTAAGTTCTCTTGAATGTACGAGGACATGGCCTCAGTCTCAGGTAGCGACAGGGGATAGATGCGGCCACGAGGAGGGAATTTCCCGGCCACCAGCTCTATCGGGCAGTCCCAAGGACGGTGAGGAGGCAGGGTGTCGGCACCACCTTTACTGAATACATCTGTAAATGAACGATATGGTGCGGGTATCGACAAGGGTGGAGCTGAAGAGGATGAAGGACAGTTACCCTCACGTTGTGGATGGGTCTGGTAGACCGGAAGGATCTGAGGAATGCAAGTAGACTGGCAATCTGTTCCCCAGGCCTTGACCTCCATATTGGTCCAATCGATGTGTGGGTTATGTTTGGAGAGCCAGGGAAGGCCCAGGACCATTTGGTGTGAGGACTGTGGAAGAATGAAGAATTCGAGGGTCTCTTGATGTAGAGCTCCTATGAGCAGTGTCACCGGGGTGGTCTGATGGGTGATTTGTCCACTACGAATTCGACTCCCATCCACTGCAGTGAGGACCAGCGAGTGATCCAGGGGTTGCACAGGCAGGGCATGTTGGGTAACAAAAGAAGAAGAAAGGAAGTTTCCCGCTGCTCCAGAGTCCAATAGGGCCTGAACTCTTTTTCTCCCTTGGGGACACACAAGGGTAACCGGAATGGTGGAATCAGAAGAAGAGGGAGATGGAAGCAAGACTCCTAATCGGACCTCCCTCGGGGAGATTAGGAGCGGTCGTTTCCCGGCCGCAGCGGGCAGGAAGCCAATAAGTGAGCTGAGGAGCCACAGTACATGCATAGATTCTCTCGCCGTCTTCGGGACTTCTCTTCGAGAGAGAGACGGGAGCGGTTGATTTGCATGGGCTCATCTGTTGACACCGCAGGAGGCGGGGTTGGTTTGGAGGCTGGTGCGACATTGGAAGGAAATCGAGGGCGAAGGCGATCAGAGCGATTCCTCTCAAGTTGGCGTTCTTGGAGTCGCAGATCGACTTTGTTACATAATGAAATGAGTTCAGCCAGGGTGGAAGGAGAATCGCGAGTTGCTAACTCGTCCTTGATGCGCCCGGCTAGGCCGTTCCAGAAGGCAGAAACGAGAGCCTCTTCGTTCCATCTTAGTTCGGAAGCCAGGGTTTGAAATTGTACGACATATTGTCCCACTGGGCGACTGCCCTGACGAATCCTTAGGATCTCCGTGGCTGCGGAGGACACTCTGCCAGGCTCGTCGAAGATGCGACGGAAGGAGGCCACAAATTCTTCATAGTTATTGAGGATGGGATCCGCACGCTCCCAAAGGGGGGACACCCACTCCAGGGCTGGACCCGCCAGTAGGGACACGATGTAAGCCACCCGAGTCTTGGGAGAGGGGAAATTGGAAGGCTGGAGGGTAAAATGGACGTCACATTGATTCAGGAATCCTCGACACCCCCTCGGGGACCCGTCATATTTACTGGGGGTTGACAGGTGTAGCTGGTGAGGAGCAGCTGGCCCAGGGGGAGCAGCAGGGGCCGAAGCTCCGGAGGTTGGTGCTGCTGAAACTGAGGGAGCCGCCTGAGGTGATGACAAGGTCTGGAGAAATTGAGCCACTTGACGCTGGGTAGTCTCTACTTGTTCCAATCGAGCCATGATGCCTTGAAGAACATCCGTCATGGAGGCCTGTGCTTCACCCGATTCCATCGGGTCAGTGCAAACTGTCACGGCTAAAGGGCTGGATGGAGTCGTGTGGTGCACAGGAACCGGAGACGGACCAGGAGGAGTAGGATTGAAACGTGCAGGTTTAATAACGGATTTCATAAATGATAAACTTCACTCAAATACTTCTTTAAGTGACAGTTGGAATAAATTAAATAGAGTCCAGCACAATACTAATAACGGGCAGGGAAATCTGGAAACGTATACTTGGTGAGCCAGAGTACATAGATGAGGATCCGGAAGGAGGTTGATTTGATGACAGAAGAAATGGATCCGGATGACTGAAAGATGATGGAATGAATGAGTTGTATGAAGGAGGACAGCGGGAAGCTGTGCAGGGTAATTCTGGGACACAAGCAGGAACAAGCACTAGGTAGGACTTGCAGCATTGGTGTCAGGAGAAAACTTCCTTGTAGCAAGATGCAGGGAGCAAGGCACCAGAGTCAGGAGAGAAAGAGCCAGGATCCGGGAATCAGCTAGGAGTTGTGAATGACTCCAAAGACTCATTGCACTGACACTGAACAGCCTAGGCAGATCCCCTATATCCCCAGGGGATGGCTGCCATTGGCTGTCAGCACAGGATGAGGAGGGAACCTCCACTCTGGGCCAATCTGTCTCCTGCCCTCAACCAAGATGGCGACGCCGGCCTCCCGGCACCACTACTGCTGCCATCCCTACCCAGAGCTGCCGCTACCCGCACACCGCAGACCGGAGCCTGCACACGCTAGCCGGCGGCGGGCGCGGACGGGTGAGTACTGTACCCGCCGCGCTCCGTCGCGGCTACGTGTGACAAACATAAACAATGCACTACTACACAGGTGACTTTGTAACCATGGCAACAACATAAACAAAGAACTACTACACATGTGACTGTGAAACCATGGCAACAACATAAACAATGCACTTCTACAGAGTTGACTCTGTAACCATGGCAACAACATAAACAATGCACTACTACAGAGGTGACTGTGTAACCATGGCAACAAAATAAACAACACATTATTACAGAGGTGACTGTGTAACCATGGCAACAACATAAACAATGCACTTGTACAGAGTTGACTGCGTAACCATGGCAACAACATAAACAATGCACTACTACAGAGGTGACTGTGTAACCATGGCAACAACATAAACAATGCACTTCTACAGAGGTGACTGCGTAACCATGGCAATAACATAAACAATGCACTTCTACAGAGTTGACTCTGTAACCATGGCAACAACATAAACAATGCACTACTACAGAGGTGACTGTGTAACCATGGCAACAAAATAAACAACACATTATTACAGAGGTGACTGTATAACCATGGCAACAACATAAACAATGCACTTGTACAGAGTTGACTGCGTAACCATGGCAACAACATAAACAATGCACTGCTACTGATGAGACTGTGTAACCATGGCAAAAACATAAACAATGCACATGTACAGAGTTGACTGCGTAACCATGGCAACAACATAAACAATGCACTACTACTGATGAGACTGTGTAACCATGGGAACAACATAAACAATGCACTTCTACAGAGTTGACTGTGTAACCATGGCAACAACATAAACAATGCACTGAGCACTACTACACAGGTGACTATGTAACCATGGCAACAACATAAACAATGCACTACTACAGAGATGGCTGTGTAACCATGGCAACAACATAAACAATGTACGACTACACAGTTGACTGTAACCATAGCAACTACATAAACAACACACTACTACAGAGGTGACTGTGTAACCATGGCCACAACATAAACAATGCACTTCTTCAGAGGTGACTGTGTAACCATGGCAACAACATAAACAATGCACTGAGCACTACTACATAGGTGACTGTGTAACCATGGCAACAACATAAACAATGCACTACTACAGAGATGGCTGTGTAACCATGGCAACAACATAAACAATGCACTTCTAAAGAGTTGAATGTGTAACCATGGCAACAACATAAACAATGCACTACTACACAGTTGACTGTGTAACCATAGCAACTACATAAACAACACACTACTACAGAGGTGACTGTGTAACCATTTCAACAACATAAACAATGCACTTCTACAGAGTGGACTCTGTAAACATGGCAAAAACATAAACAATGCATTACTACAGAGGTGACTGTGTAACCATTACACAAAATAAACAACACACTACTACAGAGGTGACTGTGCAACCATGGCAACAACATAAACAATGCACTACTACACATGTAACTGTGTAACCATGGCAACAACATAAACAAATAACTACTACACATGTGACTGTGAAACCATGGCAACAACATAAACAATGCACTACTACAGAGATGACTGTGTAACCATGACAATAACATAAACAATGCACTTCTACAGAGTTGACTGTGTAACCATGGCAACAACATAAACAATGCACTACTACAGAGGTGACTGTGTAACCATGGCAACATAAACAATGCACTACTACAGAGGTGACTGTGTAACCATAGCAACAAAATAAACAACACACTACTACAGAGGTGACTGTGTAACCATGGCAACAACATACATAATGCACTACTACACAGGTAACTGTGTAACCATGGCAACAGCATAAACAATGCACTACTACAGATGAGACTGTGTAACCATGGCAACAAAATAAACAACACACTACTACAGAGGTGACTGTGTAACCATGGCAACAAAATAAACAACACACTACTACAGAGGTAACTGTAACCATGGCAACAACATAAACAATGCACTACTACACAGGTGACTGTGTAACCATGGCAATAACATAAACAAAGAACTACTACACATGTGACTGTGAAACCATGGCAACAACATAAACAATGCACTACTACAGAGGTGACTGTGTAACCATGGCAATAACATAAACAATGCACTGCTACAGAGTTGACTGTGTAACCATGGCAACAACATAAACAATGCACTACTACAGAGGTGACTGTGTAACCATAGCAACAAAATAAACAACACACTACTACAGAGGTGACTGTGTAACCATGGCAACATTATAAACAATGCACTGCTACACCGGTGACTGTGTAACCATGGCAACAACATAAACAAAGAACTACTACACATGTGACTGTGAAACCATGGCAACAACATAAACAATGCACTACTACAGAGGTGACTGTGTAACCATGGCAATAACATAAACAATGCACTTCTACAGAGTTGACTGTGTAACCATGGCAACAACATAAACAATGCACTACTACAGAGGTGACTGTGTAACGATGGCAACAACATAAACAATGCACTACTAAAGTGATGACTGTGTAACCTTAGCAACAAAATAAACAACACACTACTACAGAGGTGACTGTGTAACCATAGCAACAACATAAACAATGCACTGAGCACTACTACACAGGTGACTGTGTAACCATGGCAACAACATAAACAATGCATTCTACAGAGATGGCTGTTTAACCATGGCAACAACATAAACAATGCACTTGTACAGAGTTGACTGCGTAACCATGGCAACAACATAAACAATGCACTACTACTGATGAGACTGTGTAACCATGGCAACAACATAAACAATGCACTTCTACAGAGTTGACTGTGTAACCATGGCAACAACATAAACAATGCACTTCTACAGAGGTGACTGTGTAACCATGGCAATAACATAAACAATGCTCTTCTACAGAGTTGACTCTGTAACCATGGCAACAACATAAACAATGCACTACTACAGAGGTGACTGTGTAACCATGGCAACAAAATAAACAACACACTATTACAGAGGTGACTGTGTAACCATGGCAACAACATAAACAAAGAACTACTACACATGTGACTGTGAAACCATGGCAACAACATAAACAATGCACTACAACAGAGGTGACTGTGTAACCATGGCAATAACATAAACAATGCACTTCTACAGAGTTGACTGTGTAACCATGGCAACAACATAAACAGTGCACTACTACAGAGGTGACTGTGTAACCATGGCAACAACATAAACAATGCACTTCTACAGAGTTGACTGTGTAACCATGGCAACAACATAAACAATGCACTGAGCACTACTACACAGGTGACTATGTAACCATTGCAACAACATAAACAATGCACTACTACAGAGATGGCTGTGTAACCATGGCAACAACATAAACAATGCACTTCTAAAGAGTTGACTGTGTAACCATGGCAACAACATAAACAATGCATGACTACACAGTTGACTGTAACCATAGCAACTACATAAACAACACACTACTACAGAGGTGACTGTGTAACCATGGCAACAACATAAACAATGCACTTCTACAGAGTTGACTCTGTAACCATGGCAACAACGTAAACAATGCATTACTACAGAGGTGACTGTAACCATGGCACCACCATAAACAATGCACTACTTCACAGGTAACTGTGTAACCATGGCAACAGCATAAACAATGCACTACTACAGATGAGACTGTGTAACCATGGCAACAAAATAAACAACACAATACTACAGAGGTGACTGTGTAACCATGGCAATAACATAAACAATGCACTTCTACAGAGTTGACTGTGTAACCATGGCACCAACATAAGCAATGCACTGAGCACTACTACACAGGTGACTGTGTAACCATGGCAACAACATAAACAATGCACTACTACAGAGATGGCTGTGTAACCATGGCAACAACATAAACAATGCACTACTACAGAGGTGACTGTGTAACCATGGCACCAACATAAGCAATGCACTACTACACAGGTAACTGTAACCATGGCAACAGCATAAACAATGCACTACTACAGATGAGACTGTGTAACCATGGCAACAAAATAAACAATGCACTACTACACAGGTGACTGTGTAACCATGGCAACAACATAAACAAATAACTACTACTCATGTGACTGATACCATGGCAACAACATAAACAATGCACTACTACAGAGGTGACTGTGTAACCATGGCAATAACATAAACAATGCACTTCTACAGAGTTGACTGTGTAACCATGGCAACAACATAAACAATGCACTGAGCACTACTACACAGGTGACTGTGTAACCATGGCAACAACATAAACAATGCACTACTACAGAGATGGCTGTGTAACCATGGCAACAACATAAACAATGCACTTCTAAAGAGTTGAATGTGTAACCATGGCAACAACATAAACAATGCACTACTACACAGTTGACTGTGTAACCATAGCAACTACATAAACAACACACTACTACAGAGGTGACTGTGTAACCATTTCAACAACATAAACAATGCACTTCTACAGAGTGGACTCTGTAAACATGGCAAAAACATAAACAATGCATTACTACAGAGGTGACTGTGTAACCATTACACAAAATAAACAACACACTACTACAGAGGTGACTGTGTAACCATGGCAACAACATAAACAATGCACTACTACACATGTAACTGTGTAACCATGGCAACAACATAAACAAAGAACTACTACACATGTGACTGTGAAACCATGGCAACAACATAAACAATGCACTACTACAGAGATGACTGTGTAACCATGGCAATAACATAAACAATGCACTTCTACAGAGTTGACTCTGTAACCATGGCAACAACATAAACAATGCACTACTACAGAGGTGACTGTGTAACCATGGCAACAAAATAAACAACACATTATTACAGAGGTGACTGTATAACCATGGCAACAACATAAACAATGCACTTGTACAGAGTTGACTGCGTAACCATGGCAACAACATAAACAATGCACTGCTACTGATGAGACTGTGTAACCATGGCAAAAACATAAACAATGCACATGTACAGAGTTGACTGCGTAACCATGGCAACAACATAAACAATGCACTACTACTGATGAGACTGTGTAACCATGGGAACAACATAAACAATGCACTTCTACAGAGTTGACTGTGTAACCATGGCAACAACATAAACAATGCACTGAGCACTACTACACAGGTGACTATGTAACCATGGCAACAACATAAACAATGCACTACTACAGAGATGGCTGTGTAACCATGGCAACAACATAAACAATGTACGACTACACAGTTGACTGTAACCATAGCAACTACATAAACAACACACTACTACAGAGGTGACTGTGTAACCATGGCCACAACATAAACAATGCACTTCTTCAGAGGTGACTGTGTAACCATGGCAACAACATAAACAATGCACTGAGCACTACTACATAGGTGACTGTGTAACCATGGCAACAACATAAACAATGCACTACTACAGAGATGGCTGTGTAACCATGGCAACAACATAAACAATGCACTTCTAAAGAGTTGAATGTGTAACCATGGCAACATCATAAACAATGCACTACTACACAGTTGACTGTGTAACCATAGCAACTACATAAACAACACACTACTACAGAGGTGACTGTGTAACCATTTCAACAACATAAACAATGCACTTCTACAGAGTGGACTCTGTAAACATGGCAAAAACATAAACAATGCATTACTACAGAGGTGACTGTGTAACCATTACACAAAATAAACAACACACTACTACAGAGGTGACTGTGCAACCATGGCAACAACATAAACAATGCACTACTACACATGTAACTGTGTAACCATGGCAACAACATAAACAAAGAACTACTACACATGTGACTGTGAAACCATGGCAACAACATAAACAATGCACTACTACAGAGATGACTGTGTAACCATGACAATAACATAAACAATGCACTTCTACAGAGTTGACTGTGTAACCATGGCAACAACATAAACAATGCACTACTACAGAGGTGACTGTGTAACCATGGCAACATAAACAATGCACTACTACAGAGGTGACTGTGTAACCATAGCAACAAAATAAACAACACACTACTACAGAGGTGACTGTGTAACCATGGCAACAACATACATAATGCACTACTACACAGGTAACTGTGTAACCATGGCAACAGCATAAACAATGCACTACTACAGATGAGACTGTGTAACCATGGCAACAAAATAAACAACACACTACTACAGAGGTGACTGTGTAACCATGGCAACAAAATAAACAACACACTACTACAGAGGTAACTGTAACCATGGCAACAACATAAACAATGCACTACTACACAGGTGACTGTGTAACCATGGCAATAACATAAACAAAGAACTACTACACATGTGACTGTGAAACCATGGCAACAACATAAACAATGCACTACTACAGAGGTGACTGTGTAACCATGGCAATAACATAAACAATGCACTGCTACAGAGTTGACTGTGTAACCATGGCAACAACATAAACAATGCACTACTACAGAGGTGACTGTGTAACCATAGCAACAAAATAAACAACACACTACTACAGAGGTGACTGTGTAACCATGGCAACATTATAAACAATGCACTGCTACACCGGTGACTGTGTAACCATGGCAACAACATAAACAAAGAACTACTACACATGTGACTGTGAAACCATGGCAACAACATAAACAATGCACTACTACAGAGGTGACTGTGTAACCATGGCAATAACATAAACAATGCACTTCTACAGAGTTGACTGTGTAACCATGGCAACAACATAAACAATGCACTACTACAGAGGTGACTGTGTAACGATGGCAACAACATAAACAATGCACTACTAAAGTGATGACTGTGTAACCTTAGCAACAAAATAAACAACACACTACTACAGAGGTGACTGTGTAACCATAGCAACAACATAAACAATGCACTGAGCACTACTACACAGGTGACTGTGTAACCATGGCAACAACATAAACAATGCATTCTACAGAGATGGCTGTTTAACCATGGCAACAACATAAACAATGCACTTGTACAGAGTTGACTGCGTAACCATGGCAACAACATAAACAATGCACTACTACTGATGAGACTGTGTAACCATGGCAACAACATAAACAATGCACTTCTACAGAGTTGACTGTGTAACCATGGCAACAACATAAACAATGCACTTCTACAGAGGTGACTGTGTAACCATGGCAATAACATAAACAATGCTCTTCTACAGAGTTGACTCTGTAACCATGGCAACAACATAAACAATGCACTACTACACAGGTGACTGTGTAACCATGGCAACAACATAAATAAAGAACTACTACACATGTGACTGTGAAACCATGGCAACAACATAAACAATGCATTACTACACATGTGACTCTGAAACCATGGCAACAACATAAACAATGCACTACAACAGAGGTGACTGTGTAACCATGGCAACAACATAAACAATGCACTACTACACAGTTGACTGTGTAACCATGGCAACAACATAAACAAAGAACTACTACACATGTGACTGTGAAACCATGGTAACAACATAAACAATGCACTACTACAGAGGTGACTGTGTAACCATGGCAACAACATAAACAATGCACTACTACAGAGGTGACTGTGTAACCATGGCAACAACATAAATAATGCACTGAGCACTACTACACAGGTGACTGTGTAACCATTGCAACAACATAAACAATGCACTACTACAGAGATGGCTGTGTAACCATGGCAACAACATAAACAATGCACTTCTAAAGAGTTGACTGTGTAACTATGGCAACAACATAAACAATGCATGACTACACAGTTGACTGTAACCATAGCAACTACATAAACAACACACTACTACAGAGGTGATTATGTAACCATGGCAACAACATAAACAATGCACTTCTACAGAGTTGACTCTGTAACCATGGCAACAACGTAAACAATGCATTACTACAGAGGTGACTGTGTAACCATGGCACCAACATAAACAATGCACTACTTCACAGGTAACTGTGTAACCATGGCAACAGCATAAACAATGCACTACTACAGATGAGACTGTGTAACCATGGCAACAAAATAAACAACACACTACTACAGAGGTGACTGTGTAACCATGGCAACAACATTAACAATGCACTACTACACAGGTGACTGTGTAACCATGGCAACAACATAAACAAAGAACTACTACACATGTGACTGTGAAATCATGGCAACAACATAAACAATGCACTACTACAGAGGTGACTGTGTAACCATGGCAATAACATAAACAATGCACTTCTACAGAATTGACTGTGTAACCATGGCAACAACATAAACAGTGCACTATTACAGAGGTGACTGTGTAACTATAGCAACAAAATAAACAACACACTACTACAGAGGTGACTGTGTAACCATGGCAACAACATAAACAATGCACTTCTACAGAGTTGACTGTGTAACCATGGCAACAACATAAACAGTGCACTATTACAGAGGTGACTGTTTAACCATAGCAACAAAATAAACAACACACTACTACAGAGGTGACTGTGTAACCATGGCAACAACATAAACAATGCACTTCTACAGAGTTGACTGTGTAACCATGGCAACAACATAAACAATGCACTGAGCACTACTACGCAGGTGACTATGTAACCATGGCAACAACATAAACAATGCACTACTACAGAGATGGCTGTGTAACCATGGCAACAACATAAACAATGCACTTCTAAAGAGTTGACTGTGTAACCATGGCAACAACATAAACAATGCACGACTACACAGTTGACTGTGTAACCATGGCAACAGCATAAACAATGCACTACTACAGATGAGACTGTGTAACCATGGCAACAAAATAAACAACACACTACTACAGAGGTGACTGTGTAACTATGGCCACAACATAAACAATGCACTACTACACAGGTAACTGTGTAACCATGGCAACAGCATAAACAATGCACTACTACAGATGAGACTGTGTAACCATGGCAACAAAATAAACAATGCACTTCTACAGAGTTGACTGTGTAACCATGGCACCAACATAAGCAATGCACTGAGCACTACTACACAGGTGACTGTGTAACCATGGCAACAACATAAACAATGCACTACTACAGAGATGGCTGTGTAACCATGGCAACAACATAAACAATGCACTACTACAGAGGTGACTGTGTAACCATGGCACCAACATAAGCAATGCACTACTACACAGGTAACTGTAACCATGGCAACAGCATAAACAATGCACTACTACAGATGAGACTGTGTAACCATGGCAACAAAATAAACAATGCACTACTACACAGGTGACTGTGTAACCATGGCAACAACATAAACAAAGAACTACTACTCATGTGACTGTGATACCATGGCAACAACAAAAACAATGCACTACTACAGAGGTGACTGTGTAACCATGGCAACAACATAAACAATGCACTTCTACAGAGTTGACTGTGTAACCATGGCAACAACATAAACAATGCACTGAGCACTACTACACAGGTGACTGTGTAACCATGGCAACAACATAAACAATGCACTACTACAGAGATGGCTGTGTAACCATGGCAACAACATAAACAATGCACTTCTAAAGAGTTGAATGTGTAACCATGGCAACAACATAAACAATGCACTACTACACAGTTGACTGTAACCATAGCAACTACATAAACAACACACTACTACAGAGGTGACTGTGTAACCATGGCAACAACATAAACAATGCACTTCTACAGAGTGGACTCTGTAAACATGGCAACAACATAAACAATGCATTACTACAGAGGTGACTGTGTAACCATTGCACCAACATAAACAATGCACTACTACACAGGTAACTGTGTAACCATGGCAACAGCATAAACAATGCACTACTACAGATGAGACTGTGTAACCATTACACAAAATAAACAACGCACTACTACAGAGGTGACTGTGTAACCATGGCAACAACATAAACAATGCACTACTACACATGTAACTGTGTAACCATGGCAACAACATAAACAAAGAACTACTACACATGTGACTGTGAAACCATGGCAACAACATAAACAATGCACTACTACAGAGATGACTGTGTAACCATGACAATAACATAAACAATGCACTTCTACAGAGTTGACTGTGTAACCATGGCAACAACATAAACAATGCACTACTACAGAGGTGACTGTGTAACCATGGCAACAATATAAACAATGCACTACTACAGAGGTGACTGTGTAACCATAGCAACAAAATAAACAACACACTACTACAGAGGTGACTGTGTAACCATGGCAACAACATAAATAATGCACTACTACACAGGTAACTGTGTAACCATGGCAACAGCATAAACAATGCACTACTACAGATGAGACTGTGTAACCATGGCAACAAAATAAACAACACACTACTACAGAGTTGACTGTGTAACCATGGCAACAAAATAAACAACACACTACTACAGAGGTAACTGTAACCATGGCAACAACATAAACAATGCACTACTACACAGGTGACTGTGTAACCATGGCAATAACATAAACAAAGAACTACTACACATGTGACTGTGAAACCATGGCAACAACATAAACAATGCACTACTACAGAGGTGACTGTGTAACCATGGCAATAACATAAACAATGCACTTCTACAGAGTTGACTGTGTAACCATGGCAACATCATAAACAATGCACTACTACAGAGGTGAATGTGTAACCAAAGCAACAAAATAAACAACACACTACTACAGAGGTGACTGTGCAACCATGGCAACAACATAAACAATGCACTGAGCACGACTACACAGGTGACTGTGTAACCATGGCAACAACATAAACAATGCACTACTACACAGGTGACTGTGTAACCATGGCAACAACATAAACAAAGAACTACTACACATGTGACTGTGAAACCATGGTAACAACATAAACAATGCACTACTACAGAGGTGACTGTGTAACCATGGCAACAACATAAACAATGCACTACTACAGAGGTGACTATGTAACCATGGCAACAACATAAACAATGCACTTCTACAGAGTTGACTCTGTAACCATGGCAACAACGTAAACAATGCATTACTACAGAGGTGACTGTGTAACCATGGCAACAAAATAAACAACACACTACTACAGAGGTGACTGTGTAACCATGGCAACAACATAAACAATGCACTACTACAGAGGTGACTATGTAACCATGGCAACAGCATAAACAATGCACTACTACAGATGAGACTGTGTAACCATGGCAACAACATAAACAATGCACTACTACAGAGGTGACTGTGTAACCATGGCACCAACATAAGCAATGCACTACTACACAGGTAACTGTAACCATGGCAACAGCATAAACAATGCACTACTACAGATGAGACTGTGTAACCATGGCAACAAAATAAACAATGCACTACAACACAGGTGACTGTGTAACCATGGCAACAACATAAACAAAGAACTACTACTCATGTGACTGTGATACCATGGCTACAACATAAACAATGCACTACTACAGAGGTGACTGTGTAACCATGGCAATAACATAAACAATGCACTTCTACAGAGTTGACTGTGTAACCATGGCAACAACATAAACAATGCACTGAGCACTACTACACAGGTGACTGTGTAACCATGGCAACAACATAAACAATGCACTACTACAGAGGTGAATGTGTAACCATGGCAACAACATAAACAATGCACTTCTAAAGAGTTGAATGTGTAACCATGGCAACAACATAAACAATGCACTACTACACAGTTGACTGTAACAATAGCAACTACATAAACAACACACTACTACAGAGGTGACTGTGTAACCATGGCAACAACATAAACAATGCACTACTACAGAGGTGACTGTGTAACCATAGCAACAAAATAAACAACACACTACTACAGAGGTGACTGTGTAACCATGGCAACAACATAAATAATGCACTACTACACAGGTAACTGTGTAACCATGGCAACAGCATAAACAATGCACTACTACAGATGAGACTGTGTAACCATGGCAACAAAATAAACAACACACTACTACAGAGGTGACTGTGTAACCATGGCAACAAAATAAACAACACACTACTACAGAGGTAACTGTAACCATGGCAACAACATAAACAATGCACTACTACACAGGTGACTGTGTAACCATGGCAATAACATAAACAAAGAACTACTACACATGTGACTGTGAAACCATGGCAACAACATAAACAATGCACTACTACAGAGGTGACATTGTAACCATGGCAATAACATAAACAATGCACTTCTACAGAGTTGACTGTGTAACCATGGCAACAACATAAACAATGCACTACTACAGAGGTGACTGTGTAACCATAGCAACAAAATAAACAACACACTACTACAGAGGTGACTGTGCAACCATGGCAACAACATAAACAATGCACTGAGCACTACTACACAGGTGACTGTGTAACCATGGCAACAACATAAACAATGCACTACTACAGGGGTGACTGTGTAACCATGGCAACAACATAAACAATGCACTACTACACAGGTGACTGTGTAACCATGGCAACAACTTAAATAAAGAACTACTACACATGTGACTGTGAAACCATGGCAACAACATAAACAATGCACTACTACACATGTGACTCTGAAACCATGGCAACAACATAAACAATGCACTACTACAGAGGTGACTGTGTAACCATGGCAACAACATAAACAATGCACTACTACACAGGTGACTGTGTAACCATGGCAACAACATAAACAAATAACTACTACAGAGGTGACTGTGTAACCATGGCAACAACATAAACAATGCACTTCTACAGAGGTGACTGTGTAACCATGGCAATAACATAAACAATGCACTTCTACAGAGTTGACTCTGTAACCATGGCAACAACATAAACAATGCACTACTACAGAGGTGACTGTGTAACCATGGCAACAAAATAAACAACACACTATTACAGAGGTGACTGTGTAACCATGGCAACAACATAAACAAAGAACTACTACACATGTGACTGTGAAACCATGGCAACAACATAAACAATGCACTACAACAGAGGTGACTGTGTAACCATGGCAATAACATAAACAATGCACTTCTACAGAGTTGACTGTGTAACCATGGCAACAACATAAACAGTGCACTACTACAGAGGTGACTGTGTAACCATGGCAACAACATAAACAATGCACTTCTACAGAGTTGACTGTGTAACCATGGCAACAACATAAACAATGCACTGAGCACTACTACACAGGTGACTATGTAACCCTTGCAACAACATAAACAATGCACTACTACAGAGATGGCTGTGTAACCATGGCAACAACATAAACAATGCACTTCTAAAGAGTTGACTGTGTAACCATGGCAACAACATAAACAATGCATGACTACACAGTTGACTGTAACCATAGCAACTACATAAACAACACACTACTACAGAGGTGACTGTGTAACCATGGCAACAACATAAACAATGCACTTCTACAGAGTTGACTCTGTAACCATGGCAACAACGTAAACAATGCATTACTACAGAGGTGACTGTAACCATGGCACCACCATAAACAATGCACTACTTCACAGGTAACTGTGTAACCATGGCAACAGCATAAACAATGCACTACTACAGATGAGACTGTGTAACCATGGCAACAAAATAAACAACACAATACTACAGAGGTGACTGTGTAACCATGGCAATAACATAAACAATGCACTTCTACAGAGTTGACTGTGTAACCATGGCACCAACATAAGCAATGCACTGAGCACTACTACACAGGTGACTGTGTAACCATGGCAACAACATAAACAATGCACTACTACAGAGATGGCTGTGTAACCATGGCAACAACATAAACAATGCACTACTACAGAGGTGACTGTGTAACCATGGCACCAACATAAGCAATGCACTACTACACAGGTAACTGTAACCATGGCAACAGCATAAACAATGCACTACTACAGATGAGACTGTGTAACCATGGCAACAAAATAAACAATGCACTACTACACAGGTGACTGTGTTACCATGGCAACAACATAAACAAATAACTACTACTCATGTGACTGATACCATGGCAACAACATAAACAATGCACTACTACAGAGGTGACTGTGTAACCATGGCAATAACATAAACAATGCACTTCTACAGAGTTGACTGTGTAACCATGGCAACAACATAAACAGTGCACTGAGCACTACTACACAGGTGACTGTGTAACCATGGCAACAACATAAACAATGCACTACTACAGAGATGGCTGTGTAACCATGGCAACAACATAAACAATGCACTTCTAAAGAGTTGAATGTGTAACCATGGCAACAACATAAACAATGCACTACTACACAGTTGACTGTGTAACCATAGCAACTACATAAACAACACACTACTACAGAGGTGACTGTGTAACCATTTCAACAACATAAACAATGCACTTCTACAGAGTGGACTCTGTAAACATGGCAAAAACATAAACAATGCATTACTACAGAGGTGACTGTGTAACCATTACACAAAATAAACAACACACTACTACAGAGGTGACTGTGTAACCATGGCAACAACATAAACAATGCACTACTACACATGTAACTGTGTAACCATGGCAACAACATAAACAAAGAACTACTACACATGTGACTGTGAAACCATGGCAACAACATAAACAATGCACTACTACAGAGATGACTGTGTAACCATGACAATAACATAAACAATGCACTTCTACAGAGTTGACTGTGTAACCATGGCAACAACATAAACAATGCACTACTACAGAGGTGACTGTGTAACCATGGCAACATAAACAATGCACTACTACAGAGGTGACTGTGTAACCATAGCAACAAAATAAACAACACACTACTACAGAGGTGACTGTGTAACCATGGCAACAACATACATAATGCACTACTACACAGGTAACTGTGTAACCATGGCAACAGCATAAACAATGCACTACTACAGATGAGACTGTGTAACCATGGCAACAAAATAAACAACACACTACTACAGAGGTGACTGTGTAACCATGGCAACAAAATAAACAACACACTACTACAGAGGTAACTGTAACCATGGCAACAACATAAACAATGCACTACTACACAGGTGACTGTGTAACCATGGCAATAACATAAACAATGCACTTCTACAGAGTGGACTCTGTAAACATGGCAACAACATAAACAATGCATTACTACAGAGGTGACTGTGTAACCATTGCACCAACATAAACAATGCACTACTACACAGGTAACTGTGTAACCATGGCAACAGCATAAACAATGCACTACTACAGATGAGACTGTGTAACCATTACACAAAATAAACAACGCACTACTACAGAGGTGACTGTGTAACCATGGCAACAACATATACAATGCACTACTACACATGTAACTGTGTAACCATGGCAACAACATAAACAAAGAACTACTACACATGTGACTGTGAAACCATGGCAACAACATAAACAATGCACTACTACAGAGATGACTGTGTAACCATGACAATAACATAAACAATGCACTTCTACAGAGTTGACTGTGTAACCATGGCAACAACATAAACAATGCACTACTACAGAGGCGACTGTGTAACCATAGCAACAAAATAAACAACACACTACTACAGAGGTGACTGTGTAACCATGGCAACAAAATAAACAACACACTACTACAGAGGTAACTGTAACCATGGCAACAACATAAACAATGCACTACTACACAGGTGACTGTGTAACCATGGCAATAACATAAACAAAGAACTACTACACATGTGACTGTGAAACCATGGCAACAACATAAACAATGCACTACTACAGAGGTGACTGTGTAACCATGGCAATAACATAAACAATGCACTTCTACAGAGTTGACTGTGTAACCATGGCAACAACATAAACAATGCACTACTACAGAGGTGACTGTGTAACCATAGCAACAAAATAAACATCACACTACTACAGAGGTGACTGTGCAACCATGGCAACAACATAAACAATGCACTGAGCACTACTACACAGGTGACTGTGTAACCATGGCAACAACATAAACAATGCACTACTACAGGGGTGACTGTGTAACCATGGCAACAACATAAACAATGCACTACTACACAGGTGACTGTGTAACCATGGCAACAACTTAAATAAAGAACTACTACACATGTGACTGTGAAACCATGGCAACAACATAAACAATGCACTACTACACATGTGACTCTGAAACCATGGCAACAACATAAACAATGCACTACTACAGAGGTTACTGTGTAACCATGGCAACAACATAAACAATGCACTACTACACAGGTGACTTTGTAACCATGGCAACAACATAAACAAAGAACTACTACACATGTGACTGTGAAACCATGGCAACAACATAAACAATGCACTTCTACAGAGTTGACTCTGTAACCATGGCAACAACATAAACAATGCACTACTACAGAGGTGACTGTGTAACCATGGCAACAAAATAAACAACACATTATTACAGAGGTGACTGTGTAACCATGGCAACAACATAAACAATGCACTTGTACAGAGTTGACTGCGTAACCATGGCAACAACATAAACAATGCACTACTACAGAGGTGACTGTGTAACCATGGCAACAACATAAACAATGCACTTCTACAGAGGTGACTGCGTAACCATGGCAATAACATAAACAATGCACTTCTACAGAGTTGACTCTGTAACCATGGCAACAACATAAACAATGCACTACTACAGAGGTGACTGTGTAACCATGGCAACAAAATAAACAACACATTATTACAGAGGTGACTGTATAACCATGGCAACAACATAAACAATGCACTTGTACAGAGTTGACTGCGTAACCATGGCAACAACATAAACAATGCACTGCTACTGATGAGACTGTGTAACCATGGCAAAAACATAAACAATGCACATGTACAGAGTTGACTGCGTAACCATGGCAACAACATAAACAATGCACTACTACTGATGAGACTGTGTAACCATGGGAACAACATAAACAATGCACTTCTACAGAGTTGACTGTGTAACCATGGCAACAACATAAACAATGCACTGAGCACTACTACACAGGTGACTATGTAACCATGGCAACAACATAAACAATGCACTACTACAGAGATGGCTGTGTAACCATGGCAACAACATAAACAATGTACGACTACACAGTTGACTGTAACCATAGCAACTACATAAACAACACACTACTACAGAGGTGACTGTGTAACCATGGCCACAACATAAACAATGCACTTCTTCAGAGGTGACTGTGTAACCATGGCAACAACATAAACAATGCACTGAGCACTACTACATAGGTGACTGTGTAACCATGGCAACAACATAAACAATGCACTACTACAGAGATGGCTGTGTAACCATGGCAACAACATAAACAATGCACTTCTAAAGAGTTGAATGTGTAACCATGGCAACAACATAAACAATGCACTACTACACAGTTGACTGTGTAACCATAGCAACTACATAAACAACACACTACTACAGAGGTGACTGTGTAACCATTTCAACAACATAAACAATGCACTTCTACAGAGTGGACTCTGTAAACATGGCAAAAACATAAACAATGCATTACTACAGAGGTGACTGTGTAACCATTACACAAAATAAACAACACACTACTACAGAGGTGACTGTGCAACCATGGCAACAACATAAACAATGCACTACTACACATGTAACTGTGTAACCATGGCAACAACATAAACAAATAACTACTACACATGTGACTGTGAAACCATGGCAACAACATAAACAATGCACTACTACAGAGATGACTGTGTAACCATGACAATAACATAAACAATGCACTTCTACAGAGTTGACTGTGTAACCATGGCAACAACATAAACAATGCACTACTACAGAGGTGACTGTGTAACCATGGCAACATAAACAATGCACTACTACAGAGGTGACTGTGTAACCATAGCAACAAAATAAACAACACACTACTACAGAGGTGACTGTGTAACCATGGCAACAACATACATAATGCACTACTACACAGGTAACTGTGTAACCATGGCAACAGCATAAACAATGCACTACTACAGATGAGACTGTGTAACCATGGCAACAAAATAAACAACACACTACTACAGAGGTGACTGTGTAACCATGGCAACAAAATAAACAACACACTACTACAGAGGTAACTGTAACCATGGCAACAACATAAACAATGCACTACTACACAGGTGACTGTGTAACCATGGCAATAACATAAACAAAGAACTACTACACATGTGACTGTGAAACCATGGCAACAACATAAACAATGCACTACTACAGAGGTGACTGTGTAACCATGGCAATAACATAAACAATGCACTGCTACAGAGTTGACTGTGTAACCATGGCAACAACATAAACAATGCACTACTACAGAGGTGACTGTGTAACCATAGCAACAAAATAAACAACACACTACTACAGAGGTGACTGTGTAACCATGGCAACATTATAAACAATGCACTGCTACACCGGTGACTGTGTAACCATGGCAACAACATAAACAAAGAACTACTACACATGTGACTGTGAAACCATGGCAACAACATAAACAATGCACTACTACAGAGGTGACTGTGTAACCATGGCAATAACATAAACAATGCACTTCTACAGAGTTGACTGTGTAACCATGGCAACAACATAAACAATGCACTACTACAGAGGTGACTGTGTAACGATGGCAACAACATAAACAATGCACTACTAAAGTGATGACTGTGTAACCTTAGCAACAAAATAAACAACACACTACTACAGAGGTGACTGTGTAACCATAGCAACAACATAAACAATGCACTGAGCACTACTACACAGGTGACTGTGTAACCATGGCAACAACATAAACAATGCATTCTACAGAGATGGCTGTTTAACCATGGCAACAACATAAACAATGCACTTGTACAGAGTTGACTGCGTAACCATGGCAACAACATAAACAATGCACTACTACTGATGAGACGGTGTAACCATGGCAACAACATAAACAATGCACTTCTACAGAGTTGACTGTGTAACCATGGCAACAACATAAACAATGCACTTCTACAGAGGTGACTGTGTAACCATGGCAATAACATAAACAATGCTCTTCTACAGAGTTGACTCTGTAACCATGGCAACAACATAAACAATGCACTACTACAGAGGTGACTGTGTAACCATGGCAACAAAATAAACAACACACTATTACAGAGGTGACTGTGTAACCATGGCAACAACATAAACAAAGAACTACTACACATGTGACTGTGAAACCATGGCAACAACATAAACAATGCACTACAACAGAGGTGACTGTGTAACCATGGCAATAACATAAACAATGCACTTCTACAGAGTTGACTGTGTAACCATGGCAACAACATAAACAGTGCACTACTACAGAGGTGACTGTGTAACCATGGCAACAACATAAACAATGCACTTCTACAGAGTTGACTGTGTAACCATGGCAACAACATAAACAATGCACTGAGCACTACTACACAGGTGACTATGTAACCATTGCAACAACATAAACAATGCACTACTACAGAGATGGCTGTGTAACCATGGCAACAACATAAACAATGCACTTCTAAAGAGTTGACTGTGTAACCATGGCAACAACATAAACAATGCATGACTACACAGTTGACTGTAACCATAGCAACTACATAAACAACACACTACTACAGAGGTGACTGTGTAACCATGGCAACAACATAAACAATGCACTTCTACAGAGTTGACTCTGTAACCATGGCAACAACGTAAACAATGCATTACTACAGAGGTGACTGTAACCATGGCACCACCATAAACAATGCACTACTTCACAGGTAACTGTGTAACCATGGCAACAGCATAAACAATGCACTACTACAGATGAGACTGTGTAACCATGGCAACAAAATAAACAACACAATACTACAGAGGTGACTGTGTAACCATGGCAATAACATAAACAATGCACTTCTACAGAGTTGACTGTGTAACCATGGCACCAACATAAGCAATGCACTGAGCACTACTACACAGGTGACTGTGTAACCATGGCAACAACATAAACAATGCACTACTACAGAGATGGCTGTGTAACCATGGCAACAACATAAACAATGCACTACTACAGAGGTGACTGTGTAACCATGGCACCAACATAAGCAATGCACTACTACACAGGTAACTGTAACCATGGCAACAGCATAAACAATGCACTACTACAGATGAGACTGTGTAACCATGGCAACAAAATAAACAATGCACTACTACACAGGTGACTGTGTAACCATGGCAACAACATAAACAAATAACTACTACTCATGTGACTGATACCATGGCAACAACATAAACAATGCACTACTACAGAGGTGACTGTGTAACCATGGCAATAACATAAACAATGCACTTCTACAGAGTTGACTGTGTAACCATGGCAACAACATAAACAATGCACTGAGCACTACTACACAGGTGACTGTGTAACCATGGCAACAACATAAACAATGCACTACTACAGAGATGGCTGTGTAACCATGGCAACAACATAAACAATGCACTTCTAAAGAGTTGAATGTGTAACCATGGCAACAACATAAACAATGCACTACTACACAGTTGACTGTGTAACCATAGCAACTACATAAACAACACACTACTACAGAGGTGACTGTGTAACCATTTCAACAACATAAACAATGCACTTCTACAGAGTGGACTCTGTAAACATGGCAAAAACATAAACAATGCATTACTACAGAGGTGACTGTGTAACCATTACACAAAATAAACAACACACTACTACAGAGGTGACTGTGTAACCATGGCAACAACATAAACAATGCACTACTACACATGTAACTGTGTAACCATGGCAACAACATAAACAAAGAACTACTACACATGTGACTGTGAAACCATGGCAACAACATAAACAATGCACTACTACAGAGATGACTGTGTAACCATGGCAATAACATAAACAATGCACTTCTACAGAGTTGACTCTGTAACCATGGCAACAACATAAACAATGCACTACTACAGAGGTGACTGTGTAACCATGGCAACAAAATAAACAACACATTATTACAGAGGTGACTGTATAACCATGGCAACAACATAAACAATGCACTTGTACAGAGTTGACTGCGTAACCATGGCAACAACATAAACAATGCACTGCTACTGATGAGACTGTGTAACCATGGCAAAAACATAAACAATGCACATGTACAGAGTTGACTGCGTAACCATGGCAACAACATAAACAATGCACTACTACTGATGAGACTGTGTAACCATGGGAACAACATAAACAATGCACTTCTACAGAGTTGACTGTGTAACCATGGCAACAACATAAACAATGCACTGAGCACTACTACACAGGTGACTATGTAACCATGGCAACAACATAAACAATGCACTACTACAGAGATGGCTGTGTAACCATGGCAACAACATAAACAATGTACGACTACACAGTTGACTGTAACCATAGCAACTACATAAACAACACACTACTACAGAGGTGACTGTGTAACCATGGCCACAACATAAACAATGCACTTCTTCAGAGGTGACTGTGTAACCATGGCAACAACATAAACAATGCACTGAGCACTACTACATAGGTGACTGTGTAACCATGGCAACAACATAAACAATGCACTACTACAGAGATGGCTGTGTAACCATGGCAACAACATAAACAATGCACTTCTAAAGAGTTGAATGTGTAACCATGGCAACAACATAAACAATGCACTACTACACAGTTGACTGTGTAACCATAGCAACTACATAAACAACACACTACTACAGAGGTGACTGTGTAACCATTTCAACAACATAAACAATGCACTTCTACAGAGTGGACTCTGTAAACATGGCAAAAACATAAACAATGCATTACTACAGAGGTGACTGTGTAACCATTACACAAAATAAACAACACACTACTACAGAGGTGACTGTGCAACCATGGCAACAACATAAACAATGCACTACTACACATGTAACTGTGTAACCATGGCAACAACATAAACAAAGAACTACTACACATGTGACTGTGAAACCATGGCAACAACATAAACAATGCACTACTACAGAGATGACTGTGTAACCATGACAATAACATAAACAATGCACTTCTACAGAGTTGACTGTGTAACCATGGCAACAACATAAACAATGCACTACTACAGAGGTGACTGTGTAACCATGGCAACATAAACAATGCACTACTACAGAGGTGACTGTGTAACCATAGCAACAAAATAAACAACACACTACTACAGAGGTGACTGTGTAACCATGGCAACAACATACATAATGCACTACTACACAGGTAACTGTGTAACCATGGCAACAGCATAAACAATGCACTACTACAGATGAGACTGTGTAACCATGGCAACAAAATAAACAACACACTACTACAGAGGTGACTGTGTAACCATGGCAACAAAATAAACAACACACTACTACAGAGGTAACTGTAACCATGGCAACAACATAAACAATGCACTACTACACAGGTGACTGTGTAACCATGGCAATAACATAAACAAAGAACTACTACACATGTGACTGTGAAACCATGGCAACAACATAAACAATGCACTACTACAGAGGTGACTGTGTAACCATGGCAATAACATAAACAATGCACTGCTACAGAGTTGACTGTGTAACCATGGCAACAACATAAACAATGCACTACTACAGAGGTGACTGTGTAACCATAGCAACAAAATAAACAACACACTACTACAGAGGTGACTGTGTAACCATGGCAACATTATAAACAATGCACTGCTACACCGGTGACTGTGTAACCATGGCAACAACATAAACAAAGAACTACTACACATGTGACTGTGAAACCATGGCAACAACATAAACAATGCACTACTACAGAGGTGACTGTGTAACCATGGCAATAACATAAACAATGCACTTCTACAGAGTTGACTGTGTAACCATGGCAACAACATAAACAATGCACTACTACAGAGGTGACTGTGTAACGATGGCAACAACATAAACAATGCACTACTAAAGTGATGACTGTGTAACCTTAGCAACAAAATAAACAACACACTACTACAGAGGTGACTGTGTAACCATAGCAACAACATAAACAATGCACTGAGCACTACTACACAGGTGACTGTGTAACCATGGCAACAACATAAACAATGCATTCTACAGAGATGGCTGTTTAACCATGGCAACAACATAAACAATGCACTTGTACAGAGTTGACTGCGTAACCATGGCAACAACATAAACAATGCACTACTACTGATGAGACTGTGTAACCATGGCAACAACATAAACAATGCACTTCTACAGAGTTGACTGTGTAACCATGGCAACAACATAAACAATGCACTTCTACAGAGGTGACTGTGTAACCATGGCAATAACATAAACAATGCTCTTCTACAGAGTTGACTCTGTAACCATGGCAACAACATAAACAATGCACTACTACAGAGGTGACTGTGTAACCATGGCAACAAAATAAACAACACACTATTACAGAGGTGACTGTGTAACCATGGCAACAACATAAACAAAGAACTACTACACATGTGACTGTGAAACCATGGCAACAACATAAACAATGCACTACAACAGAGGTGACTGTGTAACCATGGCAATAACATAAACAATGCACTTCTACAGAGTTGACTGTGTAACCATGGCAACAACATAAACAGTGCACTACTACAGAGGTGACTGTGTAACCATGGCAACAACATAAACAATGCACTTCTACAGAGTTGACTGTGTAACCATGGCAACAACATAAACAATGCACTGAGCACTACTACACAGGTGACTATGTAACCATTGCAACAACATAAACAATGCACTACTACAGAGATGGCTGTGTAACCATGGCAACAACATAAACAATGCACTTCTAAAGAGTTGACTGTGTAACCATGGCAACAACATAAACAATGCATGACTACACAGTTGACTGTAACCATAGCAACTACATAAACAACACACTACTACAGAGGTGACTGTGTAACCATGGCAACAACATAAACAATGCACTTCTACAGAGTTGACTCTGTAACCATGGCAACAACGTAAACAATGCATTACTACAGAGGTGACTGTAACCATGGCACCACCATAAACAATGCACTACTTCACAGGTATCTGTGTAACCATGGCAACAGCATAAACAATGCACTACTACAGATGAGACTGTGTAACCATGGCAACAAAATAAACAACACAATACTACAGAGGTGACTGTGTAACCATGGCAATAACATAAACAATGCACTTCTACAGAGTTGACTGTGTAACCATGGCACCAACATAAGCAATGCACTGAGCACTACTACACAGGTGACTGTGTAACCATGGCAACAACATAAACAATGCACTACTACAGAGATGGCTGTGTAACCATGGCAACAACATAAACAATGCACTACTACAGAGGTGACTGTGTAACCATGGCACCAACATAAGCAATGCACTACTACACAGGTAACTGTAACCATGGCAACAGCATAAACAATGCACTACTACAGATGAGACTGTGTAACCATGGCAACAAAATAAACAATGCACTACTACACAGGTGACTGTGTAACCATGGCAACAACATAAACAAATAACTACTACTCATGTGACTGATACCATGGCAACAACATAAACAATGCACTACTACAGAGGTGACTGTGTAACCATGGCAATAACATAAACAATGCACTTCTACAGAGTTGACTGTGTAACCATGGCAACAACATAAACAATGCACTGAGCACTACTACACAGGTGACTGTGTAACCATGGTAACAACATAAACAATGCACTACTACAGAGATGGCTGTGTAACCATGGCAACAACATAAACAATGCACTTCTAAAGAGTTGAATGTGTAACCATGGCAACAACATAAACAATGCACTACTACACAGTTGACTGTGTAACCATAGCAACTACATAAACAACACACTACTACAGAGGTGACTGTGTAACCATTTCAACAACATAAACAATGCACTTCTACAGAGTGGACTCTGTAAACATGGCAAAAACATAAACAATGCATTACTACAGAGGTGACTGTGTAACCATTACACAAAATAAACAACACACTACTACAGAGGTGACTGTGTAACCATGGCAACAACATAAACAATGCACTACCACACATGTAACTGTGTAACCATGGCAACAACATAAACAAAGAACTACTACACATGTGACTGTGAAACCATGGCAACAACATAAACAATGCACTACTACAGAGATGACTGTGTAACCATGACAATAACATAAACAATGCACTTCTACAGAGTTGACTGTTTAACCATGGCAACAACATAAACAATGCACTACTACAGAGGTGACTGTGTAACCATGGCAACATAAACAATGCACTACTACAGAGGTGACTGTGTAACCATAGCAACAAAATAAACAACACACTACTACAGAGGTGACTGTGTAACCATGGCAACAACATACATAATGCACTACTACACAGGTAACTGTGTAACCATGGCAACAGCATAAACAATGCACTACTACAGATGAGACTGTGTAACCATGGCAACAAAATAAACAACACACTACTACAGAGGTGACTGTGTAACCATGGCAACAAAATAAACAACACACTACTACAGAGGTAACTGTAACCATGGCAACAACATAAACAATGCACTACTACACAGGTGACTGTGTAACCATGGCAATAACATAAACAAAGAACTACTACACATGTGACTGTGAAACCATGGCAACAACATAAACAATGCACTACTACAGAGGTGACTGTGTAACCATGGCAATAACATAAACAATGCACTGCTACAGAGTTGACTGTGTAACCATGGCAACAACATAAACAATGCACTACTACAGAGGTGACTGTGTAACCATAGCAACAAAATAAACAACACACTACTACAGAGGTGACTGTGTAACCATGGCAACATTATAAACAATGCACTGCTACACCGGTGACTGTGTAACCATGGCAACAACATAAACAAAGAACTACTACACATGTGACTGTGAAACCATGGCAACAACATAAACAATGCACTACTACAGAGGTGACTGTGTAACCATGGCAATAACATAAACAATGCACTTCTACAGAGTTGACTGTGTAACCATGGCAACAACATAAACAATGCACTACTACAGAGGTGACTGTGTAACGATGGCAACAACATAAACAATGCACTACTAAAGTGATGACTGTGTAACCATAGCAACAAAATAAACAACACACTACTACAGAGGTGACTGTGTAACCATAGCAACAACATAAACAATGCACTGAGCACTACTACACAGGTGACTGTGTAACCATGGCAACAACATAAACAATGCATTCTACAGAGATGGCTGTTTAACCATGGCAACAACATAAACAATGCACTTGTACAGAGTTGACTGCGTAACCATGGCAACAACATAAACAATGCACTACTACTGATGAGACTGTGTAACCATGGCAACAACATAAACAATGCACTTCTACAGAGTTGACTGTGTAACCATGGCAACAACATAAACAATGCACTTCTACAGAGGTGACTGTGTAACCATGGCAATAACATAAACAATGCTCTTCTACAGAGTTGACTCTGTAACCATGGCAACAACATAAACAATGCACTACTACAGAGGTGACTGTGTAACCATGGCAACAAAATAAACAACACACTATTACAGAGGTGACTGTGTAACCATGGCAACAACATAAACAAAGAACTACTACACATGTGACTGTGAAACCATGGCAACAACATAAACAATGCACTACAACAGAGGTGACTGTGTAACCATGGCAATAACATAAACAATGCACTTCTACAGAGTTGACTGTGTTACCATGGCAACAACATAAACAATGCATGACTACACAGTTGACTGTAACCATAGCAACTACATAAACAACACACTACTACAGAGGTGACTGTGTAACCATGGCAACAACATAAACAATGCACTTCTACAGAGTTGACTCTGTAACCATGGCAACAACGTAAACAATGCATTACTACAGAGGTGACTGTAACCATGGCACCATCATAAACAATGCACTACTTCACAGGTAACTGTGTAACCATGGCAACAGCATAAACAATGCACTACTACAGATGAGACTGTGTAACCATGGCAACAAAATAAACAACACAATACTACAGAGGTGACTGTGTAACCATGGCAACAACATTAACAATGCACTACTACACAGGTGACTGTGTAACCATGGCAACAACATAAACAAAGAACTACTACACATGTGACAGTGAAACCATTGCAACAACATAAACAATGCACTACTACAGAGGTGACTGTGTAGACTTGGCAGACCTCTTATGTTTAGATGTCCCTCCTGAAGTGGAGCTTCCTGACCCATCGTCAGTCACCACAGCATTACCCTCAATTGTCCATTCAGAGTCATTTGATGACTCACCCATATCAGATGCCACTGCTCTTCGTCTTGCTCCCCCATCGTTGCTGTGGCTTGCTGACGGCCTTTCCATAACTTCCTGCTCCGATCCCCGACCTGCCAATAGAGGTTAAGTAACCAACCCCATAACAGACGCATTGGCGGGCGATGGCCTCCCAAATAGGGAAACCGCTTGCTCGCCCCTTGCTGCGGTAACGGTTGGTGCTATGGCTCTGGCTATAATGTCCGACACCGAAGCCACCGTACCAGCAGGTGCAGCACCCCCCTGCCCGCCTGGACCGGCGGTCATCAAAGGAGCCACTGCTGACACCACTGCTGCACAAGTTGAAGTTAGCGAGGATGCGTCTAGCGATACTCTATTCCCGGACGCATTAGTTCCCCCTGATGATAAGGATTCATCCGAATCCTCCTTGGTGTCTTGACCCACACCTATTGCTGCCTTGTGCATGGCATATTCTGCATCTGTCAGGTTATGCCTCATTTCATTAATAAATTGGCCCTCTGGGATGACATTCCTTCTTCCCCCACCAGATGGCGCTACATCCCTACATGACCCTACACCAGCTCCTATGGCTGCCTGATTCCCCTGGCGACCTCTAATCCCTCTGTTATTTGCTGCCATAATTCTTGACCCCCCAGGCATCTCAGCCTGTAATCCCCCTCTGCCTTTTTCCCCTGCTGCGCCTCTTATTTCCCCGGCAGTCTAATGGCTGCAAACCTTCATTTTCCGTCTGCTGGTCAGGGCTGGGCTGCCTGCCGGATCGATCCCTGACCAGGCTTTATTATTCTAACAATAACAGGCAGGCTGCTATCACGGGCGGGCGAAGGTAATGTACCCGGCGCCCTGCCCCTCCGACGTCCGCCCGCGCGAGCACCGCGGGCGGGCGAAGTGACTTCTAAGTCACTCCTCTGCCGTCCGCCCGCTTGTACATTGCGGGCGGGCGACTGCCAAACCGCCTTCCCCGCAAACATGGCTCCCCTCTCCCCATGCCCTGGGAGGGGACCACTATACATGAGGACCAACAGGGGCCCATCAGCCCCACTCCTGCGGCACAATGACAGGGATAGGCCCCTGTCACCACCCCGAACAGGAGTTCTAGCCCTAGGCCGCACTATGCACCAGCATATTTAGTGGGAGCCCCCACTGATCTTTTAGGCCTAGCCGACATTATCAATAAGTTAGGGATAGAAAAGAAAGAGAATAGGGAAGCGATTAAGGTTTATTGAAGTAATAGAGTAATAGAAAGATTAGGAGAGAAAGAAAAAGGAGATATAGAATATCAGTAAGAGTTATTAATAAGAATGTCTCTGTACTCAACAGTCCTCCTCAACGTTTCCTGAAGCAAGAGGCAGAATCTTCTGGAAGCAAGAACATCACCCCATCAATCTCCACCTCTGACCTCAAGCAGCCTATCCTGGACCGTCATTCAAATCAGCCGGCCCGTCAATCAAGATAAGCCGAACCCCCGGACCCAGATCCAGTGTGTGAGCTAAGGATTCCTGCCAATAGCCAGGTGAGTTTATGCTGTTTTCAGCCAGACAAGCTGGCTTCTACAGTCTTAACATAAACAATGCACTTCTACAGAATTGACTGTGTAACCATGGCAACAACATAAACAGTGCACTATTACAGAGGTGACTGTGTAACCATAGCAACAAAATAAACAACACACTACTACAGAGGTGACTGTGTAACCATGGCAACAACATAAACAATGCACTTCTACAGAGTTGACTGTGTAACCATGGCAACAACATAAACAGTGCACTATTACAGAGGTGACTGTGTAACCATAGCAACAAAATAAACACACTACTGCAGAGGTGACTGTGTAACCATGGCAACAACATAAACAATGCACTTCTACAGAGTTGACTGTGTAACCATGGCAACAACATAAACAATGCACTGAGCACTACTACACAGGTGACTATGTAACCATGGCAACAACATAAACAATGCACTACTACAGAGATGGCTGTGTAACCATGGCAACAACATAAACAATGCACTTCTAAAGAGTTGACTGTGTAACCATGGCAACAACATAAACAATGCACGACTACACAGTTGACTGTGTAACCATGGCAACAGCATAAACAATGCACTACTACAGATGAGACTGTGTAACCATGGCAACAAAATAAACAACACACTACTACAGAGGTGACTGTGTAACCATGGCCACAACATAAACAATGCACTACTACACAGGTAACTGTGTAACCATGGAAACAGCATAAACAATGCACTACTACAGATGAGACTGTGTAACCATGGCAACAAAATAAACAATGCACTTCTACAGAGTTGACTGTGTAACCATGGCACCAACATAAGCAACGCACTGAGCACTACTACACAGGTGACTGTGTAACCATGGCAACAACATAAACAATGCACTACTACAGAGATGGCTGTGTAACCATGGCAACAACATAAACAATGCACTACTACAGAGGTGACTGTGTAACCATGGCACCAACATAAGCAATGCACTACTACACAGGTAACTGTAACCATGGCAACAGCATAAACATTGCACTACTACAGATGAGACTGTGTAACCATGGCAACAAAATAAACAATGCACTACTACACAGGTGACTGTGTAACCATGGCAACAACATAAACAAAGAACTACTACTCATGTGACTGTGATACCATGGCAACAACATAAACAATGCACTACTACAGAGGTGACTGTGTAACCATGGCAATAACATAAACAATGCACTTCTACAGAGTTGACTGTGTAACCATGGCAACAACATAAACAATGCACTGAGCACTACTACACAGGTGACTGTGTAACCATGGCAACAACATAAACAATGCACTACTACAGAGATGGCTGTGTAACCATGGCAACAACATAAACAATGCACTTCTAAAGAGTTGAATGTGAAACCATGGCAACAACATAAACAATGCACTACTACACAGTTGACTGTAACCATAGCAACTACATAAACAACACACTACTACAGAGGTGACTGTGTAACCATGGCAATAACATAAACAAAGAACTACTACACATGTGACTGTGAAACCATGGCAACAACATAAACAATGCACTACTACAGAGGTGACTGTGTAACCATGGCAATAACATAAACAATGCACTTCTACAGAGTTGACTGTGTAACCATGGCAACAACATAAACAATGCACTACTACAGAGGTGACTGTGTAACCATAGCAACAAAATAAACAACACACTACTACAGAGGTGACTGTGTAACCATGGCAACATTATAAACAATGCACTGCTACACCGGTGACTGTGTAACCATGGCAACAACATAAATAAATAACTACTACACATGTGACTGTGAAACCATGGCAACAACATAAACAATGCACTACTACAGAGGTGACTGTGTAACCATGGCAATAACATAAACAATGCACTTCTACAGAGTTGACTGTGTAACCATGGCAATAACATAAAAAATGCACTACTACAGAGGTGACTGTGTAACGATGGCAACAACATAAACAATGCACTACTAAAGTGATGACTGTGTAACCATAGCAACAAAATAAACAACACACTACTACAGAGGTGAATGTGTAACCATAGCAACAACATAAACAATGCACTGAGCACTACTACACAGGTGACTGTGTAACCATGGCAACAACATAAACAATGCATTCTACAGAGATGGCTGTTTAACCATAGCAATAACATAAACAATGCACTTGTACAGAGTTGACTGCGTAACCATGGCAACAACATAAACAATGCACTACTACTGATGAGACTGTGTAACCATGGCAACAACATAAACAATGCACTTCTACAGAGTTGACTGTGTAACCATGGCAACAACATAAACAATGCACTTCTACAGAGGTGACTGTGTAACCATGGCAATAACATAAACAATGCACTTCTACAGAGTTAACTCTATAACCATGGCAACAACATAAACAATGCACTACTACAGAGGTGACTGTGTAACCATGGCAACAAAATAAACAACACACTACTACAGAGGTGACTATGTAACCATGGCAACATTATAAACAATGCACTGCTACACCGGTGACTGTGTAACCATGGCAACAACATAAACAAAGAACTACTACACATGTGACTGTGAAACCATGGCAACAACATAAACAATGCACTACAACAGAGGTGACTGTGTAACCATGGCAATAACATAAACAATGCACTTCTACAGAGTTGACTGTGTAACCATGGCAACAACATAAACAAAGCACTACTACAGAGGTGACTGTGTAACCATGGCACCAACATAAGCAATGCACTACTACACAGGTAACTGTAACCATGGCAACAGCATAAACAATGCACTACTACAGATGAGACTGTGTAACCATGGCAACAAAATAAACAATGCACTACAACACAGGTGACTGTGTAACCATGGCAACAACATAAACAAAGAACTACTACTCATGTGACTGTGATACCATGGCAACAACATAAACAATGCACTACTACACAGGTGACTGTGTAACCATGGCAACAACATAAACAATGCACTACTACAGAGGTGACCGTGTAACCATGGCAACAACATAAACAATGCACTTCTAAAGAGTTGAATGTGTAACCATGGCAACAACATAAACAATGCACTACTACACAGTTGACTGTAACAATAGCAACTACATAAACAACACACTACTACAGAGGTGACTGTGTAACCATGGCAACAACATAAACAATGCACTTCTACAGAGTGGACTCTGTAAACATGGCAACAACAAAAACAATGCATTACTACAGAGGTGACTGTGTAACCATTGCACCAACATAAACAATGCACTACTACACAGGTAACTGTGTAACCATGGCAACAGCATAAACAATGCACTACTACAGATGAGACTGTGTAACCATTACACAAAATAAACAACGCACTACTACAGAGGTGACTGTGTAACCATGGCAACAACATATACAATGCACTACTACACATGTAACTGTGTAACCATGGCAACAACATAAACAAAGAACTACTACACATGTGACTGTGAAACCATGGCAACAACATAAACAATGCACTACTACAGAGATGACTGTGTAACCATGACAATAACATAAACAATGCACTTCTACAGAGTTGACTGTGTAACCATGGCAACAACATAAACAATGCACTACTACAGAGGTGACTGTGTAACCATAGCAACAAAATAAACAACACACTACTACAGAGGTGACTGTGTAACCATGGCAACAAAATAAACAACACACTACTACAGAGGTAACTGTAACCATGGCAACAACATAAACAATGCACTACTACACAGGTGACTGTGTAACCATGGCAATAACATAAACAAAGAACTACTACACATGTGACTGTGAAACCATGGCAACAACATAAACAATGCACTACTACAGAGGTGACTGTGTAACCATGGCAATAACATAAACAATGCACTTCTACAGAGTTGACTGTGTAACCATGGCAACAACATAAACAATGCACTACTACAGAGGTGACTGTGTAACCATAGCAACAAAATAAACATCACACTACTACAGAGGTGACTGTGCAACCATGGCAACAACATAAACAATGCACTGAGCACTACTACACAGGTGACTGTGTAACCATGGCAACAACATAAACAATGCACTACTACAGGGGTGACTGTGTAACCATGGCAACAACATAAACAATGCACTACTACACAGGTGACTGTGTAACCATGGCAACAACTTAAATAAAGAACTACTACACATGTGACTGTGAAACCATGGCAACAACATAAACAATGCACTACTACACATGTGACTCTGAAACCATGGCAACAACATAAACAATGCACTACTACAGAGGTTACTGTGTAACCATGGCAACAACATAAACAATGCACTACTACACAGGTGACTTTGTAACCATGGCAACAACATAAACAAAGAACTACTACACATGTGACTGTGAAACCATGGCAACAACATAAACAATGCACTTCTACAGAGTTGACTCTGTAACCATGGCAACAACATAAACAATGCACTACTACAGAGGTGACTGTGTAACCATGGCAACAAAATAAACAACACATTATTACAGAGGTGACTGTGTAACCATGGCAACAACATAAACAATGCACTTGTACAGAGTTGACTGCGTAACCATGGCAACAACATAAACAATGCACTACTACAGAGGTGACTGTGTAACCATGGCAACAACATAAACAATGCACTTCTACAGAGGTGACTGTGTAACCATGGCAATAACATAAACAATGCACTTCTACAGAGTTGACTCTGTAACCATGGCAACAACATAAACAATGCACTACTACAGAGGTGACTGTGTAACCATGGCAACAAAATAAACAACACATTATTACAGAGGTGACTGTATAACCATGGCAACAACATAAACAATGCACTTGTACAGAGTTGACTGCGTAACCATGGCAACAACATAAACAATGCACTACTACTGATGAGACTGTGTAACCATGGGAACAACATAAACAATGCACTTCTACAGAGTTGACTGTGTAACCATGGCAACAACATAAACAATGCACTGAGCACTACTACACAGGTGACTATGTAACCATGGCAACAACATAAACAATGCACTACTACAGAGATGGCTGTGTAACCATGGCAACAACATAAACAATGTACGACTACACAGTTGACTGTAACCATAGCAACTACATAAACAACACACTACTACAGAGGTGACTGTGTAACCATGGCCACAACATAAACAATGCACTTCTTCAGAGGTGACTGTGTAACCATGGCAACAACATAAACAATGCACTTCTACAGAATTGACTCTGTAACTATGGCAACAACATAAACAATGCATTACTACAGAGGTGACTGTGTAACTATGGCACCAACATAAACAATGCACTACTACACAGGTAACTGTGTAACCATGGCAACAGCATAAACAATGCACTACTACAGATGAGACTGTGTAACCATGGCAACAAAATAAACAACACACTACTACAGAGGTGACTGTGTAACCATGGCAATAACATAAACAATGCACTTCTACAGAGTTGACTGTGTAACCATGGCACCAACATAAGCAATGCACTGAGCACTACTACACAGGTGACTGTGTAACCATGGCAACAACATAAACAATGCACTACTACAGAGATGGCTGTGTAACCATGGCAACAACATAAACAATGCACTACTACAGAGGTGACTGTGTAACCATGGCACCAACATAAGCAATGCACTACTACACAGGTAACTGTAACCATGGCAACAGCATAAACAATGCACTACTACAGATGAGACTGTGTAACCATGGCAACAAAATAAACAATGCACTACTACACAGGTGACTGTGTAACCATGGCAACAACATAAACAAATAACTACTACTCATGTGACTGATACCATGGCAACAACATAAACAATGCACTACTACAGAGGTGACTGTGTAACCAGGGCAATAACATAAACAATGCACTTCTACAGAGTTGACTGTGTAACCATGGCAACAACATAAACAATGCACTGAGCACTACTACACAGGTGACTGTGTAACCATGGCAACAACATAAAAAATGCACTACTACAGGGATGGCTGTGTATCCATGGCAACAACATAAACAATGCACTTCTAAAGAGTTGAATGTGTAACCATGGCAACAACATAAACAATGCACTACTACACAGTTGACTGTAACCATAGCAACTACATAAACAACACACTACTACAGAGGTGACTGTGTAACCATGGCAACAACATAAACAATGCACTTCTACAGAGTGGACTCTGTAAACATGGCAACAACATAAACAATGCATTACTACAGAGGTGACTGTGTAACCATTGCACCAACATAAACAATGCACTACTACACAGGTAACTGTGTAACCATGGAAACAGCATAAACAATGCACTACTACAGATGAGACTGTGTAACCATTACACAAAATAAACAACGCACTACTACAGAGGTGACTGTGTAACCATGGCAACAACATAAACAATGCACTACTACACATGTAACTGTGTAACCATGGCAACAACATAAACAAAGAACTACTACACATGTGACTGTGAAACCATGGCAACAACATAAACAATGCACTACTACAGAGATGACTGTGTAACCATGACAATAACATAAACAATGCACTTCTACAGAGTTGACTGTGTAACCATGGCAACAACATAAACAATGCACTACTACAGAGGTGACTGTGTAACCATGGCAACAACATAAACAATGCACTACTACAGAGGTGACTGTGTAACCATAGCAACAAAATAAACAACACACTACTACAGAGGTGACTGTGTAACCATGGCAACAACATAAATAATGCACTACTACCAGGTAACTGTGTAACCATGGCAACAGCATAAACAATGCACTACTACAGATGAGACTGTGTAACCATGGCAACAAAATAAACAACACACTACTACAGAGGTGACTGTGTAACCTAGGCAACAAATTAAACAACACACTACTACAGAGGTAACTGTAACCATGGCAACAACATAAACAATGCACTACTACACAGGTGACTGTGTAACCATGGCAATAACATAAACAAAGAACTACTACACATGTGACTGTGAAACCATGGCAACAACATAAACAATGCACTACTACAGAGGTGACTGTGTAACAATGGCAATAACATAAACAATGCACTTCTACAGAGTTGACTGTGTAACCATGGCAACAACATAAACAATGCACTACTACAGAGGTGACTGTGTAACCATAGCAACAAAATAAACAACACACTACTACAGAGGTGACTGTGTAACCATGGCAACATTATAAACAATGCACTGCTACACCGGTGACTGTGTAACCATGGCAACAACATAAACAAAGAACTACTACACATGTGACTGTGAAACCATGGCAACAACATAAACAATGCACTTCTACAGAGGTGACTGTGTAACCATGGCAACAACATAAACAATGCACTTCTACAGAGTTGACTCTGTAACTATGGCAACAACATAAACAATGCATTACTACAGAGGTGACTGTGTAACTATGGCACCAACATAAACAATGCACTACTACACAGGTAACTGTGTAACCATGGCAACAGCATAAACAATGCACTACTACAGATGAGACTGTGTAACCATGGCAACAAAATAAACAACACACTACTACAGAGGTGACTGTGTAACCATGGCCACAACATAAACAATTCACTACTACACAGGTAACTGTGTAACCATGGCAACAGCATAAACAATGCACTACTACAGATGAGACTGTGTAACCATGGCAACAAAATAAACAACACACTACTACAGAGGTGACTGTGTAACCATGGCAATAACATAAACAATGCACTTCTACAGAGTTGACTGTGTAACCATGGCACCAACATAAGCAATGCACTGAGCACTACTACAGAGATGGCTGTGTAACCATGGCAACAACATAAACAATGCACTACTACAGAGGTGACTGTGTAACCATGGCACCAACATAAGCAATGCACTACTACACAGGTAACTGTAACCATGGCAACAGCATAAACAATGCACTACTACAGATGAGACTGTGTAACCATGGCAACAAAATAAACAATGCACTACTACACAGGTAACTGTGTAACCATGGCAACAACATAAACAAATAACTACTACTCATGTGACGGATACCATGGCAACAACATAAACAATGCACTACTACAGAGGTGACTGTGTAACCATGGCAATAACATAAACAATGCACTTCTACAGAGTTGACTGTGTAACCATGGCAACAACATAAACAATGCACTGAGCACTACTACACAGGTGACTGTGTAACCATGGCAACAACATAAACAATGCACTACTACAGAGATGGCTGTGTAACCATGGCAACAACATAAACAATGCACTTCTAAAGAGTTGAATGTGTAACCATGGCAACAACATAAACAATGCACTACTACACAGTTGACTGTAACCATAGCAACTACATAAACAACACACTACTACAGAGGTGACTGTGTAACCATGGCAACAACATAAACAATGCACTTCTACAGAGTGGACTCTGTAAACATGGCAACAACATAAACAATGCATTACTACAGAGGTGACTGTGTAACCATGGCAACAACATAAACAATGCACTACTACACAGGTAACTGTGTAACCATGGCAACAACATAAACAAAGAACTACTACACATGTGACTGTGAAACCATGGCAACAACATAAACAATGCACTACTACAGAGATGACTGTGTAACCATGACAATAACATAAACAATGCACTTCTACAGAGTTGACTGTGTAACCATGGCAACAACATAAACAATGCACTACTACAGAGGTGACTGTGTAACCATGGCAACAACATAAACAATGCACTACTACAGAGGTGACTGTGTAACCATAGCAACAAAATAAACAACACACTACTACAGAGGTGACTGTGTAACCATGGCAACAACATAAATAATGCACTACTACACAGGTAACTGTGTAACCATGGCAACAGCATAAACAATGCACTACTACAGATGAGACTGTGTAACCATGGCAACAAAATAAATAACACACTACTACAGAGGTGACTGTGTAACCATGGCAACAAAATAAATAACACACTACTACAGAGGTAACTGTAACCATGGCAACAACATAAACAATGCACTACTACACAGGTTACTGTGTAACCATGGCAATAACATAAACAAAGAACTACTACACATGTGACTGTGAAACCATGGCAACAACATAAACAATGCACTACTACAGAGGTGACTGTGTAACCATGGCAATAACATAAACAATGCACTTCTACAGAGTTGACTGTGTAACCATGGCAACAACATAAACAATGCACTACTACAGAGGTGACTGTGTAACCATAGCAACAAAATAAACAACACACTACTACATAAGTGACTGTGTAACCATGGCAACATTATAAACAATGCACTGCTACACCGGTGACTGTGTAACCATGGCAACAACATAAACAAAGAACTACTACACATGTGACTGTGAAACCATGGCAACAACATAAACAATGCACTACTACAGAGGTGACTGTGTAACCATGGCAATAACATAAACAATGCACTTCTACAGAGTTGACTGTGTAACCATGGCAACAACATAAACAATGCACTACTACAGAGGTGACTGTGTAACGATGGCAACAACATAAACAATGCACTACTAAAGTGATGACTGTGTAACCATAGCAACAAAATAAACAACACACTACTACAGAGGTGACTGTGTAACCATAGCAACAACATAAACAATGCACTGAGCACTACTACACAGGTGACTGTGTAACCATGGTAACAACATAAACAATGCATTCTACAGAGATGGCTGTTTAACCATGGCAACAACATAAACAATGCACTTGTACAGAGTTGACTGTGTAACCATGGCAACAACATAAACAATGCACTACTACTGATGAGACTGTGTAACCATGGCAACAACATAAACAATGCACTTCTACAGAGTTGACTGTGTAACCATGACAACAACATAAACAATGCACTTCTACAGAGGTGACTGTGTAACCATGGCAATAACATAAACAATGCACTTCTACAGAGTTGACTCTGTAACCATGGCAACAACATAAACAATGCACTACTACAGAGGTGACTGTGTAACCATGGCAACAAAATTACAACACAATATTACAGAGGTGACTGTGTAACCATGGCAACAACATAAACAAAGAACTACTACACATGTGACTGTGAAACCATGGCAACAACATAAACAATGCACTACAACAGAGGTGACTGTGTAACCATGGCAACAACATAAACAATGCACTACTACAGAGGTGACTGTGTAACCATGGCAACAAAATAAACAACACATTATTACAGAGGTGACTGTATAACCATGGCAACAACATAAACAATGCACTTGTACAGAGTTGACTGCGTAACCATGGCAACAACATAAACAATGCACTACTACTGATGAGACTGTGTAACCATGGGAACAACATAAACAATGCACTTCTACAGAGTTGACTGTGTAACCATGGCAACAACATAAACAATGCACTGAGCACTACTACACAGGTGACTATGTAACCATGGCAACAACATAAACAATGCACTACTACAGAGATGGCTGTGTAACCATGGCAACAACATAAACAATGTACGACTACACAGTTGACTGTAACCATAGCAACTACATAAACAACACACTACTACAGAGGTGACTGTGTAACCATGGCCACAACATAAACAATGCACTTCTTCAGAGGTGACTGTGTAACCATGGCAACAACATAAACAATGCACTTCTACAGAGTTGACTCTGTAACTATGGCAACAACATAAACAATGCATTACTACAGAGGTGACTGTGTAACTATGGCACCAACATAAACAATGCACTACTACACAGGTAACTGTGTAACCATGGCAACAGCATAAACAATGCACTACTACAGATGAGACTGTGTAACCATGGCAACAAAATAAACAACACACTACTACAGAGGTGACTGTGTAACCATGGCCACAACATAAACAATTCACTACTACACAGGTAACTGTGTAACCATGGCAACAGCATAAACAATGCACTACTACAGATGAGACTGTGTAACCATGGCAACAAAATAAACAACACACTACTACAGAGGTGACTGTGTAACCATGGCAATAACATAAACAATGCACTTCTACAGAGTTGACTGTGTAACCATGGCACCAACATAAGCAATGCACTGAGCACTACTACACAGGTGACTGTGTAACCATGGCAACAACATAAACAATGCACTACTACAGAGATGGCTGTGTAACCATGGCAACAACATAAACAATGCACTACTACAGAGGTGACTGTGTAACCATGGCACCAACATAAGCAATGCACTACTACACAGGTAACTGTAACCATGGCAACAGCATAAACAATGCACTACTACAGATGAGACTGTGTAACCATGGCAACAAAATAAACAATGCACTACTACACAGGTGACTGTGTAACCATGGCAACAACATAAACAAATAACTACTACTCATGTGACTGATACCATGGCAACAACATAAACAATGCACTACTACAGAGGTGACTGTGTAACCAGGGCAATAACATAAACAATGCACTTCTACAGAGTTGACTGTGTAACCATGGCAACAACATAAACAATGCACTGAGCACTACTACACAGGTGACTGTGTAACCATGGCAACAACATAAAAAATGCACTACTACAGGGATGGCTGTGTATCCATGGCAACAACATAAACAATGCACTTCTAAAGAGTTGAATGTGTAACCATGGCAACAACATAAACAATGCACTACTACACAGTTGACTGTAACCATAGCAACTACATAAACAACACACTACTACAGAGGTGACTGTGTAACCATGGCAACAACATAAACAATGCACTTCTACAGAGTGGACTCTGTAAACATGGCAACAACATAAACAATGCATTACTACAGAGGTGACTGTGTAACCATTGCACCAACATAAACAATGCACTACTACACAGGTAACTGTGTAACCATGGCAACAGCATAAACAATGCACTACTACAGATGAGACTGTGTAACCATTACACAAAATAAACAACGCACTACTACAGAGGTGACTGTGTAACCATGGCAACAACATAAACAATGCACTACTACACATGTAACTGTGTAACCATGGCAACAACATAAACAAAGAACTACTACACATGTGACTGTGAAACCATGGCAACAACATAAACAATGCACTACTACAGAGATGACTGTGTAACCATGACAATAACATAAACAATGCACTTCTACAGAGTTGACTGTGTAACCATGGCAACAACATAAACAATGCACTACTACAGAGGTGACTGTGTAACCATGGCAACAACATAAACAATGCACTACTACAGAGGTGACTGTGTAACCATAGCAACAAAATAAACAACACACTACTACAGAGGTGACTGTGTAACCATGGCAACAACATAAATAATGCACTACTACCAGGTAACTGTGTAACCATGGCAACAGCATAAACAATGCACTACTACAGATGAGACTGTGTAACCATGGCAACAAAATAAACAACACACTACTACAGAGGTGACTGTGTAACCTAGGCAACAAATTAAACAACACACTACTACAGAGGTAACTGTAACCATGGCAACAACATAAACAATGCACTACTACACAGGTGACTGTGTAACCATGGCAATAACATAAACAAAGAACTACTACACATGTGACTGTGAAACCATGGCAACAACATAAACAATGCACTACTACAGAGGTGACTGTGTAACAATGGCAATAACATAAACAATGCACTTCTACAGAGTTGACTGTGTAACCATGGCAACAACATAAACAATGCACTACTACAGAGGTGACTGTGTAACCATAGCAACAAAATAAACAACACACTACTACAGAGGTGACTGTGTAACCATGGCAACATTATAAACAATGCACTGCTACACCGGTGACTGTGTAACCATGGCAACAACATAAACAAAGAACTACTACACATGTGACTGTGAAACCATGGCAACAACATAAACAATGCACTTCTACAGAGGTGACTGTGTAACCATGGCAACAACATAAACAATGCACTTCTACAGAGTTGACTCTGTAACTATGGCAACAACATAAACAATGCATTACTACAGAGGTGACTGTGTAACTATGGCACCAACATAAACAATGCACTACTACACAGGTAACTGTGTAACCATGGCAACAGCATAAACAATGCACTACTACAGATGAGACTGTGTAACCATGGCAACAAAATAAACAACACACTACTACAGAGGTGACTGTGTAACCATGGCCACAACATAAACAATTCACTACTACACAGGTAACTGTGTAACCATGGCAACAGCATAAACAATGCACTACTACAGATGAGACTGTGTAACCATGGCAACAAAATAAACAACACACTACTACAGAGGTGACTGTGTAACCATGGCAATAACATAAACAATGCACTTCTACAGAGTTGACTGTGTAACCATGGCACCAACATAAGCAATGCACTGAGCACTACTACAGAGATGGCTGTGTAACCATGGCAACAACATAAACAATGCACTACTACAGAGGTGACTGTGTAACCATGGCACCAACATAAGCAATGCACTACTACACAGGTAACTGTAACCATGGCAACAGCATAAACAATGCACTACTACAGATGAGACTGTGTAACCATGGCAACAAAATAAACAATGCACTACTACACAGGTAACTGTGTAACCATGGCAACAACATAAACAAATAACTACTACTCATGTGACGGATACCATGGCAACAACATAAACAATGCACTACTACAGAGGTGACTGTGTAACCATGGCAATAACATAAACAATGCACTTCTACAGAGTTGACTGTGTAACCATGGCAACAACATAAACAATGCACTGAGCACTACTACACAGGTGACTGTGTAACCATGGCAACAACATAAACAATGCACTACTACAGAGATGGCTGTGTAACCATGGCAACAACATAAACAATGCACTTCTAAAGAGTTGAATGTGTAACCATGGCAACAACATAAACAATGCACTACTACACAGTTGACTGTAACCATAGCAACTACATAAACAACACACTACTACAGAGGTGACTGTGTAACCATGGCAACAACATAAACAATGCACTTCTACAGAGTGGACTCTGTAAACATGGCAACAACATAAACAATGCATTACTACAGAGGTGACTGTGTAACCATGGCAACAACATAAACAATGCACTACTACACAGGTAACTGTGTAACCATGGCAACAACATAAACAAAGAACTACTACACATGTGACTGTGAAACCATGGCAACAACATAAACAATGCACTACTACAGAGATGACTGTGTAACCATGACAATAACATAAACAATGCACTTCTACAGAGTTGACTGTGTAACCATGGCAACAACATAAACAATGCACTACTACAGAGGTGACTGTGTAACCATGGCAACAACATAAACAATGCACTACTACAGAGGTGACTGTGTAACCATAGCAACAAAATAAACAACACACTACTACAGAGGTGACTGTGTAACCATGGCAACAACATAAATAATGCACTACTACACAGGTAACTGTGTAACCATGGCAACAGCATAAACAATGCACTACTACAGATGAGACTGTGTAACCATGGCAACAAAATAAATAACACACTACTACAGAGGTGACTGTGTAACCATGGCAACAAAATAAATAACACACTACTACAGAGGTAACTGTAACCATGGCAACAACATAAACAATGCACTACTACACAGGTTACTGTGTAACCATGGCAATAACATAAACAAAGAACTACTACACATGTGACTGTGAAACCATGGCAACAACATAAACAATGCACTACTACAGAGGTGACTGTGTAACCATGGCAATAACATAAACAATGCACTTCTACAGAGTTGACTGTGTAACCATGGCAACAACATAAACAATGCACTACTACAGAGGTGACTGTGTAACCATAGCAACAAAATAAACAACACACTACTACATAAGTGACTGTGTAACCATGGCAACATTATAAACAATGCACTGCTACACCGGTGACTGTGTAACCATGGCAACAACATAAACAAAGAACTACTACACATGTGACTGTGAAACCATGGCAACAACATAAACAATGCACTACTACAGAGGTGACTGTGTAACCATGGCAATAACATAAACAATGCACTTCTACAGAGTTGACTGTGTAACCATGGCAACAACATAAACAATGCACTACTACAGAGGTGACTGTGTAACGATGGCAACAACATAAACAATGCACTACTAAAGTGATGACTGTGTAACCATAGCAACAAAATAAACAACACACTACTACAGAGGTGACTGTGTAACCATAGCAACAACATAAACAATGCACTGAGCACTACTACACAGGTGACTGTGTAACCATGGTAACAACATAAACAATGCATTCTACAGAGATGGCTGTTTAACCATGGCAACAACATAAACAATGCACTTGTACAGAGTTGACTGTGTAACCATGGCAACAACATAAACAATGCACTACTACTGATGAGACTGTGTAACCATGGCAACAACATAAACAATGCACTTCTACAGAGTTGACTGTGTAACCATGACAACAACATAAACAATGCACTTCTACAGAGGTGACTGTGTAACCATGGCAATAACATAAACAATGCACTTCTACAGAGTTGACTCTGTAACCATGGCAACAACATAAACAATGCACTACTACAGAGGTGACTGTGTAACCATGGCAACAAAATTACAACACAATATTACAGAGGTGACTGTGTAACCATGGCAACAACATAAACAAAGAACTACTACACATGTGACTGTGAAACCATGGCAACAACATAAACAATGCACTACAACAGAGGTGACTGTGTAACCATGGCAATAACATAAACAATGCACTTCTACAGAGTTGACTGTGTAACCATGGCAACAACATAAACAGTGCACTACTACAGAGGTGACTGTGTAACCATGGCAACAACATAAACAATGCACTTCTACAGAGTTGACTGTGTAACCATGGCAACAACATAAACAATGGGTACTTATGTATTATCTGGGCTCCCATGTTAAATGCACCCCATTTTTTCATACCCCTACTATCCAACTATGCATGGAGTTGATTTTATATAGTGTGGCGAGCGCAGCGAGCCACCGTGCCCGAAGCGTGGCGAGCGCAGCGAGCCCCGCGAGGGGACGCGGTCTCATAAGAAAAACGGGAGTCCAGATATTACATAAGTACCAAACAATGCACTGAGCACTACTACACAGGTGACTATGTAACCATTGCAACAACATAAACAATGCACTACTACAGAGATGGCTGTGTAACCATGACAATAACATAAACAATGCACTTCTACAGAGTTGACTGTGTAACCATGGCAACAACATAAACAATGCACTACTACAGAGGTGACTGTGTAACCATGGCAACAACATAAACAAAGAACTACTACACATGTGACTGTGAAACCATGGCAACAACATAAACAATGCACTACTACAGAGATGACTGTGTAACCATGACAATAACATAAACAATGCACTTCTACAGAGTTGACTGTGTAACCATGGCAACAACATAAACAATGCACTACTACAGAGGTGACTGTGTAACCATGGCAACAACATAAACAATGCACTACTACAGAGGTGACTGTGTAACCATAGCAACAAAATAAACAACACACTACTACAGAGGTGACTGTGTAACCATGGCAACAACATAAATAATGCACTACTACACAGGTAACTGTGTAACCATGGCAACAGCATAAACAATGCACTACTACAGATGAGACTGTGTAACCATGGCAACAAAATAAACAACACACTACTACAGAGGTGACTGTGTAACCTAGGCAACAAATTAAACAACACACTACTACAGAGGTAACTGTAACCATGGCAACAACATAAACAATGCACTACTACACAGGTGACTGTGTAACCATGGCAATAACATAAACAAAGAACTACTACACATGTGACTGTGAAACCATGGCAACAACATAAACAATGCACTACTACAGAGGTGACTGTGTAACCATGGCAATAACATAAACAATGCACTTCTACAGAGTTGACTGTGTAACCATGGCAACAACATAAACAATGCACTACTACAGAGGTGACTGTGTAACCATAGCAACAAAATAAACAACACACTACTACAGAGGTGACTGTGTAACCATGGCAACATTATAAACAATGCACTGCTACACCGGTGACTGTGTAACCATGGCAACAACATAAACAAAGAACTACTACACATGTGACTGTGAAACCATGGCAACAACATAAACAATGCACTTCTACAGAGGTGACTGTGTAACCATGGCAACAACATAAACAATGCACTTCTACAGAGTTGACTCTGTAACTATGGCAACAACATAAACAATGCATTACTACAGAGGTGACTGTGTAACTATTGGCACCAACATAAACAATGCACTACTACACAGGTAACTGTGTAACCATGGCAACAGCATAAACAATGCACTACTACAGATGAGACTGTGTAACCATGGCAACAAAATAAACAACACACTACTACAGAGGTGACTGTGTAACCATGGCCACAACATAAACAATTCACTACTACACAGGTAACTGTGTAACCATGGCAACAGCATAAACAATGCACTACTACAGATGAGACTGTGTAACCATGGCAACAAAATAAACAACACACTACTACAGAGGTGACTGTGTAACCATGGCAATAACATAAACAATGCACTTCTACAGAGTTGACTGTGTAACCATGGCACCAACATAAGCAATGCACTGAGCACTACTACAGAGATGGCTGTGTAACCATGGCAACAACATAAACAATGCACTACTACAGAGGTGACTGTGTAACCATGGCACCAACATAAGCAATGCACTACTACACAGGTAACTGTAACCATGGCAACAGCATAAACAATGCACTACTACAGATGAGACTGTGTAACCATGGCAACAAAATAAACAATGCACTACTACACAGGTAACTGTGTAACCATGGCAACAACATAAACAAATAACTTCTACTCATGTGACTGATACCATGGCAACAACATAAACAATGCACTACTACAGAGGTGACTGTGTAACCATGGCAATAACATAAACAATGCACTTCTACAGAGTTGACTGTGTAACCATGGCAACAACATAAACAATGCACTGAGCACTACTACACAGGTGACTGTGTAACCATGGCAACAACATAAACAATGCACTACTACAGAGATGGCTGTGTAACCATGGCAACAACATAAACAATGCACTTCTAAAGAGTTGAATGTGTAACCATGGCAACAACATAAACAATGCACTACTACACAGTTGACTGTAACCATAGCAACTACATAAACAACACACTACTACAGAGGTGACTGTGTAACCATGGCAACAACATAAACAATGCACTTCTACAGAGTGGACTCTGTAAACATGGCAACAACATAAACAATGCATTACTACAGAGGTGACTGTGTAACCATGGCAACAACATAAACAATGCACTACTACACAGGTAACTGTGTAACCATGGCAACAACATAAACAAAGAACTACTACACATGTGACTGTGAAACCATGGCAACAACATAAACAATGCACTACTACAGAGATGACTGTGTAACCATGACAATAACATAAACAATGCACTTCTACAGAGTTGACTGTGTAACCATGGCAACAACATAAACAATGCACTACTACAGAGGTGACTGTGTAACCATGGCAACAACATAAACAATGCACTACTACAGAGGTGACTGTGTAACCATAGCAACAAAATAAACAACACACTACTACAGAGGTGACTGTGTAACCATGGCAACAACATAAATAATGCACTACTACACAGGTAACTGTGTAACCATGGCAACAGCATAAACAATGCACTACTACAGATGAGACTGTGTAACCATGGCAACAAAATAAATAACACACTACTACAGAGGTGACTGTGTAACCATGGCAACAAAATAAATAACACACTACTACAGAGGTAACTGTAACCATGGCAACAACATAAACAATGCACTACTACACAGGTTACTGTGTAACCATGGCAATAACATAAACAAAGAACTACTACACATGTGACTGTGAAACCATGGCAACAACATAAACAATGCACTACTACAGAGGTGACTGTGTAACCATGGCAATAACATAAACAATGCACTTCTACAGAGTTGACTGTGTAACCATGGCAACAACATAAACAATGCACTACTACAGAGGTGACTGTGTAACCATAGCAACAAAATAAACAACACACTACTACATAAGTGACTGTGTAACCATGGCAACATTATAAACAATGCACTGCTACACCGGTGACTGTGTAACCATGGCAACAACATAAACAAAGAACTACTACACATGTGACTGTGAAACCATGGCAACAACATAAACAATGCACTACTACAGAGGTGACTGTGTAACCATGGCAATAACATAAACAATGCACTTCTACAGAGTTGACTGTGTAACCATGGCAACAACATAAACAATGCACTACTACAGAGGTGACTGTGTAACGATGGCAACAACATAAACAATGCACGGTACTTATGTATTATCTGGACTCCCATGTTAAATGCACCCCATTTTTTCATACCCCTACTATCCAACTACGCATGGAGTTGATTTTATATAGTGTGGCGAGCGCAGCGAGCCACCGTGCCCGAAGCGCGGTGAGCGCAGCGAGCCCCGCGAGGGGACGCGGTCTCATAAGAAAAACGGGAGTCCAGATATTACATAAGTACCCAATGCACTACTAAAGTGATGACTGTGTAACCATAGCAACAAAATAAACAACACACTACTACAGAGGTGACTGTGTAACCATAGCAACAACATAAACAATGCACTGAGCACTACTACACAGGTGACTGTGTAACCATGGTAACAACATAAACAATGCATTCTACAGAGATGGCTGTTTAACCATGGCAACAACATAAACAATGCACTTGTACAGAGTTGACTGTGTAACCATGGCAACAACATAAACAATGCACTACTACTGATGAGACTGTGTAACCATGGCAACAACATAAACAATGCACTTCTACAGAGTTGACTGTGTAACCATGACAACAACATAAACAATGCACTTCTACAGAGGTGACTGTGTAACCATGGCAATAACATAAACAATGCACTTCTACAGAGTTGACTCTGTAACCATGGCAACAACATAAACAATGCACTACTACAGAGGTGACTGTGTAACCATGGCAACAAAATTACAACACAATATTACAGAGGTGACTGTGTAACCATGGCAACAACATAAACAAAGAACTACTACACATGTGACTGTGAAACCATGGCAACAACATAAACAATGCACTACAACAGAGGTGACTGTGTAACCATGGCAATAACATAAACAATGCACTTCTACAGAGTTGACTGTGTAACCATGGCAACAACATAAACAGTGCACTACTACAGAGGTGACTGTGTAACCATGGCAACAACATAAACAATGCACTTCTACAGAGTTGACTGTGTAACCATGGCAACAACATAAACAATGGGTACTTATGTATTATCTGGGCTCCCATGTTAAATGCACCCCATTTTTTCATACCCCTACTATCCAACTATGCATGGAGTTGATTTTATATAGTGTGGCGAGCGCAGCGAGCCACCGTGCCCGAAGCGTGGCGAGCGCAGCGAGCCCCGCGAGGGGACGCGGTCTCATAAGAAAAACGGGAGTCCAGATATTACATAAGTACCAAACAATGCACTGAGCACTACTACACAGGTGACTATGTAACCATTGCAACAACATAAACAATGCACTACTACAGAGATGGCTGTGTAACCATGGCAACAACATAAACAATGCACTTCTAAAGAGTTGACTGTGTAACCATGGCAACAACATAAACAATGCATGACTACACAGTTGACTGTAACCATAGCAACTACATAAACAACACACTACTACAGAGGTGACTGTGTAACCATGGCAACAACATAAACAATGCACTTCTACAGAGTTGACTCTGTAACCATGGCAACAATGTAAACAATGCATTACTACAGAGGTGACTGTGTAACCATGGCACCAACATAAACAATGCACTACTTCACAGGTAACTGTGTAACCATGGCAACAGCATAAACAATGCACTACTACAGATGAGACTGTGTAACCATGGCAACACAATAAACAACACACTACTACAGAGGTGACTGTGTAACCATGGCAACAACATTAACAATGCACTACTACACAGGTGACTGTGTAACCATGGCAATAACATAAACAATGCACTTCTACAGAGTTGACTGTGTAACCATGGCAACAACATAAACAGTGCACTACTACAGAGGTGACTGTGTAACCATGGCAACAACATAAACAATGCACTTCTACAGAGTTGACTGTGTAACCATGGCAACAACATAAACAATGCACTGAGCACTACTACACAGGTGACTATGTAACCATTGCAACAACATAAACAATGCACTACTACAGAGATGGCTGTGTAACCATGGCAACAACATAAACAATGCACTTCTAAAGAGTTGACTGTGTAACCATGGCAACAACATAAACAATGCATGACTACACAGTTGACTGTAACCATAGCAACTACATAAACAACACACTACTACAGAGGTGACTGTGTAACCATGGCAACAACATAAACAATGCACTTCTACAGAGTTGACTCTGTAACCATGGCAACAACGTAAACAATGCATTACTACAGAGGTGACTGTAACCATGGCACCAACATAAACAATGCACTACTTCACAGGTAACTGTGTAACCATGGCAACAGCATAAACAATGCACTACTACAGATGAGACTGTGTAACCATGGCAACAAAATAAACAACACAATACTACAGAGGTGACTGTGTAACCATGGCAACAACATTAACAATGCACTACTACACAGGTGACTGTGTAACCATGGCAACAACATAAACAAAGAACTACTACATGTGACAGTGAAACCATGGCAACAACATAAACAATGCACTACTACAGAGGTGACTGTGTAACCATGGCAATAACATAAACAATGCACTTCTACAGAATTGACTGTGTAACCATGGCAACAACATAAACAGTGCACTATTACAGAGGTGACTGTGTAACCATAGCAACAAAATAAACAACACACTACTACAGAGGTGACTGTGTAACCATGGCAACAACATAAACAATGCACTTCTACAGAGTTGACTGTGTAACCATGGCAACAACATAAACAATGCACTGAGCACTACTACACAGGTGACTGTGTAACCATGGCAACAACATAAACAATGCACTACTACACAGGTGACTGTGTAACCATGGCAACAACATAAACAATGCACTAATACAGAGTTGACTGTGTAACCATGGCAACAACATAAACAATGCACTACTACACAGGTAACTGTGTAACCATGGCAACAGCATAAACAATGCACTACTACAGTTGAGACAGTGTAACCATGGCAACAACATAAACAATGCACTTCTACAGAGTTGACTGTGTAACCATGGCTAACATAAACAATGCACTACTATACAGGTGACTGTGTAACCATGGCAACAACATAAACAAAGATCTACTACACATGTGACTGTGAAACCATGGCAACAACATAAACAATGCACTACTACAGAGGTGACTTTGTAACCATGGCAATAACATAAACAATGCACTTCTACAGAGTTGACTGTGTAACCATGGCAACAACATAAACAATGCACTACTACAGAGGTGACTGTGTAACCATGGCAACAACGTAAACAATGCACTACTACAGAGGTGACTGTGTAACCATAGCAACAAATAAACAACACACTACTACAGAGGTGACTGTGTAACCATGGCAACAACATAAACAATGCACTGAGCACTACTACACAGTTGACTGTGTAACCATGGCAACAACATAAACAATGCACTAATACAGAGATGGCTGTGTAACCATCTCAACAACATAAACAATGCACTTCTACAGAGTTGACTGCGTAACCATGGCAACAACATAAACAATGCACTTCTACAGAGTTGACTGTGTAACCATGGCGTCCTACGACCTTTTCATACCCCCACTATCCACATTGGCGTGGAGTTGAGAACAGAAAGTGTGGCGAGCGCAGCGAGCCACGAGCCACCGAGCACGAAGCCTGGCGAGGGGACGCGGATACCTGTGAAGCCCGCGAGGGGACGCGTATAGCTGTGAAGGTATCCGCGTCCCCTCGCGGGGCACACTGCGCTCGCCGCGCTTCGGGCTCGGTGGCTCGCTGCGCTCACCACACTTTCTATTCTCAACTCCACGCTGACGTGGATAGTGGGGGTATGAAAAGGTCGTAGGACGCGTACCGCCGCCCCTCGCGGGCTCGCTGCGCACGCCACGCTTCGGGTTAACATTGATAGTGGGAGTGGTACACTATGAAAAATGGCATTTGGGGGCATTTCACAAGTTTACTACACATTTCAATGCATTTTGATGCATTTCAGTGCAAAATCGGGTGCGATCGCATCGCATGCGATTTGATCGTATGCGATGCGATTTTTTAGCATACGATCAGCATACGATCAAGGTCGTGGAAGCCGTGATACTCCACAAGTACCAAAATAGGAAATCACCCCAAAAACTAATTGTACATAGACCTGTATCACCAGTGTTGCTGCATCAAATAAAAAAAATGAACATTGATGTTTGGTGCCCAAACCTAGCGTAACGTTTTGCACAGTTATACATTTATTGGGTGGCTTCAGAAAACATAGCCCAAACCTTATTTAGTGACACTAGGTGGGTTGATATTTGAACAGGGACCATAGGGCTAGTATATTGGAAAAGCTTGAAGGCCTAACAATACTGTTAATCATGTGGACTAGAGCATGGTGATAAGAAGATAAGCTGCTGCAGTACAGAGAACACCATGACTGGATTGCAGATTGTGGGTCTGATGCACTAAGCTTCAAAAGTGCTAAAATGGAGAGTGATAAACAACCAACCAATCAGATCCTGCCTGACATTTTTCAAACACAGTCTGTGACAACGCAGATAGGAGCTGATTGGCTGGCTACTCATCACTCTCCATTTTAGCACTTTTGAAGCTTAGTGCATCTGGCCCAGAATGAGAAGTACTAGCTGCGCGGAGGGACTGGAAAATTCCAAGACCTATATTGGTTTTCAGGATATGCAGTCAAATAACACTGGTGTAGGGTTTCTTAATAGTCAGTGTAGGAACACTCAAGTTTTCATATCTTCCATGTAGGTCCTCGGATGCAGCATATAAATTAAAGAATGTGAAGCAGGAGCCTGGAGCAAAGGTATTAGCCTCTGGAAGAGTTGTTGTATTGGCCATATACTACCTAGACGCCCTGCTTTGAAAAGGGTACTCTAACTAGTGATTGGTTGCTTCCAATCACATGATGGAGACCTGCTGTACTCTGACTAGTCGAATATCTAGGTGACATCATTCCAAGATTATTGTGCCCATGATGGGAACTTGGGGCAGGTAAGTGGTTCAGCACTGGGATGACCATGAAAGACCAAAGGGTACACTACCAACAAAAGAATACCAGAAACAACAGTACACACCCCTTTTTCTTTCCTTTTTCTTTTTTGTTAGAGTGGCAAGGTTTAGCAGGAAACCAACACACAGGCTTGAACATTAAGAAATGGGTGAAGGATGCTCTTGACCTCATACTCTTCCCGATGTTTGGTATGGATCATGTGCGAACCCTGATTGTATGAGTGGTAAGACTGAGAATTGATTGATTTGAAATGGTATATGTAGAAGGAGTTGGGAACTTGGGAAAAAAAGGAAGTAATTGAAGATTGTGTTAGAGGATAATCTGAGCGGGTTGATGTAGTCTGAATAAAGTTTAATCGAGGGTACTGAAAGATTTAGATTACGAGTTTGCAGCCAAACTTTGTACCAATTGTAATAGAGTGTAAGAATCAGAAAGTGAAAGATTTTAGGGGAGGTTTCCCATTTTTTAAAGTGGCAATCATTGACACTGGAAAACAGGTTGATTTTGCCCTGTAATTGATTGCCCCTAAAAAAAAATAGGAAAACTCCCAAAATCTCTCACGTTCTGATTCTTATACCCTATTACATTTGGCCTCTTGTCTCCCTGCTGCTTATTAGGAATAGCTCTTCATCTCTTGCCTGTGAGAACTTGTAGTGTTGCCAAGTTTTGATAAGAGAAGCCTTTACCTATTACAGAATTTTGGACATGAACTAGGTAGTTATTCAGCTTCTAAGCATGTTGACGGTTTGACCACTTTGATACTCTCACATCAACCTCCACCAGAGCCACGGAAAAAGGTTGCCAGCAGGCAAGTGCTTGGCACTGTGTAGACACTGAAACACGGTAGCGGGGCCCCAAGATTCATCATGTAACACTTGAAATTCTTGTCACAGCTTATTTTTATAATCTTGAAACAGGGCCCTTGTATTATATTGTAAATACTCATGTATGTATGTAACATTTCCTACCACTATTAAACAGTGGAAAATGAAATACTAATAGTTCACATAATTTTGCAACATTATAAGCTTCATGTAATATTTTGACTCCATTAAACCCAAATTTAAGTTAATATATCGCCCAAGCATAATAGTTTCCTGAGTAACATTTTTTTTTATCAGAAAGCTACTATAATTCCACCAGGTGGCGCTTTAATGCTGTATTATACAATATAATATGATTTACACAGTGCTACACAGTATTCTGCAGTTATTTCCCTGAGTTTTCCATATAAAGCATAGGTACTTGTGTAGTTTCACGGCGCCAGCATGGTGTGAGTCCCCATGCGGGGCTCGCTTCGCTCGCCCACGCTGCGGGCTCGGTGGCTCGCTACGCTCGCCACGCTATCTAAATTCAACTCCATGCCAACGTGGATAGTGGGGGTATGAACTATCCACGTTGGCATGGAGTTAAGTTACTTTATTTTAGATAGTTTGGCGAGCATACCCAACCCGGAAGTAGCACGGTGCCATGCTGGCGCCGTGAAACTACACAAGAACCAAACAATTCACATACATTTTCAATGCAGACACTACGGTGTATACAATTCACTCAGCTATTATAATATTGGCAGAATATATTAGTACTGGCTCTGACCCACGTGCACTTGAATGTTAAACTTATATGCTTAGTGTTCCAGGCGTGGGGATTTGCTAACAATATCACACCGTTTTGGTGTGTACAAACAGTGCAATATTTATTTATTTATTTATTTACAGTTTCTTATATAGCGCAGCAGATTCCGTTGCGCTTTACAAATGTTGCTGAGCTACTTATTATTGCTCAGCGATACATATCATTTAGCGACCATATCGCACTGTACGATTTTTTCAGTTTTGACTGAAAAGTCAAAATTGGAGGAGCATGTTCCTGCAATCAGCCACAATTATGAGCTGGCTGCGGGAGTGCACTACTAGCAATTTATTGCCTTGTACACAACAAAAACCCTGGCGATATAGTAGCTCAGCGACCATTTAGCCAGCAATACTGGCTAATATCGCCTTGTGTGTACAGGGCTTTTTAGAGATCCCTGGTTTTGTCTACAAATTATGGGGATGCTGCCATAATTTTTGGCATGATCCAGGGCCATCGATACAAAAGTATGACCATGTTGAGATGCATGCAAGTAATTTCTCCATATGCAGCAGAAGGGGTTTAACCCCTTCCCGACCGGGCGTTTTTTGTTAACTTTTCTTTTTTTTTTCCTCCTCGCGTTCAAATAAGCGTAACTTTTTTAATTTTCCGGCTATATAGACACATGAGGGCTTTTTTTTTGCGGGACAAGTTGTACTTTTTAATGGTACCCTTTACTATACCGTATAATATTCTGGGGAATCAGGAAATAATTCAATGTGGGGTAAAAAGGAAAAAAAACGCAATTCCACAATTTTGCGCTGGTTACGGTTTTTTTTTAGTTCATAGTTCGTTTAAAATGATGGGTTATCTTTATTCTATGGGTCGTTACGATTCCGGTGATACCAAACTTATATAGTTTTCGTTACGTTTTACCACTAAAAAAAAAATAGAAAATTTTACGGTTTTTCTAATTTGCGTCGCGTCGCCATGTTCTGCGGCTTATAACTTTTTTATTTTTCCACCTACGGACCTGGGTGAGGGCTCATTTTTTGCGGGCTGAAGTGTACTTTTTAATTAATACCATTATGGGATATGTGCGACTTTCTGATCTCTTTTAGTTACATTTTTTTGGGTAGGCTATGCGACCAAAAAACGTAGTTTTGGCGTTGGGAATTTTTTTCCGTTTACGCCTTTAACCGTGCGGGATAACTAATGTTATATTTTAATAGATCGGACTTTTAGGAACGCGGCGATACCAAATATGTTTATTTTTTTATTTTTTATTTATTTTTATTTGTGAAATGGGGAAAGGGGGGTGATTTGAACTTTTAATATTTTTTTTAACTTTTTTTTTAACTTTTTTTTTTTTTTTTTTACTTTTACTACAAGGCCCCCTAGTGTACTTGACCACTAGGGGGCACGATCGCCTGTACTAGGTTCAGCCATAGAGCTCTATGGCTGAACATAGTGATTTTCAGCACTTCCTATTACATCCTGCCTCAGGCAGGATGTAATAGGAATGCTGACATGGCCAGCACAGGGGTCTACATTAGACCCCTGGCTGCCATGGCAACTGATCGGCACCCTCCGATCTCGCCGCGGGGGGCCCCGATCGGCGCCGGAGGGGGGCGCCCCCCCTCCGATCAGCTATTTAAGCACTGCGGGCGCTTTGCCCGCGGTGCTTAAAGGGTTAAACGGCCACGATCGGCGAACTCGCCGCTCGTGGCTGTGAGAGCAGGTACCTGGCTGTAATATACAGCCATTACCTGCTCTCTTTCAAGCCAGTTCACTCCGTGAGCTGGCTTGATTCCCACGCAACCGTCATATGACGTACATGTACGTCATATGTCGGGAAGGGGTTAAGGTGATGGGATAATTAACTGGAACTGATTCAGTTTGGATGCTAATTGGATATGGTACATTGTTCAAACAGTGAGGACAAGCTTCCCACCCTACAAACCTGCTTCCATCGGGACCTGGGGAAGGACAGTAAAGCTGTGTACACACGGGGGCGATAGGGGCTGAAATCGCTGGAAATATGGTTGCTGTGCACGCTCCCGTTTTCAGCCCCGTTCGGTCCTGCGACCAGCTGATTACCTCTGCGGCACCGCCCGGCAGAGGTTACCTTTCATCAGCGACCATCTCTGGTCGCTGATGAAAAGGAGAAACTGAGCAATATATTGCTAGCAATATTTGGCTGAGCAATATATCTCCCCCGTGTGTACGGGGCTTAAGAAAGGGAGAACTCTTGTCAAAGACAGGGAGTTTTTTCTTTTTACGCATGTCGCCAAACTCCACCTGGGGACTCCACACACCGCCCACCAGTGAGAATTGCTGAAACTAGAAGCCAGCAGATTTAGTTAACACCTGCTGTCTGGAGTACTGTAGGTTAGAAAGAGAAGTTGGGGAGTGAGGTGCAGAGGGAGTGATTGAAGGAAGTAGTGGTATGCAGGAGTGAGAGAGAGGTTGGAGGGAGAAAGGTGCAGAGGAGATAGAGGGACGGGGGGGGGGGGTGACAGGTGCAGGGTTGAGAGGGGTGAATGTGGGAGTGAGGTGGCAGGGTGAGGAAGGGAGGCCGTGAGGTGCAGGAGTGATAGAGGGAATGAAGGAGTGAGGTGCAGAGATGATAAAGGAAAGGAGGGAGTGAGGTGGAGGGGTGAGCAAGGGAAGGAAGGAGTGAGGTGCAGGGATGATAGCGGGAATAACATAATAAGGTGCAGGGGTCAGGGGCGGATTTAGGGAGGAGGGCGCCCCTAGGCACAACAATAATGTTTACTAAATAGGACAGTTTATAGGGGCAGTATCTGCATGTCCTATCCATTTACACTCTATTTAAGATGGAATATAGTACAGTACAGTGGATATTTTGCAGTTATTGGTACATTTTGGGCTGACAGTACTATCACAGGCATCCAAGTGCCGCCCCCAAACATGTGCCGCCCCTAGGCCGGTGCCTCACGTGCCTAATGGGAAATTCGGCTCTTGCAGGGGTGAGAGGAGATGGAGGGAGTAAGGTGCATGGGTGAGAGGGGAAGGAGGGAGTGAGGTGCATGGGTGAGAGGGGAAGTAGGGAGTGAGGTGCAGGGATGATAGCAGGGATAAAATAATTAGGTGCAGGGGTGAGAGGGGACGGAGGGAGTGAGGTGCATGGGTGAGAGGGCAGGTTAATAATAATTGCCTACTGCTGTCCCTGTGCTGTACATTGCAATAGTACATACTGGTTTGCTGGAATATCATAGATAGTTATCCTTGTACTACAAGTCCCAGCATGACGTGTCAGTTTCTACTAGCAGTCTATCAGCAGCTGCCAGAGGACCTCAGCAGCATGCAGGTATATACGAATGATCAAATCTGTATACGATAGAAACTGACTGGTCATGCTGGGACTTGTAGTGCTAGGATAACTGTAATTGATTTCTATAACCAACATATAAAAATTGTAGTTTTGGGTGGGGGAGGGGGGCAGTATGAAATTACGTTCGGCACATGCCCCTCTCCCTCATGTCAGCACACATGCTGTATATCCCCACACAGTGTGGTCCCCAGTCCATGCACACACACATTACCTGGGTTCTGGACGAGGACCACAGGAGCCACCAACTACAGATCAGGGCCAGGCAAAGTAAGGGGCGTGGACTAATCACTGACCTCCCCATGGCCACGCCCCCTTTTCGTAACCGTCCTGCTGCAGCCGGAGCCCAGGAGCAGATGCTGATCACCAGCTTCCCCCTAGGCTGGCTCTGTTGCTGGAGATCAGGGGCATACACACCAATCACCGCGGGAGGAGCTGCATGCAGCTGCGCATGCGCAACAGCCCTCCCGCCGCCATCTTTGATCTGGGAAATGCTGTGGTCACAGTTGTGCGGTCCGCGGCCCGGACGGGGGAAAGAGGCCGGTTCTGGGGACTTATGGAGCGGCCGACCGGGAAATAGCCCGCTTTCCCGGCAGGCCAATCTGCCCCTGGGCAGGAGGACAGGAACCGGCATATCTGGAGTCTGGACTCTGGCTGCTGGGCTGGCTGTGGGCTGCAGTGGTGGGGGAGGGGGCATCAAAATGGCGCAGTATGAAGATGGAGGGGAGGCTGCCAAAAAGGGCATAATATAGTTTTGTGCACCTGTTTTGTGTACCTCTTTTCTTGTTCTTATTTGAGTATTTAGTGCACAAATTATTAAACTACCTTAGGTATATCTTTTGGTATACTTAAATGGCCATTAGGACATAGAGCCTGTTGTTAATTTATTTGAATCCCACCACTGACCTTGTCCCCTCGCATGGCTCACGTTCAGCAGGGTGCTTTGCTCCGCTCGGCACACTATTTTATTCTCCCTCTATGCCCACTGGGATGATAAAGTATGAAAAAATCGGTTAAAAAACACAAAAAGTTGGTTGCCGGGATATTGAGCGCATTGGCATGTCTAACTAATGAATATCTAAGGCTGCGGCCATACATAGGGCGGTATTCAATGTGAATACCTGCGAGGTGCAGCGAATCCTTTTTAGGATTCACTGCACATTCGCCACGTTCCGGAGCCAGCGGGCTCCGGTATTCAACGTGTCAGGGGCTCGCTGCCCCTGACAGGCGAATATGAGCTCCTGCAGCGATTGCCGCAGGGAGCCTGAGGAGGGTGCCAGGCAGAGAGATGGAAGTCTCTCTGCCTGCCCCTGAACGTTTGTGGGGGGCAGGTGGGCTCCCCGGGTGCCAGGCAGCACAGGCTGCCCCCCCCTGGGGGTGCCAGCAGGGGGCCGCGTATATTCACTATACCTGATCGTAACATCGGGTGCAGTGAATATATGAATATGTAATGAGCGGCTCGGCTCCGGCGCCCCCTTGCTGGCTGCTGTGTAAAAAAAAAAAAAAAAAAATATTTTTTTTTTTTAATTAAATATATATTCATGTGCTTACAGCACATGAATAAAAGTAGCATGCCCCTCCTCAGAATAAAATTCCTGATTTTTAGACACCAAATGTAAAAAATAAAACACTTTATTTTAGAAGTTCACATTCCACTTCACCATAAAAAGATAGCGATTGCTACTCGGTGAATCATGGCGAAAAAAAACCTTGAAATGTATTTGCCATGTGGTCATTGAATAGGGTGATTCACTGTTTTTGTCAAAAATTCGCCAAACAGCACAAATTCGCCATAAAAACATGGCGAATCAGGCTCATTGAATACCGCCCATAGTGGCTCAACGTGTGCCGTTGAACAGGACCTGCTGCTCTGCAGGGAGCCTGCACCTGGCTGCTATGCGGCTGGCCACACATTAGTGTTGTGGCCACAGCCGTCCGGTCCAACCGCATTTCAATGTGGACACATGTATGTCAGCCGCGCACTCCTCTATGTCACGTTTGGATTATATTTTTTCTTCAGACACAATTTTCTTACGAACCACATCTTGGGCCAGAAGTATCAAGCTTCAAAAGTGATAAAATGGAGAGTGATAACCAGCCAGCCAAGCAGCTCCTACCTGCCATGTCACAGGCTGGGTTTGAAAAATAACAGGTAGGAGCTGATTGGCTGTCTGTTTATCACTCTACACTTTATAACTTTTTGAAGCTTGATACATCTGGCCCATAGAACCAATTGGATTATCAGACCATGCAGTGGTATGGGCAACAATGATGATCAATACAGAAAAGGGTGCATATCACCAGTGGCTATTCCCCTCACATTTAATGTCCTTACTTAAATTTAGGAAAAGTATAGTGAATGTGTGGCACACATATGAAAATGATAATATACAGCATAAAGAGACAGATCCCACCCTATTTTGGCAAACTTTCAAGGCAGTTCTTAGGGGTGATGTAATTTCATATGTGTCCCATAATAGATGAGAATTCTTAAACTCCTTTAAAAAATCACAATATGCACTCACTAATTCTTATACACTATATAAAATGTCCCCAACACAAGAACACAGAAAAGCTTATTTAGATCAAAAAACCACTATTATACACGAAGATCAAACGGGGTTTATAAGGGAAGACATTCCACGGTAAGCATCCGTAGAGTCTTGGCGGCAATATTAGCAGCAAGGAGAACCTCCCCAAACGATTTAAATGCAATTCTTTCTTTCGATGCTGAAAAAGCTTTTGATTTAGTTATATGGGATCATTTATTTTATACTCTGAGGTCCTTTGGTTTCCCACCGAAATTTATGGGTCTATTGACTACTTTCTACTCCCACTCCAAATCACAGATCGTCTGTAATGGGCATATTTCAGAATCTCATTCAGAATTTTATTTAAAGTATATAGGGGAACGAGGCAAGGATGCCCACTATCCCCACTTTTGTTTGCAATAGCGCTGGAGCCTCTTGCAATAGCTCTAAGACAATCAAAAGAATTTAAGGGAATCAGGGTAGGAGAACAGGAATTAAAACTTGCATTATTTGCAGATGATATGTTGCTCTTTATGTCCAAACCCAAATCCTCAGCACCGGAGGTGATGAGAATTATGGAGACATTTGGAACCTTTGCGGGATATAGGGTGAATATAGCAAAGTCGGAATATATGCCCATAATAGGCTCTCCCTCTGACTTTCAGAGTATACCAATGTTCTCACAATTACGCTTGGTTAAAGGGGCAATGAAATATCTGGGAATATATATCGCTCCGGACCCTGGAGAATTATACCAGGCAAATTTTACACCTTTACTGGAGGGATGGCTCTCTTTACCCCTGTCAATGATGGGAAGAATAGCATTAATAAAAAGCGTAATATTCCCATAGATTTCATACCCTATGCAGATGATATCAATAGCGATATTGAAAAGCGACATAAAAGCGATACAGAAGGTATTCAATGGATTCATTTGGAACGGGGGAAAACCTAGGATATCACTGAATAAATTGGCTAAACCACGAGGCAAAGGAGGTCTGGGGGTACCTGACTTGAAGGCTTTTTCTCTAGCTATCTTTTTCGCTATATATCGGATTGGATGCTACAAAGATCTACATACACCGCATATACAGTGGAAACAGCATTAGTAACACCATATTCATTACCCGCCCTACTCCATATTCTAAAAGCAAAAATACCTTTAGCTATTTGGGAGAATCCTATTTTTAGAGACACATACACAGCATGGGCGAAACTTAAGGAGAGTAGCCCAATGGTCTCCATATATTACGTTCTGTGGAAATCCACTCTTTCCTCCAGGAATGGATAACCACTGGTATGAAATTTTGAAACTTAAAGGGATAAGGAGGATCAAAGATGTCTTTGACCCAGGAGGAAGGATACTACAGTATGATATAATATGTGAAAAGTTTGGACTGAATAATAATAATTTCTTCATGTACCTTCAAATACGTCATTATATAAACAGTATAATACGAACTGATAATATTCAAAAGGTTAATGACCCTTTAGTATCACTTTTAGAATACTAAATACTAAATATCAAAACGCATACTTATCACACCAGACTCTTGATGTCTTTATTTAATAAAGAGGGAACCTCTAAAATCTGGAATAGGCTATGCCTAAACTGGGGGAGGGAGATAGATCATTTCCCGAGACCCGAAGCCCTCTTAAAACACTTTGATGATACAATGAGATACCTTCAAACAACAATGTTACAAGAAACACACTATAAGGTACTAAATAAGGCCTATATATCACAATCCCAAAGGAAACAAATGGTGAAGGAAGAAGGGGGAGACTGTTTAAAATGTCATGCAACGAATGCATCATTTTTCCACAATTTCTGGGAATGTGGGAAAATTCTGAGATTTTGGAATAAGATGACTGTATATATTAATAATATTTTTTTCAGTATCTATAAGTCCTGACCCATTAGGAATGCTATATCTTCAATTCGACCGCTGAAATCTAGGTGTGAACTATAGAGCAATTATCCTATTATTATCCATTATTTTAACCGCGGCTAGGAAACTCATACTAATACAATGGATGAAATCAGCCCCTCCATCATTACTTTCCGCTAAACAATTACTATAAAAAAATGAAGTATTCTGATAGAAGGGGATTTCTTCCGGTGGGGAAAAAGGAATGGTTAAGTTCTATACAAGATGGGGAAGGTTCATAGAACAATTACCATTTGAGATCAAAACCCAAGTAATGGAACTATTTGAACCCACCTCAAACTAATGGGATGGTTGCCCTGTAGTAGAGTAATAAGAGTGAGAAGTATATATGATAAGACCAAGATGATTAAATATTGAAACCCCCCCTTTTTTTCATCTTTCTCTTTTTCTTTTTCTTCTTCTTTCCTTTTTTTTTCCTTTTCTTTTCTTCTTTCCCATTAACCCATGTTTGGAATGTGAATTTCCCTATATGTTATATGTTAGTCTGGTTGTAGGAGTAAAATGTCTAGAAGGGTACAGTATAAACTTAATGTTAGGATACTAGAGAGGGGGAGAATATATTTTTTGGGAAACCTGGTAGGATTAAAAGAAACATCCCTGAAGAAACCCAGAAATAGATGTTTAATCCTAATGTTTGTTTGTAATGTAATGTGAGATCCAGATTAGGATCTGAAGTGTGTATTATTGTATGTTGCTGTCAATGAAAATTAATAAAGATATTTTAAAAACAATGTCGACACATACATTTCAATGTCTGAGGTGCAGGGTAGATAGACGGAATGAGGGAGTAAGCTGCATGGATAAGAGGGGAAAGGAGGGAGTGCAGCGCAGGGTTGATAGAGGGAAGGAGAGTCTGAGGTGCACTGGTTACAGATGGAAAGAGTGGAATGGAGTGAGAAGTTCAGAGGTCAGAGGGGTAAGGAGGGAGTAAGGTGCAGGGGAGACAGAAGTGATGTGTGCAGGACCTACCAAAAGAGATTGGTACACCCCACCCTATGATTGATGACATTTTGTAACCAATCTACTTAGGCTAGCAGTCACTGGTGTCTGCACTTTGTGGAGTGCACTGTGCCGGCTCAGCTGGCTGTAACTTCACAGTGGATAGTTGAAGGAGAAATGCAAAGTACTGTACTTTGATTGGACAGTTGGACTGGTGTTGGGATGGTGTGCTAGAGCCTGGACTGGATCGACAGCTTGTGTGACAACACACAAGGTAAGCCGAGGCTTCTGGATATGCCTCGGACACTAATCAGGGTACTATTTGCAGAACATATTTTTCAAGTTATTTTGGGGTAATAAACGGAAGCAGTAAAATTGGCTGGTTTATGGATGTTATCCGAAGTATAAAAATCCTAATAAAATCATGTAGACAATCTGATCAGATGGCTTCAGATTATGGGGGAAATTTACCAAAATGGATTCGTAAAAAATAGGTGTATTCGTAGGCAGAAATACACCTATTTTTTACACATTTGTATTTTCAGGATTTACAATCCCGAAAATACAACAATTCGTATTGCTAATGATGGAACATTTGTATTTGTATTCACAAATACGAATGTCTACACCATCGATAGAATACGACAGAACTCCCCATTCAAAAGAATGGTGGTTCCTGATGTACTAAGCAGCCATACTGATAATACGGCTGCTAATTGGCGTGAAACAGGCACGCAAATACGACAGGAAAATACACCTTGCCCTGTCGTATTTGCCTTTAGCCTGCACGGATCAGTCAGATCCGTGCAGGCTTCAGTGTAAAAAAATAGAAAAAAAAAATAAATAAATAAAAAAAACAGCGTGGGGTCCCCCCCACAGCTGTAACCAGCACTAGGCTGAAAGAGCCGGGGCCGGTAATTAAAAATCAGGGAACCCGACAAATAGGGGTTCCCCGATTTTTAACAACCAGCCCCAGGCTCCAGGTCCGGGGCTGGTTCCCAAAATACGGGGGACAAAATGACTAGGGGTCCCCCGTATTTTAAGAACCAGCCCCAGGCACAACCAGCCAGCAGGGTAATGTCACAGCCGGGGGACACTTATTATATAAGGTCCCACGGCCAAAACATTAACCCTACCGACCAGTCAGCCTGGCCAGGGGCCCTGGGGGAGTGGGGACCCCCCCAATAAAGGGGTCCCCCCCTCCAGGACTTACCTGACCAGGCTGAAGCCTGGTGCTGTCCCCGGTGACCCTGGGCTGTGGTCACCGGGCTGATCTTGGTGTAAAAAAAATAGATGAAAAAACTATTGTTTAAAACTGTGGAACTATGAGTCCCAGCAAGCCTCCCCCACAAGCTGGGACTTGGAGAACCACAAGTCCCAGCCTGCGGGGCATTAAAGGGCCCGCTGGATCTTGTAGTTCCACAGTTAAAAAAATAGTACAATAAGTACACACTGACACAATGAAAATAAAAGTTTAATACATACATTACACACACACTGATACTTACCTTTCTTGATCCCGTAGGTAGCCCTCTGTCCTGGTGTCCGGTGTCGTCCTCCAGGTCCATGTCGGCGGTCCGTGTTGTCCTTCAGGTCCATGTCGGTGTCCGGGTCCGAAGAAATCCATGTTGGAGCTGTGGAAGGAAATCCTACTCACCTGGTCCTGTGCTGAAGATGTCTTGTCTTGGTCCGACGTAGTCCAGGTAATCTTCAAGCTTACGCCGGTCCCCGCACTGTCCGCATCGCACTGAGGAGAGATGCAGAGATGTTTCATACTCGGCGCCTCTCCTCAGAATGATTTCTATTGGCCGCCTAGCGGCCAATCAGGAGCCGACTTTCTTGGCTCCTGATTGGCCGCTAGGCGGCCAATGGAAATCATTCTGAGGAGAGGCGCCGAGTATGAAACATCTCTGCATCTCTCCTCAGTGCGATGCGGACAGTGCGGGGACCGGCGACAGCTGTGAAGATTACCTGGACTACGTCGGACCAAGACAAGACATCTTCAGCACAGGACCAGGTGAGTAGGATTTCCTTCCACAGCTCCAACATGGATTTCTTCGGACCCGGACACCGACATGGACCTGGAGGACAACACGGACCGCCGACATGGACCTGGAGGACGACACCGGACACCAGGACAGAGGGCTACCTACGGGATCAAGAAAGGTAAGTATCAGTGTGTGTGTAATGTATGTATTAAACTTTTATTTTCATTGTGTCAGTGTGTGTTTATTGTACTATTTTTTTAACTGTGGAACTACAAGACCCAGCGGGTCCTTTAATGCCCCGCAGGCTGGAACTTGTGGTTCTCCAAGTCCCAGCTTGTGGGGGAGGCTTGCTGGGACTCATAGTTCCACAGTTTTAAACAATAGTTTTTTCATCTATTTTTTTTACACCAAGATCAGCCCGGTGACCACAGCCCAGGGTCACCGGGGACAGCACCAGGCTTCAGCCTGGTCAGGTAAGTCCTGGAGGGGGGGACCCCTTTATTGGGGGGGTCCCCACTCCCCCAGGGCCCCTGGCCAGGCTGACTGGTCGGTAGGGTTAATGTTTTGGCCGCGGGACCTTATATAATAAGTGTCCCCCGGCTGTGACATTACCCTGCTGGCTGGTTGTGCCTGGGGCTGGTTCTTAAAATACGGGGGACCCCTAGTCATTTTGTCCCCCGTATTTTGGGAACCAGCCCCGGACCTGGAGCCTGGGGCTGGTTGTTAAAAATCGGGGAACCCCTATTTGTCGGGTTCCCTGATTTTTAATTACCGGCCCGGCTCTTTCAGCCTGGTGCTGGTTACAGCTGTGGGGGGGACCCCACGCCGTTTTTTTTTTATTTATTTATTTTTCTATTTTTTTTACACTCTGCAGCCTGCACGGATCTGACTGATCCGTGCAGACTGCCTGTACGAATTCGTATTAGCGGCCGTATATATGGCCAGCTAATACGAATCATTACACCATCGGAGGGTTACAAAGCAGTCGTATATGACTGCTTTGTAATTTCCCCTCTGGAACACGACTTTGCATATGACTGAAACAGTCGTATGCAGTCGTAGGGGAAATACTAATACGAAAAACTAGGTTTTTCATATTAGTAAATTTCCCCCTATGTATCTGAATCTCAGCAAATCTTAGCTCTGGAAATGAAGTATTGTGTTGGATTTCTGCTAGTTAATTCCTATAACCTTGTGATGAAAGTATTCCACTATAACCTGCAGCAGTTGGCAGCTCAGCCTTGCCTGCTTGACGTTTAATGGCAAATCAGGTTTTGCTAATACCTCAATTTACCTGGGAAATGTGATTACATGGCGTATTTAGTGAAATAATCATCAATCTTTATAGCATAACCTTTTCACAAATCCTAAACCTTGAAATTCCTATCACCACTTAATTGTATACCTAGAAAGAGAGCCCTGGCCCTAAATAGGAATTTCCATGTATGTATGTATGTATGTATGTATGCATACCTCCCAACATGACCCTCTCCAGGAGGGACACAATGCTCTGTTCCTGGACTTCACTCTTAATTTATGATTGCCATCCCCTGTGTGAAAACACCTTTCTCATCAATTAACCAGGTTCAATACAAGTGATGGCACGCATACATCTATGGGGATGTCCAGAAACAGAGCATTGTGTCCCTCCTGGAGAGGGTAATGTCTGAAGGTATGTGTATGTATGTATGTATGTATGTGCTTGAACATTTCTTGCTACTATTTTACAGTGAAAAAAAATTCACAAAAGTGCTATTACATTGCAAAATGCTTTCTGAAGCTTCACATAACATATTGGGGTTTATTTACTTATATGGGAGTTCTATTGGAGATGGAATGTTCCTATGGGCAACCAATCAGATTCCATCTATTCTCTTGTAGAGGGTGCTAAATAAATAAGAAGTAGATTCTGACTCGTTGCCCATAGCAACATCCCATTTTCAGTAGCACTGCCATCTTAGTAAATAAACCTCTTTAACGCTATTAAACCTAAACTTAGGTTTATACATAGACCAAACTTTATGGTTTCCTGGATAGCATTTTGCTAAAATAGGGTACTAGGGGCATTGGCGTAACTACAAAATATGTGGAAAATGTCGGCAGCACCCCCCAGTAAAGTTTACCCTCATGCACTCCTTTGCTTGCTGCCGCCGGGTCTGCGGGACCAGCAGATCCACTCTTCCTGCTGCTAATGAAAAATGCCTCCAACGCCAGGAGTCAGTACTGCAGGCAAAGTAGATCGGCAGGTCACGGCAGGCAGCAGTGGTATAGAGATCGCATTCAACATTATGTTTTAGACTTTTATTATTTATAAAGTGTTTATAATGTATTTAAACCTGTTTGCTTTTGTGTAGGCCCTACTTATCAGTTGATTTGGTCCCACCTACATGATGCCACTTTAATGCAGTAAGTTTTTCCAAAGCCACACAATTTAATTATAAATCTGATAAGATCTGAGAAGATGCTGTGAAACTCTATCTAACCTATCTACATATGGGATGGTATATTTCTGTAGTGCAAGCCAGATAAATTGCCAGTCATACCCCCCCCCCTTTCTGTGGGGGGTATTCGATCCCCACTGCTATTTCCGACGGGAGAAATAGCAGCGGGCGCATATTCAATGCTGTCTTGCCCGACAGCATTGAAGAGGCAGGTCAACAGAATCCCGCTTGGCAATATGCTGTCGAGCAAAACGAAAACTGGCCAGAGTCACAGCTGTCGGGACAGATCGACAGTCGTGACCCGTGATTGAATACCCCCCTGTATCACTCTTGTGTGCCAAACTAAGAAGGCTGAAAATATTTTGTTATGTAAATAACAATGCCATGTATTGCATTGTTGCTGATTCTTATAATTTGGTAATTTATGGGAGCAAATTACAGTAGACCATTTGCTTTGAAATGCTGGAAAACGGTCATTCACATATTACCAGATTTTTGTTCCAACCAGCCGGACTGGACAATAAATGTTTAGGTGTATGGCCATTTAAGCTTACCTTCCAACATGACCCATTCCAGGAGGGACACAATGCTCATCATAAAGGAAGAGGAAAGTCCAGAAATTGAGCATTCTGACCCTCCTGGAGAGGATCATGTTAAGGAGTATGGCTTACATGTCATTGATGGACTGGGAGCATGCCACTATGTGGTGATATTAAAGAGAGGGAGAAGCAGAGACAGCATGAGGCACTTCATGGCATTAGGCCCCACTCACTAAGAGGTAGATTTATGAAGCAGTGATAAGGGAGAAGTGATAAAGTACCTGGTATTTTATCCCCGGCCAATCAGCTCCTGACTGTTAAGTTACAGGCTGGGTTTAAAAAAGTAACAGTTAGGAGCTGATTGGATGGTGATAAAGTACCAGGCAATTTATCACTTCTCCTCCCTTATCACTGCTTCATACATCTACCCCTAAATATCTGCAAATTGTGGCACTGCTTTACTTGGAGCCAGGCAGGAAGGAGCTGAGCATGCTGTGTCAGGCAGGTTGGGGCAATGTTTACCACAGTGTGACCCCGCCCCCACTACATGTTCTTTGTGTGTGCTATAAGCGGTGGCCAGGAGTGAAGGGGGAGCATTAGGCTTTTGGAGGCAGCCTGATGGGAAGTGGGAGTTTGCTTATCTTTCGTCATCTGTCCTTAGAACACAAATCATACAGTGCAAACCACTGCAAGTGTTTAACCTATAATCTTTACTTCCAAAAATATTACTATTATAACATTTTATATATAAAAGTGGTTTGCAGCACTGTACATATGGCACACATTAGAATAATTCAGGGTATATAAAAGTAAACATGGTACTTATATGTTAGTTGGGCGCCCACTATAGTAAGTACGCTCATACCCCCACTATCTATGTCGGCATGGAGTGGATTTAATATAGTGTGACGAGCGCAGCAAGCCACCGAGCCTGAAGTGTAGTGAGCCCCACGAGGGGACTCATAAAACTAAGCAAATAGCTTAGTTGGTACCCAGCTAACATATAAGTACCGTAAACATTACAGTAACTGAAATACTAAAACAGAGCAACATATTTATCACCACAATTCTCAGTACATAATACAGCTGAGATGTAGGGAAGCAAAGGAGTTGTCAGCATACTACCAGTGGTGGGTTTTCCTTGGTAGAGATGAACGATTACAAGACAAAAGAGCTGTGGTTATAGATGGTAGCTAAGTAGGAGATAGCTTTAATTAAAGTGCAAGAGAAGAGAGCTATGTGAACAAGAGAGAAGAGTGCCCTGTTTCAAGGGGCTTACAATCTAGACAACTCTCTTCTTCTACAGTACAATCCCTAGGTCTTCAGTTGTGTGTACTGTGCTGGATCTGATCCAACCTATCTAATCGCTCTTTCAGTGTCCATTTATCTAAATACTCTTCGCTACCTCTATCAGCTGGAGTATCGCAGGGCTCAGATTCTCTGCTTTTCTCAATTTATACTACATCTCTTGGCAAGCTACTTGGAGCAGGGGCTTCTTTTATCCTAAAGGTAGAACCTATTAAGGGCACTTTCTCTTCATTTGATTCCACAAATTAAGGTAAAGTATCAACACTCTTCTCTTCCTCCTACTCTATTACCTCTCCTCTTGATCCTATACTGTCACAAATAAGTAAATCTATGTCTCCTGTGCTTATCCATATCTTAATTTAAATCTGCAATCTATCTCTCTACTACTCTAAGTATTCAATGATATGGTCTCTGTCCAAAGGCCATTACGCATTTCTTATTCTTTCAGACATGTCTGCTGCTTGTCTCTTCTACAAACAATACCATTGCTAGGTCTTTAGTGCAGTGTACTCTAGTGGTTCTCATCCTAATAGCTCTTTCAGTGTTCATTTTTCTGAATACCCTTCGCTACATCTATCAATTAGGGGCAGATTTATTGAGCTTGGAGAAGAGATAAACTGGAGATAAAGCGGAGAAAAGGTAAAAGGAGATAAAGCACCAGCCAATCAGGTGTGTTTGAAAAAGACAGTTGGGAGTTGATTGGCTGGTGCGTTATCTCCTTTTACCTTTTCTCCGCGTTATCTCCAGTTTATCTCTTCTCCAAGCTTAATAAATCTGCCCCTACTGCTTTTCCCAATCTATATTACATCTCTTGGCAAACTAATCTGCTCTTTTGTGTTTCAGTATCATCTGTATGCAGATGATCTTAAATCTACATATCCTCCTCAGACTTGTCACCATTTGCCTTTCTGTCATTTCATCTTGGATGTCACCTCGTCCCCTCAAACTTAATATTCTGATATTATATTTCCACTGCCCAATAGTAGTTAGCTACCCGATTTCTCTATCACTTTTGAGAACATGAGAATCAGTCCTACCCCACAAGCTCACTGCCTAGGTCTCATCTTTGATTCTGAACTATCCTTTGTTCCCCACATTCAGTCTGTCTTAAAATCATGCTACATGCATCTTTAAAACATATCCAAAATATAACCATATCTTACACTGCAAAAACTGTAATCCATGCTCTCATTATCTCTAGTGTTGATTATTGCAAAGTCTCGACAATTCCCGACCGTTCTCGGCAGAACGGACCCGACTGCTTGTAAAGAGATCCCTGTTTAATGCTGTCGGGGAAGACAGCATTGAATAGGGCCCGCCGCTATTTCCCCCGTTGGGAATAGTAGTGGGGGATTGAATACCCCCCCTAATACCCCTCTTCTCTAGTCTCCAAGCCTTCAGGCATGCTCTGAAAACTCACTTTTTTAAGCAAGGTTATCATATTCCATAACCACCTACATAACCCTTTATAACCGTTCCAATTACAATCCCACTGTACAGATCACAAATATACTCACATATTTTACCTTTCTTCGCTTTCCCATCCTCCTGATCTGATCCCAACATTGCTGTGTGACCATATCATACAGCCCACCTAGAACCTCTGCAATATGGCTGATGTATCCTTGTGTATCAACTCCTATTTCCCTATAAATTGTCAGCCTGTGAGTCTGGCTTCCTACCTCTAGTTGATGCGCTAGAAATAATAAATAAATCACCTTGGAAAATACTGTTTTGTGTATTCGAGGTTTTCCCATGTAGAATGCTGGTACTGTTGCAGAAAGCAGATGCTTGGCACCACTACTAGATACAGTGAATCTGCCATGGTCAATTGTGCACAAAAGGGAAAATATGAATATAAAGACACCATAGCAGAATGTGATTTCAGAGTCAGAGTACAGCTAATCCCCTCTATGTCTGTGTATTTAAGTATTAAGCTTTCTTTTCTTGTGTTATTGGGGATAGGGATTTACTTGTGTTTTTCTGAATATCATTTATGTTTATGTTTGAAGTTAAGGCAACAACAAGACAAAAGTCTTGTTCTAAAATATAGGACCTGATTCAGACATGCTCGCTAGGATGCCTTTACTCGCTACCTAGTGAGCAGGTAAACTCCACCCTGCTGAACGCATGCCCCCCCCTTCTCCCCCCCACCAACCAAATCCCCACACTAGCATGCAAGGCAATGTCCACTCGCATGTGGCCGCTGATAGGAGAAACCATTCGATGGTTTGCAGGGGATTGCCCAGTGTTTCCATGGGCGCGCCCACACCCATATAACGGTGGGCAGTCCCCTATGTCCGCCTCCTGGGACGTTTGCTCCTGGGGTTTGCAACTGCACAAACCCCCATTAACAGGACTGAGGGCAGATTCAGACCTAAGCGATCAGGTGTGAATTGCCCCATAGTGAGCAACTGATCACTGATCTGAACTAAGCATTTACAGTAGGTACTTTTGTTCTAAAAGCCAAAACATGACACCTAATACCATAAAATACATAGGGTCTGATTCAGACCCAGTCACTAGGCAGCGTATATTTGCTGCCTGGAAAGTGGGTAAGCACCTCCCGCCTCCCCATTGAGCGCCCCTACCCCCCCCATCACCACACAAATATGCTTGATAGAATCTGAGGGGATGTGTACGCAAACACATCCCCTCGCTTGCAGCTGCCCGGCCAAATAATCATTCAATGGTCGCTAACCATCTAATGATTTTTCTGCCGTTCGCAGATGAGTCAGTCTGAACTGGCTTTTATCTTGCCCGCTGATCGCCCAATTGGTGGCGGGAGCTGACGTCAGCCGCCCACTCTGAGCATGGAACACCAGGGGAACGCTCAGTATTTTCATGGGGACACCCATAAAACACTGATGCTGGCCCCTGCCCTTTCCCTCTCTCCCCTACCCATGCGAACACCTCGGCGAGATTGCAAATTTGCACATGCACAGACCCCCCACCACCATCAGAATGGTGGAAAGGCCTAGTATCTAGAAGTTGCCATTGTTAGACATTTGGATTGAAAAATACATTTATCATGTACAAAACCATCCACTAGTTACTAATTAGACACATGAGATTGTGGGCATGGGTCATTGGGTTGAAATGTATTGGGTAGACCACTGGAGGTCAACATGGCTTAGGTAAACACAAGCGCCTTGAGTCCTGTTGGAGAAAGTGCGCTATATAAATAAAACTTACTTACTTACATTCCAAGCCTGTCCCCTTTACACAGAAAAGCAAATTATACCCCATTCACACCACACAAATATCCCTGGTGGACCCCGGGTTTTTGCCTAGTCCACCCGGGTGAGCAGTGTGAAAGGTCCAGCAACCCGGCAATCCCGACCCAGGGGAAAAGCAGTGTTTTACGAGTGTCAGAGAACATTGTATGCTTCAGTGGCGTAACTAGATACATGTGAGCCCTATAGCAAATTATTTGGCTAAATCGGCCCAGTTATATTCAATTATCTGCTGACTTTATAATATTTGTTTTGTGGTCAGTATTCGTGGTCCTAAGGCATGTTGCCCTGCTTACACAAACACTGATATTTTACTCTGTAACCTAAACACTTTGGTATAAGGAAAGAATATGCTCAATCATGTAATTAATAGGCCTCAACTGCCTCAGCTACACACAGTCTCCTTTATCCGAAATGCTTGGAATATTTATATACCATAATGACATGGGTTTACACATAAAATGCATTTAAGGTTTTCATTGGTTGCCGACCATCGAATTATTTCTCCTGTTGCGGGCACATGCGAGTTGATGTGTCTTCGCGACACATCCCCATGCATGGTTGCGAAGATAAATGGCGGCTGGGCGGGCGTGTATTTGCCTGGGCGGCGTTACAATGACTCGGTAAGCTACGGGCTTTGCATCTTACTGAGTCAACCAGAATCACCCCCAAACCATTGAAAAGCATTTCACAATACTTTGGATATTGAAATTGCGGAAACGGGAGACTTGGCATACAGTATATTACAACTGAATGTTAGGTTTTATTGCCATTGCCATTTATAATATTTAATAACTCTTATAGCGTGTTGCATAAAAAAATAATATAACATTATGCATTTTCTTTAATGCAAACTAGAGCCATTGTGGCTTTTGTACCCTGTACACTGAGTATAAATTCCAGGCAATTATTTCATAATACATTAGTTTGACTTAAACACATGACACTGTCAGGCAATTCATTTTACTTATCAGTGCTACCTTGAAAAGGTACGCATGGGGTGTTAATCACATAAATTGGTGGCACTTTGTGTGTCATTGGCCTCTATGAAATAAAAGGCATTTAGAATAAATGTTAGTGCTGTCTTCTTGTATTTAGTGAATTTTCAATTTGGATGGTGAAACAGAACACAGCTTTTTACAGTATTATGGCACATAATATGTTTGCATCAGTAACTTTAAAAAAAATGCAAAATGTATGTATTTCACAATAAAACTGGGCCAGAATCAATTGCTCAGAAGAGAAGGAATCATAACATAGGGGGTTATTCTAGTTCATTCTTTCTGACAAAATCCTTCTTAAGGTGCGTACACACGGGGGCGATTTAGTGCAAAATCGCGGGAAATATGGTCGCTGAGTGACCATATTGCCCGCAATGGGAGTGTGCACCGGCGATATATCGCCGGGTGCGCGCTCCCGTTTTTGCCCCTGTGGTGATCGCTGGTCGCAGGAACATGCTCCTGCGACCAGCTGATTACCACTGCCGGGCTCCCCCCGGCAGTTTCTTTTTCATCAGCGACCAAATAAAATGAATTCCTGTGTAGTCATAGCCCAGTGTCTGTAAGTACACTGTGATGATTGTTATTTTCCCTTCTAAAAAAGATGCAAACATTAAAGCAAAAGACTTATCATGCTTCTCACCCCATATGGCATATAGACACCAGGTATATGAGGCCATGTCTGTATACACGGGAATGGTGGAGAAATCTGCCCACTATTGAAGTAATTAAGTGGATGAAAAGACTTTAATGGAGCGATAAATTCTATTGCAAATGTTTGTTCTGATCACAAAGGTTATTAATACAATTCTACAAAAATATTGGGATATCTTTAAAAGTGATATATCATTAAAATATATCTTCATATGAAAGACCAAACATCATCTTCCAGAGAGATTTCAGTGTTTGAAATCCTAGTGCCAGAAACATTGTGTTCAGAGGTTCTGAATGGTTGACTCAAAATAAACCAGAGTTCCACTGGTGCCAAGACTGTCTTATCTGTAAGGTTACTAAGCATCAGAGCCGCGCTAAACATCCTACAACAACTGCAAACAAATACATACTGTATACAGATTAGAACATTGCACAGCTTGTAGCACTAATATTCCATCAGTTTAATTCAATGCAACTGTCTAAGGCATTATATAAGGAAGCATAGGCACCTTAGGAGAAGTTTATACAAAACCATCCGAAACAATCAATTTTGTTTTAAAATTCTGTATTTTTTTTTCTCCCTTAAGTAACTGTAGTGGAGATTTTTCCAATTAAATAAAGTTAGTTATTCACATTTAGTTTGCACAGTCAGTTACAAATGGTAGATGAAAAGCCACTGCATCATCAGTAATATTTTCTTTAATTAAATGTTCTAATTAATTTAGAAATACAATATGTTGGATATGCAGCATCAAGATAAGTGCTTGTGATACTTACAAGTGGCTGCATCTGCCATTTTGTATCTCTGCTTATCTGTTTGGTCACATGGACCATGTGACCAAACATATACTTACCTCTGACTCTGGGGAGCACCTCCAGCCTATAAATAGGTTAAATAAAGGAGTTATCTCTCTTCTCTGTTGAGAGAGCTCCCTAATAACTTGAACTTAATAGGATCTGGATCTCTCTTAAAATTATTTACTCCATTGTCAACAACATTTAAATTAGTGGAGTACCCAGTGCGGAAACCAAACAAAGAAACCTATCTCTGCTTATCTGCAGGCAGGGCCAGCTCTACCATTAGGCAACATTCAGGCAGCTGCCTGGCATGCCAGGATGTGGGTGGGTGGGTGGTGCTACCAAGATGCTGTTTCTATTCATTCAGATGGTATCTGAAATGTTTCAATTAGGTGATGGGCATTTCTGCATGGGTACTAGAGGGTAGCTACTAGTGCTCTCTAAAATTGTCCAATCAGTGGGATTATTATAGGAGTGTTGCAGGCCTGTCAAAGCAAGCAGCTGCATTCTCTGATGCTGGACTGCTCACATAGGAGGTCATACTCACCAGATAAACTGCACCTGTCATAGCAGGGCCAAAGGCCATCATAACGTATGGGCTCACAGGGGCCCTTGACTCTAGGGGCCTTTGAACAGAGGCATTCTGGGCTGGGCCATTTGCCCTAGGCCAATGCCTCAGGAACTTACTTAGAGGGCGGTAGTGAATGCTGTTAGATTGCTGTGATTGTTAATGACACCGAATGACCAGGCAGCATTCTATACCTGCCTCCCAGGCTGCAACCAGACAGTAAATGACTGTCAGAATGCTGATTGGGAAAGTCTGCAGTTATTCACCAGTAAGCTTACAGCCTTTTACTGATGAAAGCATATGGAGAAATGCTCCCCATGCGTCAATTACCCCTGATGCTGGTGAAGACACCCATGGGAGGTTAAAGGCCCAGCACATTGCTTTGCCTAGGGCCTAAAATGCTATTGAGATGGTCCTGTACTTATGCAAGTTTCAAAGGTGCAGGCGTATAAAGATGTACCAATCCCAATTACAGCATGCATGGTTGCTAGATGTACTTGCACATTCGGCTGCGCTTATGTATTATTATTATTACTAGCTGACCCGCCCGGCGTTGCCCGGGAAAAAAACTTGCGTTTTTTTATTTCCAAAATTGCTGTAAAATTTCATCTTATGCTGTGCCAAAGACCTAAGATTATAATTTGTTAAAGCCTCCACCATAATGTTAGAATGACAGCAATGAAATCAGGTGTGGTGTTGTTGTTTAAAACACACCGATCCTGACTTGATAGCTTTTGTGTGTTGATGAATTCCACATCCACTCCTGAGATTTAGCACTTATGACATACCCTCCAACATCTGAGTTCAGAAATCGGTATAAAACCAGAAAGGGGCATGGCCATGTACAAGGTGGCGTGGCCACACCTCAATTTCTATACTTTCAATTGTACAGTTTCTAGGGTATGTAATTACAGGTGCTGAGTGAATGGAGACCAGGGTGGGCGTTACTTACTTCACTGCTCCCTGCCACTGCTGCTCCCCTCATCGCTCCCACCACAGATTTGCTGCAGCAGTCTCTGACGTCTGGCATCTCTAACAAACAGTGGGGCAGCCCCTGAGTGCGGGAGCAGGTCTGCGTGCCCGGCCACGTGATGTCATGAAGCGATGCACGCTACCCGGACCACTGGGAAAGGGTGCAATGGGCCAAATTCTTCCCCACACCCACCAGACCAATCCACCAATCCAGCCATTGCAAGCCTCAACGGGTGCATTGATAATGTTTGGTCGATGGTCATGAGCGCTGCCTGTATTTGTTTGAATGTTATGAGTGTAAAAAGTTGAATAATAAAGGCCCCCATACATTATGCGATTTGGGCCCAATTTCACCCGATTCGGATGAATCGGGCCGTGAAATCGTCCCAAATCACATGTTTTGACACCCCGTCCAACCTGATGCGCGGTCCCGTGCGCATCAAATCTGAGTCGGGCAGTCGCACCGGCTGCACATAAGATTTCCTAAATCTTATGTGCAGTCTCCGGGCAGGGTCAGCGGGCGTGGGACGCCAGGGAACTGCAGCGAAGAGCCGGGCAGGGTGAGCTGACAAATAGTCAGTAGGCGGGGGACGCCGATGTGGAGTGGAGACAGGCATTTGTCAGGGATACCAGTTAGGCAGAGATTGCAGTAGTCCAGCCTGGATATGATCAGTAAGTGGATAATCGTCTTAGTGGCCTTCTGAGTGAGAAAAGGTCTAATTCTGGAAATATTTTTGAGATGAAAATGGCAGGTTTGTGAGAGGTGCTGAATATGTGGTTTGAAGGAGAGGGAGGAGTCAAGGATTAGCCCCCAAGGAGTACTTGGGGGCTAGAGGTGATAGTCGTGCCATCAATAGATAATGAGATTGTGGGATTTGAGGTTGTGTGGGAGGGTGGGAAGATGATCATTTCAGTCTTGGACATGTTAAGTTTGAGTAAGCGCTCAAACATCCAGGATAGCAGAGAGACACAAGTGAAGCATTTTATATGCCCCTAGCATTAACTTACAGATGGGTGACCGCCAATAGATGCTGATTCACGCACTTCTGGATGCAACCCAAAATCTAGCCTATTGTGGACATTCTCTGGAGGCTTAGCTGATTTATCATCCCATCAGTAAAATATTGTTACTGTTATCACCTAGTCCTGTTTATTGTTGATGTGATAAGGTTGATTAAAATATTTGTATGTTGATAGTTTTAATCCTACAGTATTTTATTATTAACCAAAATACTACACAACGATTGGCCATGGGCATTTTTTGGATGTGTTTTGGAGCTGTACAAATGGTATTAAGCTACTTTGTGTATTTTCTACAGTTTTAAACGCACCCTTTCTCTGTTCTTATTAACTTTCAGAACCCGACTTAGGGCCCAATTCAGAGTTGATCGCTGTTATGCAAATTCGCAATCCATTCGATTATTGTGCATGCGTATTGATTGTAGCGTGCATGCAAGAGCCAAAATAGCAACAGAAGTAGCAAAAATATTCAATCACAAATCCCTCGCAATTTGGTGGACAGGAAGTTGGCATTTTGGAGTAATAACCGGCCATTTTCTGTGAGTGTCAGAAAAACACAGGTGTGCTCAGACATTTTGATGGAGGGTGTGTGACATCAGCGCCGGCCTCGATCAGCCTGTCCCTGTTGCAGAGTTGTGGAAGGTTCAGACTTACTCAAATTTGCAGAGTGGAAAAATCCTTTGATGGTGAGTGAATTGGGTATGGATGTGCGACAGGATGATGGATTGAGACATTTTTGCAATTCTCTCTCAGATTTACACAGGAGGATTTTCTGTCTGGGTGGTGGCTAACCACTCGCAGTCATCCGCAACTTTGCAGATGAACGATCAGTTCTGAATCAGGCCCTTAGGCTCTTACAGGAAGAGCTGATGAACTTTTTATAGCTGAAGTTATCTATATGTCCCATATTGGAACAGCCAAGTTAAGAGCCTAACATTGGGGGTTATTCAAACCTGATCACATGGCTGCTACGTTGCAGAGCCCTGCGATCAGGTATTCGCCGTCCAGCCAGAGTGAAATCCCAACCTGGGCAAGCCTGCCAATGGTTTTTCTAGTGTGTGCATTCTTAGTGTGGCCCAGGACTTACTCGGTGGCTGCTATAGAAACAGGCTGTTTGGGGTCCCAAGCTGATGTACCATGACTTCCCTTCAAACGCCCGGACAAGCCTGTATTTTCCCTGACACTCTCGAGAAAACATCCGGTTACCATCCCCAAATGCCGGCTTCCTGTCAATCAGCTTGTGTATGGCCAGCGATATAAAAAAAGTAGCAGGATTTTATCACATGATGGCCTCGCATGTGCGTACAATGAGCTCTACACATGCGCAGTCTCTCGATTATCACCCGGCCTGCAAATTCACAGCTGTGCAATCAGGTCTAAATTACCCCCACTACTAATTACCCAGGCCCGGGCTTGCTGGAGGGCCCTGGCAGGGGCCCTGGTCCTTCCCTCCCAGGCAGCAGCAGCACAAACCTACAGCATGAGCATCTCACTGACAGCGTGAGCGCTCATGTTGAGCCTGCAGTCAGCACAGCACAAGCTATAGGTGTGTGCTGCTGCTGAGGGGGAAGGGGGGTGGACAATGCTAACAATCCCTCCTTGAATTTATACTGTCCTCCCTGTCGCCCCCCCCCCCCCTAAACATTTTGGGGACATAGCCTAACCATGGTAGGTGGCCGCGCCTCCCTCGATTAGGCCCCCCCCCTAACATTTTACCGGGGCTCGGCATACCTCTCGGCTGCCCTGTATATCCATGTTGACCTACACACACACAATTGGCAGCACATTATCACACTTTTTGTTTTCCTGCTTCAGGAATATATATTCCGAACAAGTCATATTTCTTGCAAAATCTAGAAATTCAAATATTTGGGCATAAACTCAGAAGCCTGTTAATATTTAAAATAAATGCCTCCCTTAGTTCCAGGCACTCAGACATCATTCTAGTCTCCAATGTGGTGTTCCAGATTACATAAAAAAAAAATAAACATGCAAGTGACTCCCACTTGTGTTATGTTTGCTTCTAAAGTGGCCAATGCAAACCTTACAGCAAAATGTTATTACAATAGATGTTTCTTGCCAGGGCAAACACATTACCAGATTAATAAATAATTTCTAAAATGAGGTGAATTTGGGAACGCTCCAAAAGTAGACCTATAGGATTAAACACAGGCTGCAAGGCCCAGCATCATCTGCAGAAGGTCTTACTCCCAGCTGCTTTCTCTGTCACAATATTAAATGCACGGATAATACTAATCACAGCCGTTAGTGATATCCTAGTGCCAGGCTGGGTCTTTGCTGCTCAGTGCAAATATTCATAATATTCCACCATTAAATCATTATTTTCGATATTGTTAATTTGTCCTTTTGTTTCATTTCTAGTCTGGAATAATTACATATTCTGGGCAACAATAAGGGTGATTGCATTAGAAGGGTTTTTTGGTGGCGTTTTTCAAACCAACGTAGTAGATTGTGTTTTAAAGGTGGTTTTTAAACCTTTTACCACAGCCAGATAAAAGGGGTCAACTTTCGGTTCTCGGTTACAGGGAATGACTGCAATGTGAATGAACAGTGGAGTCTGAGTAGGGTGGGAGGGGCTGCATGGCACTGTGCAGTCCAGCTGGCACCATGCAGAATATGTGCTGCAGGCTGAAGAGAATGACAACTATCTGGCCTGTAGGGACAGAGGGATAGAGGACAAAGATGGGGAGGGGCTGCATGGCACTGTGCAGTCCAGCTGGCACCATGCGGAATATGTGCTGCAGGCTGAAGAGAATGACAACTATCTGGCCTGTAGGGACAGAGGGATAGAGGACAAAGATGGGGACAGATAAATGTGTGCTCCTGTCTGACTATGTTTGTCACTGTGTGACTCTAAGGCACAGGTTCTAAAACTCGGTCCTCAGGACCCCACACGATACATGTTTTGCAGGTCTCTTCTAAGAATCAAGTAAAATAATTAGTTCCACTGGTCGATCTTTTAAAATGTGTCAATGAGCAATGAGTGCAACTGCCGGGTGACCTGGAAAACGTGAACTATGTAGGGTCCTGAGGACCGAGTTTGAGAACCACTCCAAAGGGTAAATTTTTTAAATGGCAGGTTGCCCCTCATTTAAATACTGATTAGCATACCAGGGGTGGGGTTTAAATGACAGCATTTGCTAAGCAATGAATTTGATGATGTTTTTGAACCCGCCATTATTTCTCATCGGCAGGGTGTTGCCAGACCTTTGTAGATCCCATTGCAACATACTGAAAGGGCCCATGCTCAAAGTTTCAAGAGAGTCACCTGTTAATTTTATACTCCATAATAGTGTTTATTTTCTGAACAAATATTTATTTAGTTAATGAAATGCCCCATTGTAATTCACTGGTTTATTTATTAAACCATAGTAGTGCCCTAGTTCCCATTATGCCATGTCATTCATTTGCGTTTGCTCTTAACGGCATTAATTATACCCTTATTGCTAATAATAGTCACTTCAGTCATTTTAATCACTCAATTGATTTGTGATGCAGGCATCTCTACTAACTTTATATCTATATTGAGTTAAATAATATTGGTTTTAATTTACAGTATATATTTATTTCTCTGCATTGGTTAGAAACATTTTGCTGTTCCGTGTGTACCAGTTTTATATAGTTACATAAATCAGTAGCTGCTATTCCAGATGTAATCTACTGCAACACTGTTGCTAATTACAATGTGAAGCAGGTTTGTTATTTATTTTAAAAAGGCTTAACATCTCTCAGAACCAGTCATAAGGGTCAATAAAATTTGTTGTGAAGGCTGCTGCCATTGTCGCAGCATTTTAATGCCGGTAAAGATGTTTAGAGCCCTCTGGGGCAAATGCAGCAAAAGGTGGTAGGAAGCCAGCAACTGCGTCAAACTCAATATCCGGCCCTGTGAGAAGCATCCCATCCACCCCAGACACCACCCCATTCGGGCTGCTTCCATACATTTTCTATACTGGTTTTCTATTCCAGTCAACTCTTGCTAAGAGCAATATGCATGATGGGACCCATCATGCTTGGATCCCGGAGTAAATATTGACTGATGGCACTACATAGCCTAGGAGATCAAGAAACACTTACCAATTAAAATAATACTAATAATTAAATTTTGAGGATTTATTGGCATCACTTAATTATGTACTAAAGAACTAAAGCAGGTGGACTATAATTGTTGTCCGGGAGCAAGGCGAAAAATACAAAACAATTTTTTATTTAATGAATTGAAAGATGATACATAAAAGAGTGGTCTGTACTGGGGAAACCTGGAGAGAGAGGTAGAATCATGTGGGACTGGCACTTGAGAAGGGTGGCCAATCCCGGGATCGGCGGGATCCCGGGATTTGGCCCCAAAAACGCCAGAATTTCAATTTCAGGTTCAGATTTCAGTCCCAGGAATAGACTGCGCATGCGCAGTCTAATGCCAGTCAGCGCCTGAGCACCTGCTCAGACACTCCCCGGCTTCTCTAGTCCCAGCTATGTGGCTCAGCGAAGTGTGATGGGGTCAGAGGTCACACTGCCCAGGCCACACAGCACAGCCTGCCTCGATCCTGGGTGTGCTGCTCGCCCGCCCTGTTCTTCTACGTCCTTCCCAGCTCCCAGACGCACAGCCCATCCACCTGGCTCCTGCCCACACATGCACCGGGCAATATTTTCTTATTAGGGAAGCCAATCCCCGGGATAAGGGAATCCCAGGATTGGCCATTTTTCAATCCCAAATCCCGGTATTGAAAGAATGCCCTGGGATTGGCCTCCCTACACTTGTGTATGACCTGTTATGTTGTGCAATAGATGTGTACAGCTTAGTCTAACCTAATGTGCATACCTTTGACTTGTCTTTGACTTGTATGTTTTACATTAAAACATTGACATTTGGGCTGGATACACACAATGATGATGGATTCGCAGACATAAACACTTACTAATTGGCCACTCAATGGGATAAATTTGCTTAAATGAGAGTTCTATTGAAGATGGGATGTTTCTATTGTTCACCAATCAGATTCTGTCTATTATTTTCTAGAAGGTGCTAAATAAATAAATAAATAAAAAGTAGATTCTGATTGGTTGCTATCGGCCACATCCCATCTTCAATAGAACTCCCATCTTAGTAAATTTACACCAATATGTCTGTCCAGACATCACATCTCATGGTGATTTGGCAGGTCATCAAGAAATATTGTCATCAGCTATGCTGCAGAGCTCACGCGATATGTCTGTGTACACACCTGCCGATGACCCACAGATACATCGCCCCTTTGATGGAATGGCCAATATATCTATCAGTGTGTACCCAGCTTTAGTCTCCTACATAGCTCACACATGTATTCAAAATCATTCAATAAGACAACTAACAGGTTCCCACTTGTAATTCTACCAGCCTAGGCACAGAGCAATGAGGCCTTTTCTTGGCTTGTAAGAGACTCCACTATGGAAAGATCTGGTGTTAGATTACAGTTTTTTAGCTATTATGTTTAGCGTACAAAGCATGTACTGTATGGATAAACTATATTTAATGACAAACAAAAAGAAAGAGGTCTTACCTCAAATTACCTGGATCATACAGCACAAAAGCTTGCTAGAAACAAAATCTGTGGCTCATTGTTGCATGGCCGGAACTAAGCTATTTTGAGCTTGTGTAGATACAGAAATACTCTCTCTCTAGTAATGCCAGTGAAAACTGTCTGGGTTATAACAAGGTTTTCAATGTACTGTAATATAAGTATCATTTTACTGTACCGTTTGTGTGCTCTGAACCTGACATACTGTATATGGTAAATTCCAACGTAACAGGCTCCTTACTGACTCGCCATTGTTCTGCAAAAGCGGTCTCCAACAAGTAGGGGTCTACAAGGCCAAAATAATTTATTAATCTTTCATTTAAGAACCTTTGGCACCTATACTAGTATAATATATCAGTCATTAGTTACTTTATGACCTCCCACACCTTTCCTAATATCTAACTCAACAACCTGGGTTTTATAGCCAGCAATAAATCAGTTGCATGAAGCGTAAAATCAATATATTTTAAATAAATTACAGACATTTCATAAGTTTCATGACTTCATAAAATGAGTTGTGCAGAGTGCTCTTGCAGGCACATGCCCAAATTAAGGGGAATGACCTTGAAGCTAGGGTCTGGCCCCAAGGGAAGTGCCATGATTGCGAGCATGCCCCCATTTCCATCACTGTGGGGGAATGCCCAGCACTCTGTGAGCTTGTGGCCATGCCCTCAGTCCCTCTCACCCAGTAAATAGATGTTGTGTGCATAGCATTCTGTCCACAGCTGCGTTGCTAATCAGAACAGACCCCCCCCCCCCGCCACTGTGAGACAGCGGGTCAGTGCTTAAATAATGGGACTGTCCTGCTTAAATCAGGACAGTCACATGGTATGTGTACAGTATGTATGCAGATGTAAATCCATATCAACATTAAAGGTAAAGATGTGCAGGCTCTGATTTAAGGTGCCCATACATGCACCGATCCCGGCGTGCGTTCTGGGCTAAAATAGCATTGCATCGCATTGCATGACTTGTGCATGCAATGCGATGCAATGCGATGAAAAACAAGTACAAAAAGTATGTGCAGCACATACTTTTTGTACTGTGCGATGAGGTGCAGCGGGAGCGCGCACCTCAAAGCACAGATCGCACCGCCTGTCAACAACTGTCATGTGATTTGGGATTGCCAATAAGATCCTGCTTTGAAATCAGAGTAAATCAGAACCTGCACATCTCTAATTAAAGGTCCTCTAATCCTAATATACTGTAACATTAAAGGAATATCAAAAGCTATATCATAAGACTAACAAAGGTAGGCACACATTCCCATACTGATATTGGATGTAATTTGTTGGAATTTAACATTCTAGAAATATGAGCCTGATTCTGATGTTACAAGAATAACAGAAGTAGTGATTCCTGGCAATGTGCCAATACGCAGAAGGAGAAATCACTGTCCATGTGCGACAACAAACGTTCTAAGGGCCCAATTCAGACCTGCCCGATTCAGCCATGAACACAGGGGGAAAATCACCCACAATCAGGAAATGGTCTAGACCTGGGGTAGCCAACCTTAGTCCTCGAGAGCTACCAACAGTGCATGTTTTGCAGGTCTCCTCACAGAATCACAAGTGAGCTAATTGGCTCCATCTGTGGATCTTTTAAAATGTGTCAGTGATTAATGAGTGCAGCTGTGCAGCAGCTAGGTTGTCTGGAAAGTGTGAACTGTTGGTAGCTCTCGAGGGCTAGGGTTGGCTACCACTGGTCTAGACTTACTCGGCACTGCGATGGCTGTGAAGAGAAGGAGGCCGCTGGTAACGTCAGTGGCCCTCCCAATGGCCGGGGAATGCTTGCATTTTCCGAGACACTCCTGTAAAACACTACGTGACCACCCCCAAAGTTGTGTTAATCATTGTAGGTTTCCATAGAATACAATGCTTGTGCATGCGCACAGCATACCGTGTGCATACACAGTCATTCGATCATCAGCAGGGCTGCAAATTCGCAGCCCTGGGATTTGAGGCCAAAATTGACAGGAGTTCAATACCAGGATTGGATTTTCCAATCCTATGATTTCAGGATTAGACTACACATGTGAAGTCTAATGCTGGGCAGTGTCTGAACACTTGCTCAGACACTGCCCGGCTTCTCTCGTGCACGAGTAAGAGGTCACGCTGTGCAGGCCGCTCAGACCCCCGGCCACAATGCCGGCCCTCCATAGCTCAGCCCCCTCCGTCCACACTGTCTGCCCTCCAAGCTGTCAACTGCATGCCGCTCAGCTCCCCGGCCACACTGTCCGCCCTTCTCACCCATCACCACCCGTCCTCTTCATGTTCATGGACATTTTTTAAATCCCAAAACCTGGGATTGAAAAAATCCTCCCGGATTGGTTTCCCTACTGTGGATTAACCTGAATCAGGCCCTGAGTGTAGTCTGCGTGCAGTTACTAGCCAATATAGCTCCCTAACACACTGCACATTTTAAAACATCTACAGTATATGTGTCGACATGTTAATTTCTGCATCTCATTTATTTTAAAATAGGACATGTTTGTAGCAAGCATTCTAGTGTGTATACTGTATTTACTGAGATTAGCTAATGTGATATATATTTTGTCCATAGCCCCTTCCACAAGGATATCAAGCTCCTTCCTGCTGAAGCATGGCTGTGTTTTGGGGGAGTCATTATTGGAATGGCTAGCCACACTTCCTGTACAGATTGGCCACACCCATGAACGTGGGCCAATACTGCTGCATTCCCACAGTGGGTCCTTAATGCCCCAGTCCAATGCTGCCTTTTATATCTACTGTTGCATACAGGGCCGGCTCTACCATTAGGCAGCTTTAGGCATCTGCCTAGGGCGCAAGGCTCTGGGGGGGCGCCACCAAGTCTGCCTATCAAAAATTAAGGATGTCTATTGTACTTAATGCAGGTGGCATTAAGTACCTCCATATTTTCCCTTGAGGCATTGTTCCCTACTTTGCTGCCCCCTCCTCCTTGTACTATGTTGTGGGTGGCAAAGGGGGCCTCCAGGGAAAGCAGGGAACTTAAATTCTTGAGGTGGGACTGGGAGGACCACCCAATTTTTTTGGAGCCTCCTTGCCATTACCGAATTTTTGTCAAGTATGCCTTAAGGGGTTGGAAAGTTTGTATTGGTGGCAATATGAGGGAAAGGCGGGGGGGGGGGAGTAAGTTGAAGTTTTGCCTAGGGTGCTGTGAAGCCTTACACTGGCCCTGGTTGCATACAAAAATCTGCATAGTGTACGTATGCACACAAACCTTTAAATGGGAAAACCTTTAAAATAATTTCAGGATGCTGCATCTTCAACACCTTCAATGACATCTGGTTGAGACATAAATAGTTTAAATTAACATTTTCAAGGGCATACTAAGTGAAGATGGTGCCCACCTGTGGTCTCTGAAGGGCCCCTTTCCTCTCTAGCAAGCAGTGGCAGTGACTCTGAACACTAAGTGGTGCATAGGCTTCCGGGAAAATGGTGTCATAGACACTTTCCTGGTTTTTTTTCTATTGTACATGCACAAAATGAATGCCTGCACACCACCTAGTGCTCAGAGTCATGATCACTGTCGTGAGACATATTGGAAGAACGATTGCAGGGTGGGCCCCTCTGGACCCAGTGGCTGCTATGCACCGCACACGCTGCACCATAGGTGCAGATTCTGTGGGTGCTTGAGGGCCCGAGCACCCACGGAAATTGATGAGCACCCACCCGCTCAGCAGCAGCCCACTTGCCCGTGTCCCACTGCACTCCCCCTCTCTCATCGCTGGCACAGGTACTGTGGGGGCATTTATGTATTTGGCACTGTGGGGGCATTTATGTACTTGGCACTGTGGGGGGGGGGGGGATTTTTGTACCTGCACTGTGTGGGCATTTCTGTATTTGGCACGGTTGCCATAATTTGAATATTGGAGACAACTGTGCTGCGTAATATAAATCAGTATTATGTTGTGGCCACGCCCCTTTCCCATGAAGCCATTACAATGGAGTGGGCATTTAAATCTGCCTAGTTGTGATGTCAGTGTTGATGCTTCCTGCAAATAGCGTTCGGGCAGTTAGCTGGGCATCCCGGATGTACAAACCTACTGATCCGTTTACCATATATTCTCATATATTGTTCATCGCTATTATAATACAAAACAATAAGGGTATCTTACCTTTGGTGTGGGAGCATAAGTAGATATGCTGTCCCATTAGTCGGACTTTATGTTCATTTTATTTAAATAATCTTGCAGCTATATTAATCTTTTCTGAGAAAACCCTCTAATGTTCTCACTATCTTTAAGCATATTACATTTCTAGAGATAAGACTGAATCATAAATGTTCCTTTCAGGTACATATTTAAGAACTGCACTAGACCGGTATAAATACACAATTTTTTTTTATTTAGCCACAGACGTAAAATGTTTACTATTCCGACATTAGTTTCATTACCTTATCTTTTCCCTATTAGCAATATTTGCTTAGTAGAGATTTTGCTAAATTAATTTTTACACACTGAACTTTTACTTTTAGTAAAGGTGAAATACAATGGTCTAGATTACTTCCATCAGAAAAAAACACTGTAGTATTCCCTGCCATGTGCTAGAGTGTTTGTTTTTATTTAACATACAACCTTCAAGCTGATGCCTGGTATTCTTCATAGTGATTGCAACAACAAAGACACACTTGCTGTAATGTTATAGTATATTCAGTTGATGCCGGATCCATTCCGAAACTATTTTGAATGCATCCATTATTCAATGCCGCTGATTGATGCTCACCTGGCCGGCGCGGGGACCAGGTGAGCGCAGCGGCAGGAGACGGCACGATTGCCTGGGAGGCGGCGGGAAGCAGCGGGAGACCGGGCGGGAGGAGGGCACGGGAGTACGGGAGGCGGCGGGAGGGTACAAGTATGTGACGGGAGGGTATGGGAGGCAGTGGACAGGAGGATGGCACCATGTAAGCTGCTGCTGCTCACCAGACGCCGTCCTCCCTGCCTCAATCTGACATGTTTTCATGTTGGATTGAGATTGCCTGAAACATGTTTCCATCAAAAGCAAGTGGGTTAGCAGCTATTCCGTCAATCCACCTGGTTTTCGGAAGGTCGGAACATTTCGTCCTGCCCCCCAAAAAACAGCTAGCATTGAATAGATCGGAACCCCTTCCAATCTATTCACGTTGAAAACCAGATATATATTGTCTTTTACGAAAGTGGAAAAAATGTGTCCAGGATTGTAAAATTCCACAATTATATATGAAACACATAGATTCCTAGTATGGTGAAGCAATGAGTAGGGTGAACTGCCACACTGTGCCCGCCCACCCATTAACATGTGACATCTTGTGAGTGGGTGGGCAAAGAGAAAGTGTAGAGCAGCTTGAGCCATCAGCTGAACTTGCAAGTAGTGGGCCCAGGTGCAGCAATAGGCTTTGGGCTCCCTCCCTTCTATCACCCATGCTGAGTTCCTAATATTACACATGCCACATGACTGCCAAACAATACAATAATAAATCTCTCCTCCCTTTAAACTTTTCAGTGTCTGATGTCAGCAGCACTGATCGGAGGTTCCACAGATGGGTCTGCTGACATAAGGTGGAGGAGAGGGGTATGGATCATTCAGTCAACCCAAGAAAGGTTGACACTTCTTAGGTTGACACTGAAAGGTCAACAGGCAGAAGGTAGACAGGGACTGAAGGTCGACAGGGTCCTTAGGGTCTACCGGCGGAAGGTCAACAGAGGTTTTTTGACGCTCCAGCTGTTGTTGAACTACACATCCCAGCATGCCCTGCATCAGTTTTAGCATGGCCAAATACTAAAACTGTAGCAGGGCATGCTGAGATTTGTAGTTCAACAACAGCTGGAGTGTCAAGGTTAGCCATCACTGGTCTAAGTGTACGTCAGCCCCTCGCATTGCCCGCTATGCTCGCGATGCTTCGGACACTGTGCCTCACTATTCTATTCTCCCTCCTAGTGGATGGTAGGGCATGAACTACCGCCTGTTCTGGAACCACATTGGGGAAAAAAATAAAAAACCCATATCGACCTGCATTGTCGACTTCTGCCTGTTGACCTAAGGACCCTGTCGACCTTCAGTCCCTGTTGACCTTTTGCCTGTCAACCTTCCGGTGTCAACCTAAGGAGTGTCGACCTTTCTTGTGCCGACCTAACAACCACATCCCGGGAACAGGTAGTGGGTGACTGACAGAGGTTGAAAGAGAGAGGAAGAGCAAATAGTATGGGTAAAGGGTGACGTCAGAAAGTGACAGATGGTGGCAGTGTGGGACGGGTAGAGGTAGAAGGTGATGGGTGACAGAAAGAAGAAGTAAGTGGTGGGGTGAGTTGGGGTGAGGTAGAGGGTAACATGGACAAAGGGTGATGGGGTGACATAGACAGTGACTGGCAGAGGGTGACAGAGAGAAACAGTCAGTGATGGTTAGAAGGTGACAATGACAGGCAGAGGGTGTTGGTTAGATGGTGACAATGAGAGGCAGAGGTTAATGGGGAGAGAAAGATGGTGATTGACAAAGAGTTACATGAAATAGCAGAGAGTGATGGGGAGAGTATGAAAGGGAGAAGCAGAAGTTGATGGGGGCAGACAGAGGGTGACATGGAGAACCAGAGTGGATGGGCCAATGGTGTAGCAATAGACCTTGCAGACCAGGAATGGCTTGGAGGCGACAGTGCCTATTTTAAAGTGTTCCTCCAAAGATCACTGCTGATTAAGATGAGACAGATGCTAGATGTCCTACTGGACCCTTTAGCTTCTATCAAAGAAACAAAACGTAAAACGCCAGGGATCCAGCTGGCACACCGGTGTGCATAAATCCTCTGGCAACATGAAACCATGACCGTGAAACCCTGGCTACGAGCATAAAACCCTGGCAACGAGCATGAAACCCAGGCAACAAGCATGAAACCCCTGGCTATGAGCATGAAACCCCATGTAATAAGGATAATTAAACCATGAGTACAGAATGAAACCACTGGTAATGTCATGTAGGTAACAATTTTAATTATTGTATGGGGGGCATAAACTTATGTTTAAAACTATTATCAGTTGGATAAAATAAATGGTAGTTAAGTGACATATGGGGTTATTCAGACTTTATATGAAAATTCATACCTGAATTTGCAGGCCGGGCGATAATTGATAGACTACGCATGCATACGGCTCATAGGCCATCCTGTTATAAAATCCTGCTACTCTTTTTATCACTAGCTGTTTGCAAGTTGATTGACAGGAAGCTGGCGATTGGTTGTGGTAACCAGCCTTTTTCTGGAATTGTCAGGGAGAACGCAGGTGTGCCCAGGTGCTTGAAGGGAAGTTGTTGGCAGAGGTTGATGGGGAGAGGCAAGGCATTGATAGGGAAAGCTACAGGATAACAGAAAGATGCCGAGGGTAATGGGCCCCGGTAAAGGGCCAGATGTATTAAGCTTCAAAAAGTGATAAAGTGGAGAGTGATAAACAGCCAGCCAATCAGCTCCTACCTGTTATTTTTTAAACCCAGGCTGTGACATGACAGGTAGGAGCTGATTGGCTTGCTGTTTATCACTCTCCATTTTATCACTTTTGAAGCTTGATACATCTTGCCCAAAATGTACTCCCATCCCCCCACCCCCCCCTCTCTCTCTCTCTCTCTCTCTCTCGATGGCCCTGGATGCAGTAGAGGCTGACAGGAAGAAGCAGGGTGTTATGGGCAGATGCAGAGGGTGACAGGAAGAAGCAGGGTGTTATGGGTAGAGGGTTAAAGAGAGGGGAAAGGAGTGACATAAGAGTGACATAAAGAAGCAGAAGGTGATGGGCAGATGGGGACAAAGAGAAAGATGGTGATAGACACACAGGGGGGAATTTACTATTGGACGTTGCTATGGGCAACTAATCAGAACGTACTCCTTATTTATTTATTACCCTATAGAAGATAATAAACAGGATCTGGTTGGTGCTGGTGAATTAAATCAGGACAATTTTAAGTCTGTTCTACTGTAGTTAACTCATACTATTAGGTCAAATAGATGCATTGATGGTGCTGATTTTATGGTTTTCCACAAATGTCTCATTTGGACTCATATGCAAGGTTTTTGTTTGTTGATTATAAAGCTGCTTGCGATACTTTTGTACCAGCTGTGCTAATTACCAAGCTTCAAGACATTGGTTAAGATGTTCTCATATGTAAGTTGCAGATTGTCTGCAGTCAGTCAAGAGCCATCTGCCATCTGTGGATGACGAAACGCGTTAGGCGGACGCTTCCCACTGGACCTTGTGGATTACAAGTATTGAGATATCAACTCTCGCTTGGACCAGCTCTCCATCTTTTATCAAGTTACTGGACTTACACAAAGGGACACAACCACCTGCCACTTTTTTGAAGCCCTCCATTCCGTGAGACGTGTGCCATCTTTCCTCACGAGGGGAGTACGTAACATCAGGCTACAACCAGGTATATGGACACCCGCCAATCCAGCATTCTATACAAACAAGAGAGCACTACTAGGAACAAGTGAGACTTTCCAATTGTATTCTTTCCACACCCAGGTCCAATGTAGAGGTGAATACTGTCACATTGAGTGTTTTATCTTTTACACTGTGATTTTATTTTTTGTTATATTTTGTTATTTTATATGATATATATTAAATATTAATGTAATACCCAATCGGTCATTTATCTATTTAATATAAATCAGATAGCGCTCCACCACACACCTTTTTTCCAAGATGGATATTGTACTCTCATCTGACTCTATATTAAATTTGAGCATCCCCCCATGGGTGTCTTGTAAGCCCATTTTTATGTTTTTTTTTTTATATAAATTTGACTGTATATCAAGAACAGAGACTAAGGGGTACTAAAGCTTCCAAAAATTAGAAAGAGGTTATGAACAACCAATCAGATTCTGTATATCTTTTCTCTTTTGCATCATAGAATATTATAGATAGAATTTGATTGGCTGCTATGGGCAACGTCACCTCTTTTCAATTTTTAGAAGCTTTAGTAAATGTCCCCCTAATTCTATTGCAGGTGTTATCATGGTTCCTGGGACAGAGCCAATTAACTTTGCAATTCTCCCATTGTGAATGCCACAGGTGCAGGCACCCTTTCAGCACTTGAAGCCCCTAGGCAGGTGTCTCCATCGCCTCTGGGAGTTACGCCTCTGGGTGGATGTAGCATCCACATAACCTACAAACAGTAGTCACTGCTCCATACTACTCACAGGCTGGAACTTGCAGTTCCCGATATCCCAGATCTTACAGCCCTGTCATGCACTTTCATCAGGGCCTCTCATCTACAGGCTTTAATGTGTACAGTAATGGTAGGGAAAACACTGATTCTCTGCCAGATAGCATGGAACCCTAGTGTTACCTTTACTCGCAAGCCATTATAAACAATTTTTGGGCATACAGGTTGCGGTCCTAAAAAAAGACATCAATTAAAGTACTCCATAAGAAGACATTTCATTTGATCAAAAGGGTTTTTTACTTTTTCCTCTGGTTAAATGCGATTGTTTGCTAACAATATGGAAGCTAAATACATCACAACCTCTTCTTAGGTAATATTGTATGTTCTGTTGTTGGCAGAAAGGTTATGTTATCATTGGAGATTGGGAAAAAGACACATTTTGCCACTGATCTAAGTTCAGCCCTGTGCAGTACTGGGAAATGCCAATGCAAGTTATCTATAATGCTGTAGGAGATATGCATTATGGGCTTAATGTATATTTTGATACATCTTTTGGGAAGCATCCACAATAAAGTTCTTCTCCGAGGTGGTGGCCATTATGTCATAGACATTTCTAATGGGAACAAGAGAGTAAGGACCACAGGCAAGCAGATATACAGGTCCCAGCAGTGGTGCAGCAATAGCCTCCATAGAATCCCAGGGACCACATTTACCCCAGCCCCTAAAAGCCACTGCAGAGTCTGCGGAGGCTATTGCTATGATACTGTACCTAACATACATGACTGATAAATACAAGAGACTTATAAATAGAGAACTGTGTTTCTCTTTGTTAGTGCTGTGCAACACTTAGGGATACAAGGGGATATGCACTAAGACTTGGAGCATGAGTGTTTGAAAAAATGTCAGTTAGGAGCTTCTCATCTGTTACTTTATATCTCTTCACTGTATCACTCTACAAGGCTTATGACATCTGTAACACAATTACATTACATATATAGGGTCTTGTTGCTCCACTTGGGAACCAGTTGCCCACCTGCACACCAGTAAATATTGTTTTAAAGATTTTTTGGAGAACCCCAATTTTTATATATATATGTGCACTGGGGGTTATGTTCCTCACAGTCAATAGTGTACATTTTTACAAAAGGAGAAGAAAAGGGACTGCTTGGGGGGGAACGCACTAGCAATTTTCATTTAAGATATAATTTTTATTAGGTTATTTCTAAAATTTCCTGTTTTTCAATGCAGGAACTAGATCAACAGTGAAAAAATAGAGCTAAAATCACATACAAAGACATAAACATTTAATGTGTTTCAGAAAGAAGAGAAAAGTGGTGTGTTTAAAAATTACACAGAGGCCAATCCAGAAAATGTTTGTATTGTAACTTTATCAGGTAGGTTGCACAGGTGTTATATCCCCTTACTGAGTGTGATGTGCAGCGACTATGGTTTATATTACATATATAGGGCCTGATTCAGCACTGCGAACAGGTAAGCACCTCCCCAACGAACGCCCAGACACCCTCCCTCGTACCAAATCCTCTCACTAGCATAATGTACTTGAACACATCCCCTCACATGCAGCCGAAGGGGAGATAATTAATTTGCTGGTCGCCGACTTTTATACCCGCCACTAATTGCTGAATATGAGGAGGGCGCTGCTGTCATGTGACGTCAACCGCCCCCCCCCCCCCCCCCCCCCGGCAATGCCATGCCTGTGTTCCCAGGGGAAGGCCTGGCTTTTTCATGAGCACGCCCATAAAATGCTGGTTGTTCCTGATCTGTCCCCCTATTTGCTCCTGTCGACCCACTCTGGAGCGCACGGCCTGGCAAGTGTGAAACTCATTAAAGCCATTCGCTCCCGGGGTTTGCACATGTGCACACATGCGCAAGCCCCAAACATTGGGGAAGGGGCCAAATTTGGCCCACTACGAGCGTTTCTGAATCAGCCCCATAGTGAACAATAACAGCATAGTTGCTATCCTAATGGATAACATGAAGAATTAGCTAAGTCTGCCAAGCTTGGACTGTCTAGGCAACAAGGATCACAATCTGATCTAATTATATTCCGTAGCTTTGGAGGACCGTGACTTGCATAATACTGTGTCTAGAACGTGGTGTGAACAGCTTCTTGAAGACTTTGTCAGGGCTTTTGGGCTAACATATCCACTTCTGATCACCCTTCCATTCTCCCCTAATATTCCTCCATGATTTCATTATTCATATAAAATAAATAATTATTTTAAAAGTAAATGTTTGTAACCCTTTTAATCTAGGCAAATATTTATTTGAGAAGTTTCTGGAAAGAAATACTTCCAGGGAGAAATGAAACTTTAAAACTTGGGACTATGGGCCCAAATCAGACCTGATCGCAGCGGCCAGCAATCAGCTAAGCCACCGCCCTGCTAGAGTGAGATCCCGCCTTGTGAGTTAATGTGCTCCCTGTGTGAATGGTTGCGTATGGATGCACATCCATTTGCAGCCGTGCAAATATATCCAAAACCCATCGTAACAGGCTCACCATCTAATGAGTTTTACACTGGAAATTCATCACAGGAGCCACATAGCCCAGGACTTACTTGTGGTGAGATGGATACAGGCATATCCGCACACAATCCCCTAAAATGCTCAGGCATGCCTAGTGTTTTCCCGGACAGCATTTTCCTAGACACGCCTGTGTTTTTCTTAGCACTCCCACTAAATGTCCGGTTTGCACCCCCCAGACACTTACTATGGGCTAGATTCTCTAAGCTTCAAAAGTGACAAAATGGAGAGTGCTAAACAGCCAGCCAATCAGCTCCTGTCTGACATTTTTCAAACACAGTCTGGGACATGGCAGGCAGGAGCTGATTGGCTGGCTGTATCACTCTCCATTTTATCACTTTTGAAGCGTAGAGAATCTGGCCCTTACTGTCAATCACGGTGCGAATTGTGTGCCTATAGAAAAAGTTGCAGGGGCTTCGTCATATGATGGCCTCGTGCATGCGCAGAGTATCGACAATCAGCCGTTGTGCAAATTTGCAGCTGTGGGATCAGGACTGAATCGGGCCCTATACCTAGAAATTAGAGTCTAATCACAATTCTAATAGCTATGCTATTACATGCCACAGTATATAAATATGATGCATACTTGCCTACTTTTGAAAACTAGTTTCAGGGAGATTATAGTTGGTAGTAGAATTTTGCACAGCGCCCCATTGAGTGCAGTAGCGCACGCAGGGGGGGTTTCTGTGTACCCAGAAACCCCCCTAGGAGTCTAAGGGCCCTAGGCTGAAAGCTGAGGGTCCCCTCTTTCCATGGGTACTAGAATTTTAAAAATCGGCCCTTGCGATCCGGAGATATATGACTTCAAAGCAGTGGTCCCCATCCAAGCCTGTTAATTGCTATTCCCAGTCAGATATTTCAGGTTCTGTCTGACTTAAACATTTTCTGAGGGAATATTCCAAAAGCTGGGACTCTTCCTCTTTGATGGACACTAGTAGCTTGTCTCTACTGTTCCCAGAACCAGAGATATCAGCCTTCCAGCAGCTGGTTACTGCTCCAGCTCCACACACCTGGTATGTAGTTTTATATACTCGTTGGCAGATTGCTCTGCCTCCTGAACTCTGATCCCCTAGTCCCCAATACCATTTGGTAGGTTGGATTCTCTAGATTTTAATTCCATTACAATCTAAGAAATCTATTTCCGAGAACTGGAGATATCTGCAGTCAACCAAGCTGTCCTCCCACCAGAACATTATGAATAATAAGCTCACTACACTATACACCCCTCCTCTGCATATTAAACATCGTCTACCACCCTGGAAGTTATGTATCAGGGCCCCTTCATTCAGCCCAATGCCCTCTTCTCCCACCCCATCTCCCACCATCTGTGCAGTAAAGGGGTAATTAGTGGAAATTACTGATCCAGGTCCTACATGCTGAGTGGTTGATATAATACCCCCTACCACCCGGGGGACATCAAAGCTTCCCCCACCCCTACCGCTGGAGGATCGGTAGGGGCCCCAATACATTGCTATGCCCAGGGTCTACACCGCTGTTATATTTATATGTGTGTGTGTATATATAAATATATATTATTATTATTTATATACATTTGGTCTATCTATAATACTTGAAATGACCCGCCATATACTGGGTCACCTAAGTGTCCATCTCCGTGCTTTGCTCCGTCCCTCTGGAAACCCCCTTCAGAAAATCCTGCGTTTGCCACTGGAGTGGATGTGTTATGCTCCACCCAAAGGGCATGTCTAGTTCCATATATGGAGAGATTGTGAACGTGGCACCTACAAGCGTGGGTGCGAACTGCTACATCTGAGAGGAATCTTTTAAAATGACTTATATCCAAATGTAGATGAGCCCTAAAGCAGTTAGTAAGAGCTACTATACTTATTAAAGTGCTGGGAAATGGTGCTGATGAATCAATGTAACTGTATCTATCTCTCATTCCTTTTTTCCCAAAAAAATGTAACAGTGTAATGTGGGCTGGGTGAAAAGAGGGAGATTGGTAGACTAATGAGGGAGAGAGGGAGATTGTTGATATGTAAGGGAGTCTCCTGCAGAATGCAGGAGGGTAGGCAACTATGATATGATATGATATATGCAGAAAAAGGGGTCAGATCAAAATAACTGTTTATACCACTGCTAGTTCTCTGAAATATATAACATTTTAGTGGTAGCGGTTTTACAGTGGATGGGGTAATGGACATACAAGTAATTAATAATGAAAAAGGGGGTACTTGTTTCCTAGCACGGCCACAACGATCCTGATCGTGGGCATCGTGAGGAAAAATCGGGGGCATCGCATGCACTAAAAAATCGGGTGCGATGGTACCGACCCTTAGGGAACAATGTTAAATGCCTCAATTTACCCACGATGCCCCCGATTTCCCATAGGAATCAATGTTAAATGGCTCAATTTACCCAAATCATCATAGGGAACAATGGTAAATGGGCCAGAAAACCCCAAAAACACCGGTGAACAGTGAAATGTCCCCACAAAAGTAGTTTACGCCACCCCACGATCAACGCGAACCCGAAGCGTGGCGAGCGCAGCGAGCCCGCGAGGGGCGGCGGTATGCGTCCTCCGACCTTTTCATACCCCCACTATCCACGTCGGCGTGGAGTTGAGAATAGAATAGTGTGGCGAGCGCAGCGAGCTACCGAGCCCAAAGCGTGGCGAGCGGACGCGGATACCTGTGAAGCCCGCGAAGGGACGCGTTTACCTGTGAAGGTATCGGCGTCCCCTCGCGGGGCACGCTGCGCTCGCCACGCTTCGGGCTCGGTGGCTCGCTGCGCTCGCCACACTATTCTATTCTCAACTCCATGCCGACGTGGATAGTGGGGGTATGAAAAGGTCGGAGGACGCGTACCGCCGCCGCTCGCCACGCTTCGGGGTGGCGTCAACTACTTTTGTGGGGACATTTCACTGTTCAGGGGTGTTTTTTGGGTTTTCTGGCCCATTTACCATTGTTCCCTATGATGATTTTGTTAAATTGAGCCATTTAACATTGATTCCTATGGGAAATCGGGGGCATCGCGGCTAAATTGAGGCATTTAACATTGTTCCCTATGGGGAAATCGGGGGCATCGCGTCTGGACCATTTAAGCCTTTTTTAGCCGCATATGACGCGACCGACGCGATATTGACTTTTTTCAATGCATTTCAATGGGAAAATCGGGGGCATCGCGTCGGTCGCGTCGCAGACCACTAAAAATGACACCCGCGATTGTGGCCGTGCTAGGAAACAAGTACCAAAAAGGGATATAAGGAATAATTATATGGTCTTATTCTGAGTCAAACACCGACTTGCACATTGTAGCCTCCATTGATGGTTTCCTATCTGTGACTTTATGCAAATGCTGCTACAAACTCCTTTCCTTGTGTACATACACGTAGCTGCATGTGCATTACTGAGATCCCCACTTTGAGCATCTGCACACACACACACACACACACACACACACACACACACGGTAAAGCTGATTACTATGTCTTTAGATGCAGCATAGGTCACAGCAATGAAATCTGCAGCAGTTCTATGGCAGGTGCTGTTTCTGTATGGCCTCCTATGTTAGTGGCTGTGCATCTTTGCAAGCAACTTTTTTCCCTAACAAGCCTGTGACAAGCCTCCAGAACTCCCATTAGATACAGCATTTTTAAGACACCTCAGGGCTGAAACTAGGATTCCTGCCACCTGGGACAATCAAGTAATTTGGTGCCCCCCTCTCTCCAATAAAATTTTGCCACACATAAAAATTACCACTCCCTGTCACTGGTAAAGATGCAGGCAGGATCTGGGAGTAGGTCCCACACAACATCCGTGTGCCCCTACAGCAGGCATGTCCAAACTATTACCCTCCAGCTATTGTGAAACTACACGTCCCATCATGCCTTGCCACAGTTTTGCTAATAGGGAATGCTAAAACTATGGCAAGGCATGCTGGGTTGTGTTGTAGCTGGAGGGCCACAGTTTGGACATGCCTGCCCTATAGGGATGCAGGGAAGTACTGTGTGCTTTGTTCAGCATTCAATTCATCCAGACTGTGGCAGCCATTAAAATCAATCTAAAACCCTCACAGCAAAGCACTAATTGAGCCATGAGGATCTTAATGTGCGCACCCATGGCGTGATGGTCAAATGAGTTTCAAAACGCACTGCATGCAATTCACATCAAACTGTGTTTCTTTTTGCTTGCAATGTGTGCTCCCGCGCGTTGCATATCGAAAGTAAAAAAAGTATGTGCATGCAGTACTTTTTGTACTGCTACAGTAGAATCCAGTCAGAGATACTGATGGGAGTTGTTTGGTGATTTGTAGTTCCACAAGAACCACGTCTGTAGCCTTTTTGTTTGGCATTTGTCACTCTGGCTACTCATTGGTGCTTCTGGTCAGCTGAGATAGGCATATTTTGTAAATATAGGGGGAAGATGTATTTTATGAATGAATGGGGCAAAGTGTAATAGCCTCCTAGTTCGACAGCCATTTACAAGGCAGAGGGTGGAATTTGTTAAGATGGAAGTTCTTTTTCAGATGGGATGAATGGTATGGACAACCAATCAGATACTATCTACTATGTTCTAGAAGGTACTAAATAAATCGATTCTGATTGGTTGTCCATGGAAACATCCCATGTGAAATAGAACTCCCATTTTATTAAATTACCTCCATGTTTTACAAGGTTCTGCTTTTCATTATGCAGTTGGATACTGTTCTTGCCAATTTTTTTTGTACTGTATGTTAACCAGTTTATGTTTTTGTTCCTTTATATGTTTTATGTTTCTTCTGGTGTTTTCAAAACCAATAAATACAATTTACAGCAAAATAACATTTCACAGGGCTTTTTATGTAATTAAATCTGATTTTGTACTTTATGGGTCTGATTCAGACCTGATCGCAGGGCTGCTTTTTTTTTTACGCAAATGGACATAAATATGTTGCACTACAGGTGGGTTAGATTTGGATGAGTTATTTTGTTTCTGTGCAGGGTAAATACTGGATGCTTTATTTTGTACGCTGAAATTTAGATTTCAGTTTGAACATACCCCACCCAAATCTAATCTTCTCTGCACGTTTCATCTGCCCCACCTGCAGTGCAACATGAATCCATTTGCTATAAAAGTAGCCCTGCGCTATAATAACAGCTAAACCCTCTTGAGCATCCCTTACCACTACCCTTAAACAATTAAACCTTTGTGACTCTTAGCGTTTATATCACTCCTCGGCTAGAGACTACACCCACTATTCTGCTCCCCACCAACATTATTCACGCATAGATATGCTTTACATATCTCAATCTATCACCTCTTCAATCTAAGATGCTGGTATAACTCCCTTTACTTGGACTGATCATGCGGGTGTTTACATTTTATTAGATCTTCTTCAGAGCCCCCTACAATGCGTAAATGGCACCTTGATGATAAGCTTTTATTATAATCCTCTACCCTAACCGAACTTAAAACAATCATCCAACATTACTTTGAGGATAATAATTCCCCAGATATTGCTCCTTGAATCATATGGGAGGTACACAAGGCTACTTTACGAGGCCATATATTGGTCAAAACCTCTATTATGCGGAATAAAGCAGCCCAAGAAATTTCTACTTTAGAAACCTAAATTTCCACTCTCCTAGTCCAACTTAAACTTTCTCCCACACCGTCGCTTCTTCTACAACTTGCCAACCTAAAGGCCAACTGAATACTCTCCTCTCCAGTCGAGCGGCGTTCACTTTAAAGAAATTGTGTCAATGTTTCTGACAAATCAGACAAAATAGATTCTCTGTTAGCTAACAAACTACGGCGTAAACAAGCCCTGGCTGCCATTGATAAACTTCACTCTAACAAATTGAATGGCCTCACATTTGATTCCAAGGTAATGGTGGAAGACAGGGCCGTCTTAACAGCAGTGTGGGCCCCTGGGCAAAGCAATGCACTGGGGCCCTTACCCATTCTCCCCTTCTAGGCGTGGGGGGTGCTATCAGCAGCAGCTTTGATGTCCCACGGGTGACAGGGGGTGCTCTATCTTCCATTCAACATGTAGAACATGTAACTTCTGCTAATTATTCCTTTACTGCACAGGTGGTGGGAGGGAGAACACTAATGTGTAGAAGGGGGCACGGAGCTGAATGAAGGGTCTCTTGTAAATGACTTCCAGGGAGGTAGGGTGTGTTTTATACGCAGGGGAAGGTTGGATAATGGAGTGGGCTTAAGATTCGTAATTTTCCGGTGGAAGTGCAGCTTGTTTGACTGCAGATATCTCCATTATCTGGATATAGATTTCTTAGCCTTCAATAGTATAAAAACTTAGAGTCCCAATTTCCAGGAGGTGCTGGGAACTTGGGGATCAGAGATCAGGAGCCAGAGCAATCCATTGACAAAAATATAAAACTGTACACCAGACGTTTGGAGCTGGAGCAGGGACCGGCTGCTGAAGGCTGATATCTCTGGTTCTTGGCATGATAGAGACAAGCCACTAGTGTCGACAGAAAGGGGAGAGTCCCAGCTTTTGGAATATACTCTTAGAAAACTCTAAGTCAGAGAGAACCTGAGAAATATGACTGGGAATTGCAATTAACATGTCGGATATGGACTGCTGATTTGATGGATATCTCCAGTTCCCCAGGGTCGGTTTTCAAAATTCTGATATCCCTGGAAAAAGTGGATCCTCAGCTATCAGGATAGGGCCCTTATACACCTGGGGCCCCTGGGCAAGTGCCCATTAAGCCCATACGAAAAGACGGCCCTGGTGGAAGAATTTAGAGACTTCTACAGTTCCTTATAAAACCTACCAATGCCCTCCGTTTCTCTGAATGACTCGGCAGAGGTCCACTCCTATTTATCTAACACTCCTCTACCTCACATATTGGATAACCATCTATCTGCTTTAAATGAAGTTATCTAATTGGAGGAAACCATTGCTGCTATAACATCTATGCGCCCTTCTGCAGCCCCAGGTCCTGATGGCTTTATAGCTCAATGTTATAAAGTTTTCGCAAAAGAACTTGCCCCTCATTTCGCTTCCCTAATTAATAACATACTGAATGGTGCATCTTTCGCGCCAGCCTTCCTGATAGCTAATATAATAGTGATCCCGATACTGGATAGAGACCCCTCGAAATGTGCTAGCTACAGACTAATATCACTACTAAACGTTGACCTTAAAATCTATGCCAAATCCTAGCAACACACCTGGCCACCTCCCTTCCTCATTTAATCCACCCAGATCAAGTGGGCTTTATCCTAGGTTGCCAAGCATCCAACAACATCAGACAAGCTCTAGATATGATACACTCCATCAAAAAGCAAATGATGGCATCTCTTATTCTTGCACTAGATGCCGAAAAGCTTTCAACAGTATTTCCTGGTCCTTTGCCTTCCGGTTTCTTGCCAGAATGGGCTTTGATGGTAAATCCAAGATATTCAAGCTCTATATCAATCCCCCACTGCCACAGTATCTGTTAACCGCATTACATCCTCTTCTTTTGGAATCACAAATGGTATTAGGAAAGGATGCCCACTCTCACCCCTAATTTTTGCATTAGTTATGGAACCCCTCACTACGATAATACAAAACAATTCAGACATCACAGGTGTGCAGGTTCGATTATCTAAACACAAACTCGCATTATATGATGACGATGTTCTGCTATCTTTGAGAAATCTAACTCAATCTCTGCAGCCTCTTTTGTCTGAAATCGACCTATACTCCAAATTCTCAGGCTATTAAATTAACACCTTCAAAACTGAAGTACTTTACTTCTGCCTCCATGGGACAACCAAGCTAACGCTTGAAGCTTCCTTTCCATTTAATTGGCATAAGCGAAAACTCAAATCCCTTGGTATCTTCTAAACTCGTCAACAAAAAACACAGCAAAACCCAATGGTCAGGTAAGTTCTGGAGGTGGGGACCCCTTTTTGGGGGTCCCCACTTCCCCAGGAACCCTGACCATGCTGACTGGTCAGGGGGTGAATGCATTGGCCGGGGGAACTTGTATAAAGTCTCACCCCAGCTGTGGCATTACCCTGATGGCTGGTTGGGCCTGTTACTGGTTCTTAAAATACAGGGGACCCCTAGTAATTTTGTCCCCTGTATTTTGGGAACCAGGACCGTCCCTTGGGCCAGGTGCTGGTTGCAAAACATAAGGGAACCCCTACTCAAATTTTTTACTGATATTTTACAACCAGGACCTCTTATTTGCGCCTGTGACTGGTTACGGTCGTGGGGCGGGACCCCGTACCATATTTATTTATTTGGTACTTGTTTCCTAGCACGGTGCCTGCGATTTTGATTGTATCCATCGGGTCCTAAAAAATCGGGTCGATCGCATCGCATGCAACCAAATCGCATGCGATGCGATCGATGCGACTTTTACATCGGAACCAATGTAAAATGTTCCCTGAGACCCGATTTTACATTGGGCCCAATGTTAAATGCCCCCCCAGACCCCAATTTTCATTGTATACCCTGATGGGTGAAATGCCCCCCCATTGTTAACACCACCCCACGATGGCGGCAGTACACGTCCTCTGACCTTTTCATACCCCCACTATCACGCCGGCATGGAGTTGATTTCTATATAGTGTGGCGAGCGCAGCGAGTCACCGAGCCCGAAGCGTCGCAAGCGCACGCGCATTACTTCACATTTATTACGCGTCCCCTCGCGGGGCTCGCTGCGCTCGCCACGCTTCGGGCTCGGTGGCGCGCTGCGCTTGCCACACTATATAAAATCAACTCCATGCTGACGTGGATAGTGGAGGTATGAAAAGGTCGGAGGACGCGTACCGCCTCCCCTCGCGGCCTCGCTGCGCTCGCCACGCTTCGGGTTGGCATTCATCGTGGGGTGGCGTTAACAATGGGGGAGCATTTCACATGTAAAATACCCATAAGGGTGGTATACAATGAAAATTCGGGTCCATTGGCCCATTTAACATTGTTCCCTTTGTAAAGTCGCGTCCATCGCCTCGGTCGCATTGCATGCCTTAACTTGCGATTGACGCGATTTTTAAATTGTCGGGGAAAAGGCTAAAAATAGCCCTGAAATCGCGTCGGACGCGTCCATCGCATACCTTAAGTTAAGGTATGCGATCACCTGCGACGGGCGCCGTGCTAGGAAACAAGTACCATTTATTTATTTTTACACACTGCAGCCTGCACAAATCTGACTGATCCATGCAGGCTGCCTATAGGAATTCATATATACGGCCGCTAATATGAATTAATATACCATTGGAAAATAGAAAGCAGTCATATTTAACTGCTTTGTAAATTCCCCTCCGGAATACAAATTTGCATACTGTACAGTAAATTTCCCCCACCCTCTTTTCTTTCTTTCCCCCCTTTTTTATTTTTCTACTTTCTTCTCTTTTTCACCCTCACTACCCAGATCTCTTTCTTTTTTTATCTCCTTATAAAATTGTTAAAATGGATCACATACAAATGGTTCTTTACATTTTCTATGTATTCTTTTATACGTTTGTATTTTTGAGTTCCTGTGATCTACCAATAAACAAAAAAAAGTAGCCCTGCGATCAGGTCTGAATCAGGCTCTATGTCTGCTCTAGCAAAACGTTTGATATAACTGCAGAATAGTCCATAAACTCCTTGGAACAGTGCAAAGAATTAGCATGGGCTCAGCGACAGTTGCAGAGTTTTTTATATGCAAGAAGCAGCCACACCAAGGGGCGGATTGGTCAAAGACCTGACTGGAAAGATTCCCAGTAGGTTGATGCACTTGTAAAGCTGATTGTCAGCCAGTGACATTTTTTAAGATGTGGCAATGTCCACAATAGTGACCTCATCCTGTCTCTTATTCAGAGAGCATAGTACTTGATGCTGCAAATACTGCTCTGAGGTAGGAGCCCATCTATATCTATTGTGACATCTGTTAAAGGAACAAGAGTGGGTATTATGTGGGGGTGTAACAATTTCTTAGGTTTTTCTGGGCTTCACTGGTGGAGGAGTGGAGATATTTGTTATATTTGCTGGATTTTTGTAATTAATTGTTTGCCTGCTTGATGGAGGTTTAGGGGGCTGTGTTCAGTCGCAGTGGGGGTAGGTGGGGTATTATTTAAAATTTGAAGGTTTGTCACAACAGCTTAAAGGTTTGGCGCCCACTAGACTGCCAAGCATATCAAGACCTACTGCTTCCACATAGGTGTAAAGAAGTAGCAATCCCACTTATTTGGGTTAAAATGTTCCACCTCACCATTAGAGGTGGTGGAACTATGTTTCACCCCGTTCCCCCTCACTTTAACCCCTGCTCCTGGCATTTCTCTGTTTCATCTAATTTGACTGATTCTGTCCATTTGATACTTACCTGACTTGCCTAGCTTTACCTTCTACTTTGTGTTCTGTTTTGTATATTCACAGTTTGGGGGAAATTAACTAAAGGAAATTTGTAAAAAATAGGTGTATTTGTATCCAGAAATACACTTTTTTTTTACATTTACTATCCCGAAAATACGGCAATTCGTATTCGTATTGATAGCACAATACGGGATAGTAAATGTCAAAAATAAGTGTATTTCTGGATACAAATACACCTATTTTTACACCTATTTTTTACAAATTTCCTTTAGTAAATTTCCCCCTTTATCTCTGGGCCTTTCAAAACTGAAGCCCAAATCCCATTTACAGAGATCATTGGTTAAAATAATGTGGATTCTGTGGACTTCACACTCTGTTATTTAATCATCTCTGGCAAGGTCCTTACTGGTCTGTGAATGCTTTTTTTATCCATGGGGGGTTCTCCCTGTTTTTTCATTGCATTTGCTGTTATTAACTGAACCATAAAATTTGAAATATAACATTCAGCTGCAAAAAAAGTGACTAACATTGACATAGATTAACAGATGATAAATAGCCAGATTTTTCATAGTTAAACCCTGATAATGTCCATTGGTTTTGGGATGGTTTTGGTAAATTTACAAAACACAACGTTTAATATATTTACACCATGGACTTTGTAGAACATTCAACTTTTTGTTTCCCAACCATTTTGATGACCATGTGGATTGTGTCATGTGCTTGGGGTCATTGTCTTCATAACAGCTGAACTATCTCCCAAAGATTTCGTTTTCTACCAGACTGAAACAGGTTGTGTTGTCAAATGTTTCTGCATTAGGCACATCCATCATTTATCAAGATATCCAGTGCCAGCTAAGGAAAAGCATCACAACAACATGATTCTGTCACCCCAACACATCCATGATGTGTCAATCAAAAACCTTTGGAAAAAAAAAACACCTTTTTTGTCTTATCTGAATACAGAAATGTATGCCACATTTTAGCTGGCTCACTTTGCAGTTTTCTGGCAACTTCCAGAAATATTTTGATATGGTTTTTCTTTAGTTGTGTTTTTTTTTATACACCCTCTCATACAGGCTAGTTGTATGCTGGGCTCAGTGTGGTTGCTTGGTGCACCTTCACTCCAGTCTCAGCTACTGATCTCTGCATCTCCTTCATCTCTGCATCTCCTCCTTATCCTTGGCCTCTCTGTGGATCTCCATCTTGCTCTGATGCTGAAGAGAGAAGGCAAAATCATCAGTTCCATATTTTGTCTTCAAATACTTTGAAACAGGCTATATAGGATGGACTTGACTTGGATATGATTATTCCACCGACTCTGCTACTCTGTGTACCTGAGGAAATTGGAAGGACCCTTTTCATGTGCCATACCCTGAATATACTGTATTTGACTTTAACCAGCACACATATGTGCCAACACTGTGCATGTGGAAAGTTGGAGATGTTGTTTTGTTAGCAAATTACTATTAAGTTTTTGAAGGGAATGACAGAAAGTAATTTTATTAGATGTACTATACATTTTTATACAAGTCAATTTATGTATACATCCTAACTTCATCAACAACCATTGGGAAATACTAACGTAGAACATTTTAGTCACATGTAGGACATTTCAATATACTGTATGCGGATTCTTTAAGAACAAAAGGTAGCTCCTTTCAATTCCACTTTATGTTCCCTGGGATCATTGTCTCTGCAGCAAGGTTGCTTGGCAACTTTTAAATTGTAGTGTGAATGTTCACTCTGATATCCTGGAGTTGTGAAGCAGAAGATGGATGTTCTCCAGTTTTATAAAGAATAACATTCCTCTTTGGATGAAAACTGTTCCCCAGTGACTAGTGGTAGTAACTATTAGTGTGATCCAGCTATGGCAATGATAAGTGATTGCTAATAAGTAATTTTACTAAACACACTCGATAATCTCTGCTGTTTTCATTATAGAATCCTTCTGCATTACCACCTCCATATAAAATGGAAATAACAAGTCAAATTCTGTATATAGTATGTTTATGCCAATTTATATGGAGACGGTACTGCAGCCGGAGGTGACACACATATAGTAATTCAGCAGGAGGCGCCACACATATGGTAATGCTGCCACGTTAATGCAGCCGGAGGCGCCACACATATGGTAATGCAGCCAGAGGTGCCACACATATGTTAATGCAGCAGGAGGTACCATGCATATAATAACTCAGCAGGAGGAGCCATGCATATGGTAATGCAGCACGAGGTGCCATGCATATAATAACTCAGCAGGAGGAGCCATGCATATGGTAATGCAGCAGGAGGTGCCATGCATATAATAACTCAGCAGGAGGAGCCATGCATATGGTAATGCAGCAGGAGGTGCCATGCATATAATTACTTAGCAGGAGGAGCCATGCAAATGGTAATGCAGCAGGAGTCATTCAGCTGAGTGACCCATGGCATGGTGCAAACCAGCGGCCTCAGCTGCTCCCTAAACTTCAGAAAATCTTCATCCTCTGAGAGATGTTAGTCTTTTCCCTCCATTTTTAACTGCAGCGACACGCCTCCGTATGGTAAAAAAGAGGTTTATCGCTGCCTCCTCCCCACTCACAAACGACATCAGACTGTCAATCACTAACAGTCTGACCCCATCCTGCGTCGGTCATAGGACACATATGAGCATGCACAGATCGGGTCCTGCAGTGCAATGAGTACCAATAATTAGTACTTTACTACAGATGCAGCAAATTCAATCAAATCTGAATGAACTCCAATGCCTAAAGCCAAAACTCCCCTTGGTACAGAAGGCTACTGTATATAGGATCATGGCTTAAGCCCTTCACATCTCATTCCTCTGTTTTCCACAGCAATGTACTTTATGTATGGTTTAGAAGTTTTTTTTTTTTAAAGATGAGTCAATGAAACTTAAGGAAACTCTCAAATGACCTGCCAGTGTTTTTCTATTAATACTGACAATCAGAACAGGTGTGCACACATGACGTCGCTGAGAGAAAGCTTCTAAATAATATAACAGTTATCCTGTCTGAGAATTACCTGCTCTGGGCATATTATTTTGCATACAGTGGTGTTTGGTTACGTTTCCAAGTGCCTGGGAGAGATCGTTAATAATAGTTGAACCTGCTTCCGCAGATCATTGGCAGACACAGTGTTAAGTACTGTGTTAAGTCCCGAACACATAAGCAATGCACCCGCGATGTGTGTTGAGTGATCTGTGCTGAGCAGGGTTTTGCCTATTGTTTATAGGCAAAACCCCACGATCTAGTAGGATAGCCAGTGCATGTACTGTCTATCTCTGCGGCACACGGAACCACGTATCGCCCCCCCCGTCCAGGGCCATATACACAGAGTGCCCCTTAACACACACTTTGGAAAACAATATTCAAGGAAAAGTAAATATTAACTCAATATGTCTTTGCTATTTTTATACCAACTTGCTATACAACATCATAGGAACATGCTTTACGCATCTCATGTGTGACCTTGGCATGTACAACAATGTAGTTAACAAAACATACAATACACACAGGGCAGAGGAGAGCCTGTTCAGGCCCAGCTACTTTGGGGGCATGGCCTGATTGTGGGAGGCGTGACATTACACCTATAATAGAAAATAATAGCACTTTAATCTGTACCTCTAGCATCGACACGAAGCTCACGAAACAACCATCAGCCCAGTGGACCCCATTTGGAGATGCACCGCCACAGAAACCTCTGGTGTGAGTGCAGTGTAGCTAATCAGATGGTGGCTTGTTTTGCTCCTGAGAGTGGTCATGTAGCTACTATACCACTAGTGCAAGCCGAGCCCCTTCACTGGAGACTGGTACACCAATGCCTTCTGTTAGTGCTGGAAGTCATTTCTAGGCACCGGCCAAGAGCTTGTGGTGCTCTTCTCTATCACGACAATGTACCCGCCCACAAGTAAAGGAAAGTGGTGACATTTCTGGCCCATTAACGCATTTAGGAGCTTGGTCACCTGCCATATAGTCTATACATGGTCTCCTGCAAACCTATTGTGTTCCCACAAATCAATCGCAAGATGCATGGAATTCATTTTAAAGGAAGCAAAAGTGGAGAACTGCATCTAGCATGTATTAGACCTGTCTGCTTCTATTTTTTTATATAAATGATAATGATTAGTTTCTAATTCTTGAAGAATATATGTGTGATACATATATTATATTACTGACAGTACATTTTCAGAAGAGAAGAAAACGGTAATTGCAGTAAAGCCATTTGAACATCTTCAAAGATGAGTTTAGTACATTTTTTCACATGCAAGTCTGTTTGATCAATTTCCATTTATTCAGCTAGCTTTATGTTTATGGGTTACTGGATTTTTCAAAATGATTTATTTATGTAAAATCAATGAAGTTATCTTTTTACAGGGTACAGTGGATTGCTTAGATTATCTCTGCCTTTTCTTAAGAGCAATTTCTCGCTGGACTTTGTTATTTATTATGTTGCATAAGGACCATAAATCTTTTTATACTGAGAAAAGAATTGTGCTTTATAATTTGATTAGTTGTATGTTCAAAAGTACCTCTTTGTCTGGATAAGAGATAATGTGTATGGGGAATTAAGATTAAAAGTATTACTAGTTCACACTCTTCTAGTTCAAGTAGCAGCCAATCAGATATGAGGGCACATTTATGACCCCCATCCACTGGTGCGATTTGGCCACTTTTTATCCGATTCAAAGCTTCCGGAACGAGGGAACGGATGAAAAGTGGTCATATCGCGTGACATTTTACCTCCAACTCCAATCCGCTGTGCTTTATGGAGCTCCTTGGATTGGAGTTGCAGATCGTCAAGGTTGTCATAAATAATGATCATACTCCGCAGCCAGAACTGTGATCGCATATATGATACATTGTATGCAAAAGGACCGCATACAATGTATCATGTCACGATCCGAGCTGTCAGACAGACTTTCTTACCGGCTAAGTGCCTCCGCAGGTTCAGCTTGCGGTCCAGACGTCATCCCTGCCGGCGTCCTGTCTGCCGTGCGCCATCACCGCTGCCATCCTCCGGTCCTCTCAGCGCTGCTGAGTCCGCGGCTGCGCGGCGCACCGCTCTCCTGTCTCCCAGTGACAGTACTCAGTGCACGGCAATCCATCCGTCCGTCGCCATTGCTCCCAGTATCCAGCATGGTGTGCACAAACACACTTTCCCACCATAGCAGACATGGGGGCTGCCATGTTCTTCCCAGTCACATGTTTGCTCTGTCCAATCCTGAGGGTTCTGATCTCCCAGTCATACCTGCCCGGCCAATCCTGGCCACTCAGTGGGTATAAGTATGCTGGGAGCTCTCAGAACCATTGCTAGTGCTTCAGTTGTCTCCAGTGTATGGTCAGCTGTCCTTGTCTCCGTGCAAGTGTATTTCCTGCTGGTGTTGTCTTCCATGCTGCAGTGTATTCCAGGTTATTCCATCTCCTGTGAAGTCCAGGTTATTCCACCACCTGTGATCCTGCTTCTTCAGCCCAGCGACCAAGCCTAGCTCCAGGACTCTGGTCCTTCCGATGCTCCAGCATCACCAACCATCGATGTTCCATCATCGCCTGTAAATCCGATATTCCGGATCTCCAGCTTCCAAGCTTCCGTCCGTCATTCCGGACCCACAGCCTCCACATCCGATACTCCGGATCCGATGTTCCACCATCGATACATTCCATCAGTCATCTGTAAAGTATTGCTATCTGCATAGACTGTACCATTATTCCTGCATACTTTACTGCCTGTCATATTACAACCATCTGCTAATAAACTCGGTTGTATTTTACTCTTGACTACTCATTGGCTCCGGGTGCACTGTCGCGCATTCCATGCGCAAGGGTCCTCTCCAACCTCCCCGGTTCAGGTACCGGTCCAGGTCCCCACCAGAGGTCCTAGTCTCGTTGACTCAGACCCCTGGTGTGACATATCATATGTGATTCAGCTGCCGTGTGAGTTGGCGGAGTATCACATGCCACCTCACGCTAGTGGATGGCTGGCTTTTTTTATTATTCTAGTGAAAACAGGTACATTCACCATGAATTATGGGACATTTTCCTAGATATGTTTAATATGATTATATTTATATCAATGGAAAAGTAAACATTGATAGACTTTATATCATTGTCTATACATTGCTGAGCTTAATATTATTCATTAATTGTCATTTTTTTATATACTTTTCAGTTTTGTGTCTTTAAAGACTTTTGTGCTTATTTGATGTACTGTACACCTAGAAATGTGCTCTCATCCAGAGAAGCTATCGGTATTGAGAAGTGGCCATACCATGTGCCATACAAATCCTGTACTCCTACACAACTAGAACTTACACTACTACATGGCTAATCCCGGTATAGACAAAAATGATATTGTATAGGAACATGAAGTTTTAGGTGCTGTGATGTCGGCAAATGTAAAGTGCAATTTAATGCATTCTAAACCCACTGGTACTACAACTGTAAACCTGATGAATTACTCAGTGGCATCACGTTTTCAGCACTCTGGGGGTCCAGAACACGTTGACTGTCACAGGCGAGTGCTGCTGCTGCTGCTGCAGTGCTTGCTCCTACCCAGTGACAGGAGGTGGTGCTGCACACAATGGGGGTTATTCTAGTCCATTCTTTCTGACAAAATCCTTCTTAGATGGACAAAACCATGTGCACTGCGGGTGGGGCAGATGTAACTTGTGCAGAGAGAATTAGATTTGGGTGGGGTTTTTCTTCAAAGTGAGATCTATATTGAAGTGTAAAATCATGCAGTCAGTATTTTCCCTGCACAGAAACAAAATAACTCACCCAAATCTAATTCTCTCTGCACATGTTACATCTGCCCCCCTGCAGTGCACATGGTTTTGTCCATCTAAGAAGGATTTTGTCAGAAAGAATGAACTAGAATAAACCCCAATGTTACAGTGCAGTATCTGACTCATGAGTAGGAGCCAGCATTATGGTATCAGCCCTCGGTGGGTGACACCCAGTTGTGGCACGCATTCCCCTTGTGATGTCACTGGCATTACTACCATGTTTATAGTAATGAATAATAATCATAATAATAATTATATTTACATGGTGTCTTTCTCCAATAGGAGTTGGAAGCGCTTACCAGAATTAACATAATATAGTACAGAAATTTTGTAACAGTTGTAATCATTGTAATTATTTTGTTGGGAGTCCAAGGTAGAGGGCATTCAATAGTCTAATAAAGATGTTACATGGCAGATCTTCTGAATGAATTAAGTGGTTGATTATGGCTAAATTCCTCAGATGAAAGAGCGAGGATTTGATTATGACTGACATCTGATGTTTTAGTGTCAAAATCTAGGACACCATCACGGGCAACACAAAGATTCCATGCATGATCAGTCATTTGTCATTCTGAATCCTCAAGTGTAAATCCAGTTGGTTGGCTATACTGTAGCACTGTCCTTTAATGCTGAGGTCCTATCATATGGACCTCTGTTTTATCAGGATTCAGTCACAGCCATCTGGCATATTGGGGGCATAAAGGCCCTGTTTTCTGGGTGTGCCAAAGCCACTGACGCCGTTTGATGGTGATATGATGCTGTGGGTTATATAAGTGGTTGTCCTTTTACTTAAGACTCCTCCTGTGGCTTGTGCATCATGTTGCACATTTTGTACAGCAGCTGTGTCATTAGCGCTCGCCCTAAATCAGTCCCTATATTCTAGGCTCAGTATTTTGGGAATTTTGTGAGAAGTTTCCAAAGTTAATCTGTACTGGCTTAGATCATCGTTTAGATTATTGTAAAGCTACTAGTTGTATTTTTTGTTATCAAGATGAATACTGTAATGGTGTGTACACAAGGTAAGATTTACCATTCAATTTTGACTATATAGTCAAAATCAAATCGCTATCGCATAGACATCGAATGGAGATTGAATATGGTTTTAAGCTTTCACAAGCTTTCAAGCCAATGCATGCTTCCGTTCAGCTGAAATTGAAATGACTATAGCAATGACTATGGGCGGTATTCAATGAGGCTGATTCGCCAGGTTTTTATGGCGATTTTGTGCTGTAAGGCGAATTTCTGACTAAAACGGTGAATCACCCTATTCAATAACCAGATGGCGAATACATTTCAAGGTTTTTTTCGCCATGATTCACCGAGTAGCAATCGCTATCTTTTTATGGTGAAGTGGAAGGTGAACTTTTAAAATAAAGTGTTTTGTTTTTTAGAATTGGTGTAAAAAAATCAGGAATTTTATTCTGAGGAGGGGCATGCTATTTTTATTCATGTGCTGTAAGCACATGAATATATATTTAATTTAAAAAATTATTATTATTATTTTTTTTTAACAGACCAGCCAGCAGGGGGCCGGAGCCGAGCCGCTCATTAGATATTCATATATTCACTTCACCCGATCATTACCTATTCATGATCGGGTGTAGTGAATATGCCCGGTCCCCTGCTGGCACCCCCGGGAGGCAGCCTGTGCTGCCTGGCACCCGGGGAGCCCACCTCCCCCCACAAATGTTGTGGGGCAGGCAGGGAGACTTCCATCTCCCTGCCTGCCACCGTCCTCAGGCTCCCTGCGGCGTTCGCCGCAGGAGCTCATATTCGCCAGTCACCGGGATTCACATTGAATACCGCCCTATATAGTGCAGACTGAATGTAGATAGTATTAATTGAATGTAAATAGCACATGAATTAGCAAAATTGCATAGCAATCAAATCTTAGTCGAATAGCAAAGGAATCTCACTGTGTGTACACACCATAAGCTTGTATCTATAATATGTAACATTTTAAAGCACATTCTTACTATTTGCAGCAGTAGCTTACACCCCAGCATCAAAATGTTCACTTCTAATAGTGCTAGTTTTTTTTGTATTGGAAACATATCACATGAGCTGTATCACATTAGCTTTGGGTGTGATTCAGAACAGTGTTGATCTTGAGTGGAATAATTTCTGATAAATCAAACAATCATTAGCAATTAAAAAACAATAAATACCTATTAGAAAATGTCATTTGTTTTAGTTACGTACACGATTCTGAAAACAATTGTGCAGAACCTGTCGATAGGTCACCTTAGACTTGTGAGACTTTGGCCTTGCAGCATGAATGGCATCTTGTGACGTTGTGCCCTTATCTTTTCACAATAGTTTTACTAAGACTACGAGGGCCAGATGCAAGAAGCCGCCACAGTTATGGTGTTTGAGGCCGCAGTGCTGTGCTATGTGAAGCATCACACTATACCGACATGTGATATAAAGGATCCAGTGACAATTCATTTTCTACTTTCTGATATATATCAAACAAGCTCATGGACAGAAAGGGCCTGATGCTGAGGTGGATGCAAGTTGGTGAATGTGTTGTATGCATCTTATAGTGCACCTGCCCTTATCTGTGTGCTTGGTCTAATGCGATATCATGCATACACACTTGCACCAATCTGCACTTGGAACAAAAGATGTTTAAGAGTTTTTAATTCAGCTTACATCTAACGCTGCATTACCATGCATCAAAACGCCCTCAGGGAACTACCCCTACATGAGAGCAGAACACAGTACATACAGTACACAGTACATACAGAAGACCGCAAGCAGCACAGCAGCATTCCGATTTAGAGATTCCTGACAGTGGACCGTGAAGTATACTTATCTTCTCCCTGCTCCCCTAACCCTCCCTTCCTGCAGAATAACTCTAAGCCACCCCCGCATGCATAATCCCAGCCCTCTCTTTTATGGCCTAACATTTCTATCCCGATCCCTAATCCTCCTTCTAAGTACTAACCCTTCCCCCCTGCAGCATAACCATATCCTTCCCCTTTCACACCCTAACCCACTCTTTAGTGCCTAAACGTAACCCTTTCCCTGTGCAGCCAACCCCACCCCTGTATCTCCAGCTATGATGGTATACTGGTGCCGATTATTTTAAGTATATATACACATGAGGGATACATACAGTATCCCAGCGGTCAGTCGGATCCAGGGAGCCGGGCAGGAGAAGACACTGCCAGGCAGCGGCAAGGAGCATCACTTCAAGAGGAAACAAAAAAACATAGAAACGAAAAGGAAGCCATTATTGGCTGAGAGAGGTCTCAGCCAATCGATGGCTTCCTATTCGTTTCTATGGGCTTTTTTCTTTTTATTGAAGTGCTCTGCTCCCACTGCAGGGTCTTTTCCTTCCCGGTTTACTGATTCCCTGCGTCGCCCCCCCGGCTGACAGCAGCAGCTTCCTCCTGCCCAGCTGCCAGCGCTGTCCCCCTGCTCCCTCCTGGTAGGTCTCCCGCCAGCTGCAGTCCCTCGCACGGCTCCGGGCAGCACATAAGATTTAGCAAATCTTATGTGCAGCCCGTCCGTCCTCCCGACTCTGATCCGATGCGCATCAGGTCGGAGGGGATGTCAACATATGTGATTTAGGACGATTTCACCACCCGATTCATACGAATCGGGTGAAATTGTGCCAAAATCGCACAGTGTATGTATAGGGGCCTTATCATAGACAGTCAATCAACTCCAGGCCTAATCTTTTTTTAATAATACATATTTATTAAACAAAAAACCTTAATTTAACGATGCACTGTTACTTATGAGCCAGTGCTCTGGACTTGCCCACCAGGCTAAAAGTTGCCAGCCAGCCCCTGAGCTTGATTCAGATTTGTATGCAATCCTGATGTAATGTAATATATGCTGACACAAAGGAGCATTTATCAGCCAACTGTGCCCATGCCAAGACACTCTATTGATGCCGCCTACAATGAGCAGCAATATTATAGTGCTATGGATTGTTGAAGGGAGAAGGGCCCCATACCGGTATCTTGCCTAGATCCCCATTAGGTCTAAATCCACCTCTACCCATGAGAACACTCCATTACAACCCAGCTGCATCCTAACAAGTGGAGACTAAATTGTGTATGACTGCACAACCTTTATATGTAAGCTTGGTTCCTAAACATGCACAAAATGAAGACATGACAGATAAATTCATGGCCACTGCAAAGGGTGCAGGGTCCTGGGGGCAGTACTGTCGCTGCCGCTCCTGTCCCTTTATCAGGCTTGAATCCAGTTTTGCAGCTGCAATGCTACCTGGAGCATCCTACAGTCTGTACGGCACTTGTTTCCTAGCAGGGCACCCACTAAGCTATTTGCTTAGTGGGCTGGGCTATTCTGCGTAGTGAAATTGCATCTCAGTATTTAATTTAGTTAATTTATTCACTGCACCCTGAGTGAAATCGCATCGCAGATGTGATGAGATGAGATCAGATGAGATCAGATGAGATCTTAGTAGTCCATATGGTAAAGCACCTAAAACAGCACCACTCTCCACAGCACCCCGAAGCGTGGCGTGCGCAGCGGAACGCATCCTCCGACCTTTTTCATACCCCCACTATCCACGGCGTAGCGAGTCCCGAGAGGGTACACAGATTACTTTACATGTATTCCGCGTCCCCTCGCGGGGCTCGTTGCGCTCGCCACGCTTCGGGCTCGGGGGCTCTCTGCGCTCGCCACACTATATAAAATCAGCTCCACGCCGACGTGGTTAGTGGGGGTATGAAAAAGTCGGAGTATTCGTTACTTTGCCCCTCGCGAGTGTTTTACCATTTGAACTAATGAGATCCCATCTCATCTCACATCTCACACCACACAAAAGGGCTATGCAGGGGCTGGCTGGCAAATTTTAGCCTGGGGGGCAAGTCCAGAGCACTGGCCCATAAGTAGCGCATAAGTAGCCCATAAGTAGCCCATAAGTAGCGCATAAGTAGCGCATACAACGCAACGCAATGGAGCAGCCTGTGGTGTCCTGTTTTTTTACGCAAGGGTGTAGCCTGTGGTGCCGTGTTCTTTACGCAAGAGAGAAGCCTGTGGTGTCCTGTTATTTATTTATGCAAGAGAGCAGCCTGTGGTGTCATGGCATTATTATTATACAGAGGGAGCAGCCTGTGGTGTCATGGCATTATTATTATACAGGGGGAGCAGCCTGTGGTGTCATGGCATAATGCAATAATGCCATGACACCACATGCTGCTCCCCCTGTATAATATAAAAGTAATGCCATGACACCACAGGCTGCTCCCTCTGTATAATAATAATGCCATGACACCACAGGCTGCTCTCTCGCATAAATAAATAACAGGACCCCACAGGCTGCTCTCCTGCGTAAAGAACACAGCACCACAGGCTACACCCTTGCGTAAAAAAAACAGGACACCACAGGCTGCTCCATTGCGTAAAAGACAGGACACGACAGGCTGCTCCCCCTGTATAATAATCATGCCGTGACATTACAGGCCACTCTCCCTGTATAATAAAAGTAATGCCATGACACCACAGGCTGCTCCCCCTGTATAATAATAATAAAATGCCATGACACCACAGGCTGCTCCCACTGTATAACAATTTGTGTCATGGCATTACTTTTATTATATTATACAGGGGGGAGCAGCCTGTGGTGTCATGGCATTACTTTTATATTATACAGGCGGAGCAGCATGTGGTGTCATGGCATTATTATTATACAGGGGGAGCAGCCTGTGGTGTCATGGCATGATTATTATACAGAGGGAGCAGCCTGTGGTGTCATGGCATTACTTTTATACAGGGGGAGCAGCCTGTGGTGTCATGGCATAATGCAATAATGCCATGACACCACAAGCTGCTCCCCCTGTATAATATAAAAGTAATGCCATGACACCACAGGCTGCTCCCTTCTGTATAATAATAATAATAATGTCATGGCATTATTATTATACAGGGGGAGCAGCCTGAGGGGTCATGGCATAATACCATGACCCCACAGGCTGCTCCCCCTGTATAATAATAATGCCATGACACCACAGGCTGCTCCCCCTGTATAATAATAATAATGCCATGACACCACAGACTGTTCCCCCTGTATAATAAAATTAATAGTAATGCCATGACACAAATTATTATACAGGGGGAGCAGCCTGTGGTGTCATGGCATTATTATACAGGAAACAGCATAAATATATTTTTTTTAATTTGTGAGTTGTATTGTCACTTACTTTTCTCCCTCCTGCAGACCTGCTGCTCCCTGATTTTCTAGATTTGCGGCCCCAGATCAGCCTGCCGTCCAGTATGCAGAGTGCCTCCTGAGTCCTCACTCCTCAGTGCCTGGCTCCACTTCCTGTGCAGACGCATGGGTGGGAGGCGTCATCGTCACTACGTCCACACCCAGCGTCTGGCACTGCTTGGAAGAGAGAGGGAACAGGCGGCCAGGCCCTCCTCCACGTAGCTGTGGAGGCCGGCGGCCATGTTCCTGTGGCCGCAGACTCATATTTTAAAAGGCTACAGGAACATGGCCGCCGGCAGAACAACAATGGTAAGGCGGCCGCGGCCCGCAGCCCTCCAGCCAGAGCGGCCTGGGGGGCACATGGCACTCTGCCCCCCGGCCCAGCCCGCCCCTGGGGCTATGCGATGCGATTTCACTCAGGGTGCAGTGAATAAATAACTAACTAAATAACTAGCTAATAACTAAATTAACTACTGAGCGTAAGTAGGAAATCTGGGCGCCCTGCTCGGAAACAAGTACCTTCTGTACAGTAGTATACTGACTTAATCCCATATTTTTTCCAAATTTAAGGGCATTCAGAATATACTCTCTATTTCTGGGTTTAATGTTTCAGTACTTTAACCTCAGTTTACACAGAAGTGGAATGTATGCAAATCTCTGATGTTTATTGGAGAATGTGGAAAATGTTGCAGAAAAGCTCTCTGAAAATGAATAAATATCTTAGAGAAAAGTATGCAGGAACTTTTGGTTATTACTTATAGTCAGACCAGTACATTCCAATAAAATGAAGTTGGACTACTGTATAAAATGTCTTTCCCGCCTAACTGGCATATGTTTAATTGAGATAGATAGCATCTGCAGAGCAAATTAAAAAAAATAGAAGGTTTTCCATATGAAAGTTAATGTCTATTCACAAGGTTAAACTTTTGCAATGTATAACTCTTCTGTTAACAGTAGTATAAAGAAATATTTCAGAACACAGCCTGCCACCCATTGGTTTCACAATGATTGCACTTGCTTGAGAAGTGACTCATGCATTTAATAGAAGGGAACAGAAGGGTTGCCAAAATGTACAATCTACCAAAACCAAAGTCACCTTCTACTCAAGTTCTACTTATTGCACACATAAGTAGATACGTTTGGAAGTTGCTGTGGGCTAGATGCATGAAGCAGTGATAAGTGAGCCAGAGGAGAAGTGGGCATGGAAACCAATCAGCTCTAAAGTAACATCTATAAGTTGCATAATATAAAATTATACAGAGCAGCTAATTGGTTGCCATAGGCCACTACTCCTCCCTTATCACTGCTTCATACATCTAACCCTTTGTGATATACATGACTGCAATATGCAAAAAATGTTCAATGTTTTCAGGTCTCTGTAAAAGTGATCACACATGGCTTTCCTTGATGACCCATTTACAAAGTGAATTGTGTCAATCTAAAATGTATCAGCATCAACCACAAGGGATCAACATTGACCAAAATAGACCATTAGTAAATGTTTTTATTTAGTAGGGATTGGCGTTGGTGTTTGGGAATTCCCACCCATACTCGGAGCATGGGTCTCCAGACTTCACAAGATTCCACCATCGGATCTCGCAAGATCCGGACCCTAAAAAAGGGCAGGAGGCCGGGCCCCATCTTCACTCCAGTCTAGGAGAGTGAAGAGGCAGAGTCCTTTCTGCCTGTCTGCCCACCTGCCTGTCTGCTTGCCGACCTGCCTGCTGTACTGCCCGGCCATCCTGCACGGCCATCCTGAAAAGTCCAGTGATAGTCTTTAAAGTCCAGTCCAGTGATAGTGCTTATTGTCCAGTCCAGTTGTGATAGTGCTTAAAGTCCAGTCCAGTTATAGTGCTTTTAGTCCAGTCCAGTGTTAGCGCTGTATAGTCCAGTCCCGTAATAGTACAGTCCCATAATAGTGCTGTATAATCCAGTCCAATGAGGCTGCAGTATAATCCAGTCCAGTGATAGTGCTGCATAACTCCAGCCCAGTGATACTACTGCATAAATCCAGTATTATTGCCGTTGGCTAGGAAGGGCTCAGTAGTGCATGCAGGGGGGTTTCTGAGTACCCAGAAACCCCCCATGAGTCTAAGGGCCCTAAGCTGAAAGCTGAGGGTCCCCTCTTTCCATGGGTACAAGAATTTTAAAAATCGACCCTTGGGAACCGGAGATATTTGACTTCAAACCAGTGGTCCCCATCCAAGCCTATTAATTACTCTTTCCAGTCAGATATTTCAGGTTCTGTCTGACTTAGTGTTTTTCTGAGGATATATTCCAAAAGCTGGGACTCTCCCCCTTTGATGGACACTAGTAGCTTGTTTTTACTGTTCACAGAACCAAAGATATCGGCCTTCTAGCAGCTGGTTACTGCTCCAGCTCCACACACCTTGTATGTAGTTTTATATACTCGTTGGCAGATTGCTCTGCCTCCTGAACTTTGACCTGCTAGTTCCCAATACCATTTTGTAGGTGGGATTCTCTAGTTTTTAATTCCATTAAAGTCTAAGAAATATATTTCCGGGAACTGGAGATATCTGCAGTCAAGCAAGCTGTCCTCTCACTAGAAAATTATGAATAATAAGCCCACTCCACTATACACCCCTCCTCTGCGTATTAAACATCCTCTACCACCCTGGAAGTTATGTATCAGGACCCCTTCCTTCAGCCCAATGCCCCTTTCTCCCACCTCATCTCCCACCATATGTGCAGTAAAGGGGTAATTAGTGGAAAATACTGATCCAGGCCCTACATGCTGAGCGGTTGATATAATGCCCCCTACCACCCGCTGGAGGATCGATAGGGGCCCCAATTCATTGCTATGCCCAGGGGTCTACACTGCTGTTGACGCCCCTGTATGTATATATATATATATATATATATATATATATGTATGTATATGTATGTGTATAATATATATGTGTGTGTGTGTGTATATATATATATATATATATATATATATATATATATATAAAAATATATATAGCATGCACGATGTGCGGAACTCGTAGCCAAATGATCAAACGGAGTCAGAATCGTGTAATAACGTTTCATTCCTGTTGGAATTTCTTCAGATTACAAAGTACAAATGAAATAATCTTACCTTATATCTCCACCCTGTGTACATTGCGCCGCCTTGGCGTCCATCCACGCTGAACAGCATCCCGATGACGTCACCGTGTCAGCGCCCTGCAAACAAGCCGGCGCACATCAGTGACATAGTCACGTCAGGACCCGTCCGGCGTCTGGTTGCCAAGGAAACGGTATCTGTGTTTAAAAACAAAACAAAGAACACAATGAACAATAAGCATATAATACACATTTCATACTTATCAAAATATGCTCTAAAGATACCCAACTATAAATACATGTCTTATTGTAGAAAAAAATACCGACAGAATTTTCAAGCGCTCCTTCTATTCCTATGTTTTCATGTCACTCCGTCCTCTAGTTCTGATGATGACTCGTATGACATGAAAAGAAAGAAAACCATATAGTGTAGCACCCTTGGGTATAACCACTGATACGTGTGTAGTCTGATGTCAAAAACCGTACCCTATATGGTGGTCCACTAAATGAAAGGTGGACAAATCACGCTCAACTGTGAGGGGGTGATTAACCTCCAATGGATCCTCCAAACTCCTCCAATTGATTTAACATAGAAAAACCAAAGATAGATGCCAAAATGGTGAAGTAACGTTTAATATTTAAAAACATACACTGTAAAAATTCATTGGGTGTAAACAATGGACTCTCACCCGATTGATGTGTCTACTAGATGGAAGCAGACATACAGAGCATAAGATGGAATGGCCACAGGCGTCCCTGGATGCTGTCTGTAAAAGTTTCAATCCTGGTGTAGATGTCCAAGGTCCACAAGTCCCTTCTTCCAACGCGTTTCAGACCTCCTGTCCTTTATCAAGGCATGCCTTGATAAAGGACAGGAGGTCTGAAACCTGCATAGATCGCAATGTTCTGTGCAGGTTTCTGGTGAAAATAAATAAATAAACAGTAAAAAAAAAAAAAAAAAGAGCGCGGGGTCCCCCGCCAGAGCATAACCAGCCCCGGGCTCATTGAGCCGGTGCTGGTGACATAAAATCAGGGTCCCCGACAAATAGGGGTCCCCTTGATTTAATGAAACCAGCACCAGGCTCAAGGTCCGGCGCTGGTTCCCAAAATACGGGGGACAAAATGACTAGGGGTCCCCCGTATTTTAAGAACCAGCACCGGACCCAACCAGCCAGCAGGGTAATGCTACAGCCGGGGGACACTTATTATATAAGGTCCCGCGGCCAAAGCATTATCCCCGTGGCTGGTCAGCATGGGCAGGGGTCCTGGGGAAGTGGGGACCCCCCCAATGAAGGGGTCCCCCCCCTCCAGGACTTACCAGCCCATGCTGAAAGTCCGGGGCTGTCCCCGATGCCCCTGGGCGGTGGGCATCGGGCTGATGGATCGTGTAAAAAAAGAAGATAAACTATTGTTTTCTACTGGCGAACTATGAGTCCCAGCAAGCCTACCCCGCATGCGGGGACTTGGAGAACCACAAGTCCCAGCATGCGGGGCATTAAAGGGCCCGCTGGCACTTGTAGGTCTACAGTACAAAAAATAGTTAAATAAAACACACTGACACCCTGAAAAATAAAAGTTTAATACATACACAGCCCACACACACTGATACTTACCTACCTTGAGCCGTAGGTCGGTCCCTGGATCCTGGGTCCGGGCTCCGGGGCTCCAGGGCAGAAGAGTCCGGTTACGGGGCCTTGGTCCTGGTTCCGGGGCTGGTCCTGGGGTTCCGGGGCTCCAGGGCAGAAGAGTCCGGTTCCGGGGCCTTGGTCCTGGTTCCGGGGCTTGTCCTGGGGTTCCGGGGCTGTTCAGGGGTCCAGGATCCGATGAAGTCCACAGGGGTACCTGAGGAAGGAAATCCTACTCACCTGGTCCCCGGCGACGACATCGGCATCCTCTCCGGCAGACGCGCTGCTCCCGGCTGCTGTGGTACCCGCTCTCGGACTGAAGAGGCGCAGAGATGTTCATCTTCCGCGCCTCTTCTCAGAATGATTCCATTGGCCGGCTAGCGGCCAATCAGGAGCCGAGAAAGTCGGCTCCTGATTGGCCGCTAGCCGGCCAATAGAATCATCCGGAGGAAAGGCGCGGAAGATGAAAATCTCTTTGCCTCTTCAGTCCGAGAGCGGGTACCACAGCAGCCGGGAGCAGCGCGTCTGCCGGAGAGACCAGCCCCGGAACCAGGACCAAGGCCCCGGAACCGGACCATTCTGCCCTGGAGCCCCGGAGCCCGGATCCAGGGACCGAACCTACGGGCTCAAGGTAGGTAAGTATCAGTGTGTGTGGGCTGTGTATGTATTAAACTTTTATTTTTCAGGGTGTCAGTGTGAGTTATTTAACTATTTTTTGTACTGTAGAACTACAAGTGCCAGCGGGCCCTTTAATGCCTGGCATGCTGGGACTTGTGGTTCTCCAAGTCCCAGCATGCGGGGTAGGCTTGCTGGGACTCATAGTTCGCCAGTAGAAAACAATAGTTTATCTTCTTTTTTTTACACAATCCATCAGCCCGATGCCCACCGCCCAGGGGCATCGGGGACAGCCCCGGACTTTCAGCATGGGATGGTAAGTCCTGGAGGGGGGGGACCCCTTCATTGGGGGGGTCTCCACTTCCCCAGGACCCCTGCCCATGCTGACCAGCCACGGGGATAATGCTTTGGCCACGGGACCTTATATAATAAGTGTCCCCCGGCTGTGGCATTACCCTGCTGGCTGGTTGGGTCCGGTGCTGGTTCTTAAAATACGGGGGACCCCTAGTCATTTTGTCCCCCGTATTTTGGGAACCAGCGCCGGACCTTGAGCCTGGTGCTGGTTTCATTAAATCAAGGGGACCCCTATTTGTCGGGGACCCTGATTTTATGTCACCAGCACCGGCTCAATGAGCCCGGGGCTGGTTATGCTCGGGCGGGGGACCCCGCGCTCGTTTTTTTTTTTTAGTTTGCGCTTCCCTGCAAACGTGCGATTTACAGACATGAAAATCGCACATTTGCAGGAATAAAGACATCGCACCACCTCGCACCTATACGCACTATTTAGCCCGTTTTTCGCATCTCATTAAATATGCGAAAAACGGCCCAATCTTGCGATTTGAAAAAGGGCGAAGTGGTGCGATAAAAAAAAAGCGAATTTATCTCATCCCATAGAATGTCACCCATAGGGTGACATTCTATGGGATGCGATTTGCGTTTTTTTGCGTTAATTAGACAACAAAATGGCGATATCGCATTTTCCTGTCAAATTGCCAATTTAATGGGATGCGCTAAGGGACTGAAATCGCATATTTTGTGCGTTAAGGCATGCGGACCAAAAGTGCGAGATTAATTCGCATTTTTATCGCATCCAGATGTTTTCGTACAGAAAAATATACAAATCGCTTATTTAATGCAATGCGTTTTCGCAAATCGCACTTTTTAGGTGTCTAATTATCGCACTTATTTCAGACCAGGTTCTGTTTGGCGATTTGGGCCAGAACTCATTTTGGTCAAGTGCACACATGGTTAATTTCAGCACAGGTGCCCTCATTTTCACTCCCAAACACCCCTACATAAACCCCAACATCATTAAGGACACCTGTGAGGGTTTCAGACAAGGAGATTTTGCAGAGTGTTTTGGAGTTGCATATCTATGATGTGGCCCATTTGGAGGAGCTGCGCAGGAGGGAGGAAGCTGCGCAACAGATCCTGGTAGCCCCCCGACTACTGCGTACCCCACGTATATATCGTGCTCGCCTGTACCTGGACTCCCTCTCGGATCAACAGGTTGTGGGGATGTTTAGGCTGAACCGCATTAACCTGTTGGACTTATATGAGCAGGTGAGAGATGACTTGGACCCTTTTGGGGGAGGCAACTATGCAGTGTCTGGCCAGCACAAATTAATGTGTGCCCTCTACTATTTGGCCACAGGCTCAACTCAGTCTGTGACCTCATGGGCCTTGGGGGTATCACAGGCCACTTTCTCTAAGCATTTTACTCAAGTGTTACTTGCTTTAAAGAAGTTGTGGAGGACAAACATCAGCAGCCGTTACTTTTCTGGTAAGCACATGTGCCCTGTACTCCAAAATGTACCTGTACTGTAAGTGTAGTCATAAACAAATTATTGACCAATACCATCTGTTTCCACCCACATTTAGCCTAATACACAGTGCCCAACGGATGCACATGGTGGGGCTGACCTATCCCTTGCTGGTATCTAGCTTGTAAGTACATTTGATATATGTATGAATGAAGTTTGCAGTCAAACATGGCTCACTGGTGTTGTGGAACTACATGTGCCAGCATGCCCTGACACACTACAACCATTACAGTCCAAACCATGAGTGTCAGAACCTGCTGGAATATGTAGATCCACAACTTTTGCCGGCGATGGAGTTACCCACACTACTTTAGTGCAATCCCATTGTCATATACCATTACAATATGTTATAATTCACACATTAATTGGTTTTTATAAAAAGACACAAACACAATGGTATGCGGTTAGACATTTTTACTTCTGCCTACTTTTTCAGACGCAATCTGCATTTTGGCAGGTGAAAAATAACAACTCTGGGGGCATGTTACAAGATGTTTGGGATTTGACAAAATTAACAAACATATATATCAGCTACCTTCTCCCAGCATCAGGCACCCCTACACCACTTCTAGACCCTGCACCAAGCCCACCACGGGTCCTAACACTCCGACGGGGTGGGGAAGTGGGGGAGCCACTTATTGGGGTGCTGGATACACTGCTGAGGGTTGATGCTGCGCCACCTACCACATTGGCTTCCAGCTGCTGTATTTGGGCCTGCATAGCTAGTAAGGCATTGGTCTGCGCTGTGCATGATTGGGTTAGTGCTGTGATACTTTGTGCCAGGCTGCCAATATGCCTATTCTGTTCCCTTACAGCAGCAGTTTGTTCTGCAAAACGGGTGTCAATGCTGTTAGCAATGCGCACATGAGTGCCTACACCTACCCGTACACTACGTGCAATTTTGCGTAACTGAAGGAAGGTGTCACGCATGTACCCCTGGATTTTACCTATTTGGAGGCTTTGGGAGGCCATGAATTCTAACTGTTTGTCCTTGAAATTAACCAAGGAGTTAGCTACTTGGGAAGCAGAAGCTGCTGTATGGGGTGTGTTGGTGGGTGGGGGTGGGTTGGGAGACACCCCTCTTGGGGGAAGATCACTCTGTGACGAGGTCTGTATTTCTTCCTCTGCCGCAAAGGTGTCGACTGGATCAAGAATGATGTCCATTTCGTCTAACACCAGTATTGAAGAATCTGTTTGGTTGGACCCTAGTTGTATAGCACCTGTGGATACAGATGAAGAGGTAAGTACTGATGCATATATAGGCCACACTGTCGTCTATACTGTTTTACATAGGGCTAGAGATGCTGGACGCACATACCTAGGGGTGTTATGTACTTACACATGTACCCCGATACAGCATGTAACATTGACATGAATAATATGTCACATACCTAGCTCAGATGACATTCATTTCCGTTGCAATGTAGCAGCAGGAGATGAATGTAGTGTGAGATATTGTTCATGTGACATGGGTGTGTGTACTGTATGTGTAATGGCGTTTTTTTGGATCATTTACCTGCTTCCGCAGATTCTGCAGCAACGGGCCTTCTTGTCTTGGATGCGTGAGCAATCAGGATGGACAATCTGTGCAAGGTAAGATGGGCAGGCATTATGGACCTTGCAATGGCTAAGCATTTTCTGCAAACATGCATTGAAATGACAATAATGGACAATAACCTTTGGATAAGGACTGCATTATTTCTTCACCACCTTTTTTTTTGTTTAAACCCAAAGATTTTTTTTTATTATTATTATTAAACTATTGTACACATGACAACTATTGGATAGTCTGTGTTATGTAGGCATGGCAGCTAAACCACCAGTACACCTCTGGGTTTTTGGCCACATACATGTTAGGCTGCTAGAAAGAATGTTACAGTGTTAATCAATATGAGCAGTTGTGGAACTACAAGGCCCAGCATTATGAGCAATTTAAAAGTAGTAGCAGGCAATTTCTTGTGCATGACCTTGCTGGGCTATGTAGTTCCACAGCAGCACTTTACTTAGCATAACGATACAAGTGAACATTACAGTTATAATACATTGGCATGTATGTTAAAGTTTGCATGGGGTCACACTTACCAGCTCTGGATGGCGTTTGCGGCCTATCGGAATCCGCCACATGCATGCCAGGCAGGACCTCAGGGGGTATGATGCGCTTCAGCTTCACCTCATATGAATTGTAGCACACAGTGGTGGGGCTTCCTCCTCCAGTCTTGGTGGCCTCCTCCAACTCCATGGCCATTTTATTTTTCAACTGCCTTTTGATGTCGTTAAATCTCTTTTTTACATTGCGGACCAGGCGCTTGTGCTGACTGACAGCGTTCACCGCCTGGGTGATGTCCTTCCACATAGCCCTTTTGCGCTGTGCAGTGGTCTTGTGGTGAGATTTGCCAAGCAAACGGTCAAACACTGGCAGGATAGCCCGGACAAGTGCTGCATTTTCCTCATATGAAAAGCGGACCTTCCGGCCACTTTTTGTGCAGCCAGCTTCCACCTCCTCCTCCTCCTCATTTTCAACTCCAGCCATGTAGCCCTCCTCCTCCATGCCAGTGTCTTCCTCCTCCTCACCACCATCTTCCTCCACCTCTGACATGTGGCCCTCCTGCAGCTGGTGTGGGGTATGATCAAGGTCTTGGCTGTAGGATGGGGATGCCAGCGGATCCTCCACCTCCTCCTGCTGGGGCTGGACGCCCAGGGCCTGGTGTGGGGCTGGCCTTGCTGTGGCCATGCTGCCTGCCACACTGCTGGCTCTCCCACTTGTCTGGCTGCTGCCACTGGTCCCTCTGCCACTGCTCCCTCTGCCACTGCTTCCTCTGCCACTCCGCACTCTGCCACTCCTCACTCTGCCACCAACACCTCTTCCTGTACTCACACTGCCACTGCTCCTCTCCATGCTCCTTACTTCCTATCAAAGAGTGAAATGCGCCAATGCCCCTTTATATAGGGGGTGTAATGCATAATGGAGGGGACACAGGTGGGCCAATAGGCTGGGGGGTTCTTAGTCATGCGGAGACAGTTTTGTAAATCGCACTCCGGTTGGTCCAAAACTCGCACATGACCGGCGGAAGAACTTGCACTTTTTTGTTACTTAAAATCGCACCACTTCACCGCAAATTGCACCTCTTCGCACTTTTCAGCCTCCAAAGCGCATCACATTAAATATGCGAATTATGACTGAAAAGTGCGATGTGAAAAAGGGCGAATTGCGGCGATGTGGTGCACTAAAAAAACATGCGCATTTATCTCAAAGCATAGAATGTCACCCGGGGAGTCGACTTAAGCGACTTGAAAATTTAAATAGCAACAAATCATCTGCAATGAAGCAGGGAGTCAACATGGTTAACCTACTTATATACCAATTAGGATCCCAAGTAGGTGAAAATCATGTCGATTTATCTAGCTAGTAGACATGATAATGGCATCATATCGTTCAAACCTCGGGGTGTGATAGTATCTAATTTATGGATCCAGAATGCTTCTCTACGGAGCAACAAGGCATTCCTATCCCCCCCTCTCTTAAGAGGGGGCATATGATCGATCATGCAATATTTTAAACAGGTCAGGTTGTGGCCAGCGTGCAAGAAATGTCTTGCCACCGGCTGATCGCTGGTTTTAGAGGTGAGGGCAAGCTTAATTGAAGAGCGATGGGCCCCCATTCGCTCCTTGAATTTACGGCTGGTTTTGCCGACATACGCAAGCCCACACGGGCAACCAATCAGGTATACCACGTGTGTGCTCTCGCAAGTCAGATGGTATCTGATGTTGAATTTAGTTCCCAAACGTGGGTCAAAAAATATGTCACCTGTCACTAAAAATTTACAGGTGGTACAGGAGCATTTAAAGCAGCCGGGCTTTTTATGTTGCAAGAAATGTTTAGGGGCCTCATTACCTCTACCTGTAATGTCAGATTTAACTAAAATGCTGCGTAAGTTCCTGGAGTTGGAGTAGCAGGGCATGAGCCTCCTATCACCCAAACCCAGGGACTCATCTGTTTGGACAATATTCCAATGTTTTTTGGAAATACCTGTGATCCCACCCGAAGAAGAGTTGTATTGCATTACCCAAGGTATAACTTCTCCTGCGTTTTTTTTAGGTTTAGGCTCCAGTAATTGGAGTCTATCCAACTGAAGTACTCGGCTTTTTGTAGCCAGAAGGGAGTCTAGTTTATAACCCCTTAACACAAATTTTTGTATCAATTCATCCATTTGAGTGGCTGCAGATCGGCTATTGCTGTTAATCCGATGTATTCTCAGCATCTGAGAATACGGTAAGCCTTGTTTAAGCTTTGTGGGGTGACAACTGTGCCAATGCAAAAATGTGTTGCGATCTGTGTTCTTAACAAATACTGATGTGACCAATTTAGAATCTTCGATTGAGATCACGACATCAAGGAATTCAATACAGGTCTGGCTCATTTTAAAGGTGAATTTCACCGGACTATCGGATAGATTGTTCCTCTCAAAGAGTGCTGTAAGGTCCTCGGTGGCTCCTCTCCAAAAAAATAGGAGGTCATCTATATAGCGGGTAAAAAATATTATCCTAGATGAAATATTTGGATCTGAAAAAAAGAGATCATCTTCGATATCAAACATATAGATGTTCGCATATGTAGGAGCCACCGAAGACCCCATTGCACACCCTTTGGACTGTAGGAAATATTGACCATCAAATAAAAAGAAATTTTTTGTTAAGATAACTTCCAGTAGTTTCATCCAGAAATCTACCAGGGCAAGATATCTGTTAGGCTGTTTAAGTAACAGACGTTTAACTGCCTGCAAACCCGCATCATGCGGGATTACAGTGTAAAGGCTTGTCACATCAGCTGTGACAAGCCATACATCGGATGAGATCATGCCCACCTTGTTCAATTTCTTAAGTAGGGTTGATGTGTCAAGCAAAAAATGGCACGGTGACGTCATCGGGATGCCGTGCAGCGTGGATGGACGCCAAGGCGGCGCAATGTGCACAGGGTGGGGATATAAGGTAAGATTATTTCATTTGTACTTTGTAATCTGAAGAAATTCCAACAGGAATGAAACGTTATTACACGATTCTGACTCCGTTTGATCATTTGGCTACGAGTGCCACACATCGTGCATGCTACCAATCCCCCCAGTAGTGAGGGCACCGGGCGCAGTAACGCTACAGGAGTGAGTGCCGGACCTGCTGTATTCTATAAATATATATATTTTTTATTATTATTATTATTAATATACAGTTGGTCTATCTATAATACTTTAACTGACCCGGCATATACTGGGTCACCTAAATGTCCATCTCCGTGCTTTGCTCCGCCCCTCTGGAAATCCCCTTCTGAAAATCCTGCGTTTACCCCTGGGGCTAATTACCGTATTTTCGGGATAGTAAGGGGGAAATTTACTAAAGGAAATTTGTAAAAAAAAATAGGTGTATTTGTATCCAGAAATACACTTATTTCTGACATTTACTATCCCGAAAATACGTCAATTCGTATTCATATTGATGTGCTATCAATACGAATACGAATTGCCGTATTTTCGGAATAGTAAATGTAAAAATAAGTGTATTTCTGGATACAAATACACCTATTTTTCACAAATTTCCTTTAGTAAATTTCCCCCTAAATGTCAAAAATAAGTGTATTTCTGGATACAAATACACCTATTTTTTTTACAAATTTCCTTTAGTAAATTTCCCCCTAATTGTCTTGCCATATGTAGCTTATGTAAAGCTGCAATAAGCAGGGGTAAAGCCGTTGGCAACCTAGCGACACTTAAATTAAAGCATAAGGGACACCTTATGTGTCACTGAAATTCATTCATAAGTCACTGTTTAGTTCATAAATTGTGGCAGTGGAGGGACACCTTAATCCCTTGATCCTGTTGTATCCAAGTGCCAGAAAACCACACCAGAAAGTCACTCCTCATCAATTTCCTCCTCAATACTATTAGGAGGTAGTCCTGCAGGCCATGTTAGTGAAGGGCGGTGTTTTGGAACAGACCCAGATCCAAAACACGGCCGGAGATACAAACCCGAAACACAAAACACTAAGGGGGAAATTTACTAAGATGAATTCGTAGAAAAAAATTGTATTTTCATAGGAAAATACTAATTTTTTTTGGCGTATTCGTATTTTTGGATTTACTATGCCAAAAATACAAATTTTCGTATTCATATTGATGAGACATTCGTATTTGTATTTACAAATACAAATGAATACAACATCGATAGAATACGACAGAAATCACCATTCAAAAGAATTTACTAAGTGGTCGTATTGAAAATATGGCATCTAATTGGCGTAAAATGGCTGCGAATGGCCAGGCAAATATGGCAGGAAAATACACTTCATTTTCCTGTCGTATTTGGATTTAGCCTGCACAGATCCGTGCAGGCTTCAGTGTAAAAAAAAATAGAATTTTTTTTAATTAGTTTAAAAAAACAGTGTGGGGTCCCCCCCACAGCCGTAACCAGCACCAGGATGAAAGAGCCGGGGCTGGTAATAAAAAATCAGGAAACCCGGCAAATCGGGGTTCCCTAATTTTTTACAACCAGCCCCAGGCTCCGGGGCCGGGGCTGGTTCCCAAAATACGGGGGACAAAATGAGTAGGAGTCCCCCGTATTTTAAGAACCAGCCTCAGGCCCAACCAGCCAGCAGGGTAATGGCAAATACAAAATATCGTATTCGTATTCTTAGTAAATTTCCCCCTAAAAGTGGTCGGTGCACATGCCTAATATTTAGAATATGTAAATAAATATATTGCAGTGTTGCCAGCCCGGAGAAAAGACTTTCAGCAGGCCTACGGGGGCGGGGCTTCAGCGCAACATTAAATGACGCAATTATGACACTTTAGCCCCGTCCCCTAAATGGTTATGGGCAGATCAGGTTATTTGAACGCCGCGGTCAGAGGGGAGGAAGCTGTGATCCTGCAGCAGAGCGGGGGGTCCCCCAGAGTCCGGGAGGGTTACCCACCTTTCTGGGGGGCCGTGAGGGGGACCCGATTTTCAGGACCCTCCCGCCATCCAGGGAGGGTAGGCAACCCTGAAATATTGTATCACCTACTGTCGCTGGATAGCGTAATAAATATATAGATCCAGAATTGCCTTTGAAGTAATTTTAAATCCATTATATTTACTTGTTTTATCCACCAACACTCAATGCTGTGGTATATATTGGTGCCAAAACAAATATTCCCACTAACAAGAACCTATTGTACTATATAATGCATGAGGTTACAGTCTGAGGGGGATATATATTAAACCTTTGCGAGAGATAAAGTGATAAATTGAAGTTGTCCATTGCAACCATCTATTTATCTAGCAATCTATAAAATGACAGGAGCTATTTGGTTGCTATCATTATCGTCAACTTGACCTTCTGAAGGCTTTATACATCTACCCCCAAGTGTCAAGAGTGACTTTCTGCACTTTGAAGGTATCTCCAACTGGCTATGGCATTCTGTAATTGTATAGCCTATTCCGAATCACATGGCAGTCAGATGGATCTCCACCTAGCTATGTGGTATAACTTGGCAGCACTTAAGATAGCTGTGCCATGGACATGTAGATGGATTGCAGTCTGTTCAGAGGTGGCCATAAACAGAGATCCCCCCAATCACTGATGGATCTTTTGCAGTGATAATAACTGTTTTTAGAAGTGGATATATACAGGAGGTGCAGCCACATACAAATGTGGACTTGAAACTTACAAAAGTAATTGGCATCCATTATTGTTCATTCCATAATCTATTTAGTTACCCAATGTTTAGAGGCAATCACTGCACTCAAGCAATTTCTGTAGTTCTCAATGAAACGTCTGCACCAGATAACAGGTAGTTCTGCCCACTCTCCCTGAGTAAAGTTCTCCAGCTCTGTCAGGTTTCATGGGTGTCTTCATCAGGCTTCATGTTTCAGCTTTTTTATAGTTGTTCTACAGGACTCAAATCAGGGGTCACAAAAAGGCAACTTCAGACCTGCCCAATGTTCTGTTCTTATCCATTGGGCTTTTATTGGGGCTTTTATCGGTGAGTTTTGTGTCATTTTAGCAGTTAGGGATAAATTTATCGCAGTGTCAGTGCTTTAGAATAGAGGCTCTTGATGCATTTCTCCGGTGTAGCAAAATACCGGTTTCCTCAGAAGAATCTTCTGAGGAATCCGGTATTTTGCTACACCGGAGAAATGCATCAAGAGCCTCTATTCTAAAGCACTGACACTGCGAGAAAATTATCCCTAACTGCTATTTAAAGCCGCTCCAGCTGCCCCCAAGTCTGACCGTGACCTTACAACTGCCAGCAGACTCCTCCGGACAACCTTATTGCTCCTGCGGGAGACGCAGAGACCGGGAGTACGGTCTCCTAACACCTGGGTGCCGGAAGTGCTTGAGAGCTGAGGGATACAAGTCCCGGGAGTACGCACTGCAGCTCTGTCTACTCCTCCCCCGTATGCAGCGAAAGCCTGGAGATACAGCTCATATACATCTCGGCCTAAAGACAGCTGCTTATACAGAATTGCAAGCCGACTGCATAAACCACTGGGTGACGTGAGGCACCTCAATCGCTGATCCACATTCAACGGAGCTGTAGCCTTGAGAACATTGGCTGAGGTACGGTTACCTGCGGATGGCAGATCCCTCAGCCCCTGTCTAGCCCTTTATCACTCCCCCTGGCAGCCGCACTCCAAAAGGCATTTGGAATATAAAATTACCAACAAATTGTGGATACACAAAATTGGAAAATTGCCCGGTGTGTACACAGCATACTCTGGAGGCAACCTTATTCCAACTGGAACTTCTGTGCTGCTTTGCATAAAAAATCAAAAGGGATACCAAGTTTAAAAGAGATTTGTTGAACTCTGATCATCATTGGTGAGAATTGGTTCCAATAGTGATATTTAGCTTTAAGGCAATTTATTTGAAACAAGTTTTTAAAATTAATGTGCCCAACAGATGTCAGTGCTGAATGATTTGTTATATTTAATATAGATCTATCTATGTGTTATTAATACATTTTTATACTGTGACAAAGTAGTCTGCAATAGTGATTGGAATTGATTTGCCTAGTATTTTTCAGCACAAGCATCTGAGGGAGTCTGCAATAGTGATCTGAATAAATTCAACTTTTGATGTTCAGGATAAAGGAGAAGTCAATTCACATCTTACATGCTCGCACATCCCTGTCAGCAAGGTGGCAGGGAGCAGCTTTCCTGCTTTTCTCCGCTTCAGGGAGACAAGCAGGGAGTGGAGGTAGCTAGTGGGAGCAGGTGCAGGGGGGTGGCGGCGGCGGGGGGCTCAGAGGGAACGGGCCGTGCACACGTCTCATGCACACGCACCCCCTTCTTTCAGTTGGCGCAGCGATTGTCGATTGCCAGAAGCAGCTCTTTTGAGAGCTGCTTCTGCCGGTAATAACACCCATATAACGCTGCTATTGATTTTATGCTGACCCTGTTTTACATTATTGTTTTTTTTTTTTTTAAATGTGGAGTCCTCCTGGGGTTTCTTCCATTGAGCCTACTTTTGCTCAAAAAGTGTTGGATTGTGCGACCAGATACTGATGAAACTTGACCTTAAAGTTCAGCTTGCATGTCTTTGGCAGTTTTCCTTGGCTCTCTTTCTACTATTCTTACCCTGCTTTGGTTTAATCCAGGGTCAAATTTCCTCTTGCACATGTGCCCAGGTAGGTTGGCTATAGTCTCATAAACTTCTTAATAATATTTGTAACTTTAGTCACAGGAACAGAAGTGACTCCTTTTCTCCATTAAAATATGCTGAATGACTGATTTGAACTGTAAAGATGTGTGATGCTAATTCAAGAAAACAATTATTATCACTATTCTACAAGTTATGTAGTGTAAAAAGGAGCTTAGTCCTGGCAGTTTATACCTACACAGGTAGGAGGTGTAGTCACGATAACAGTGGATGTCAGCAATGACTGTATAGAACAGAGTATATAGTACTGTTACCTGAGACAACGATAGCAGTAATGATACTAAGTATATTAGTAGACTTGCATAAAGGAGTACTTTCTCTTCTCTTGCAGGAGTACAGTATGAACTGCATGCTGCTGCATACATGTAGTCATCATAGGCGTGCGCAGCCCATTTTCTTAGGGGGTGCACCATTGGAGGGGCGTGTCCATCACTACCTACTGGGCGTGTCCGTCATCGCCTATTTTTACACATAATGCAACACACTGTAATGCCCATTAGACATAATGCCACGCACAAAAATGCCCATCACACATGCCACACACTGTAATGGCCATTCCACATTATGCCAGGGCTTAAAAAAACAGGGACAATAGGGGCTACCAAAAATTTACACCGTAATATATATTACACATCACACAGCCATTACATAGTATACCACATTCCTTAATGCCCATTACACGTTGCGCCTCACTCTGTGATGCCCCTTAAACCTCACACTCTGATGCCCCTTACACCTCACACTGTGATGGCCATTACAGATTATGCCATGGGGGAAGGGGTGTGAATTGCTCTTTGCCAGGAGTCACATGCTCCTTACCATGGGTTTCATGCTCCCTGGGAAGGGGCTGGTTAAATGCTCGTTGACCAGGGGAGTTTCATGCTCATTGATGGGGGTGCGCACTGCAAGCCAGCGCTCCCGGGAATCCGCACTTCCGGGTAGCGCTGGGTGTTCTTCTTATAAGATGCCCACAGGCAGGGCCGGCAACAGAAATCTTGGGGCCCTGTACAATGATATTTCTGGGGCCCCCCACTTAATCCCAAATCCACACAACGCTCTTCTACATGAGCCTTAACCTTTCACTGCTCTGGATCCTGCCTTCAGGTGCGGACTTCTCTCGATCTCAGACCAATACCTTCCCCCTCCCCCTCTTAAACAAAGTCATAGCCTCATTTAACATACAAACCCCCCTGTTCCAGCTCACCTGCAGCATTTAAACACCAGGAAGTTCTCACTGATTCCTGAGTCCTCACCCGGCCACTCGGGCAGCACTGTAAAGTAATGCCTGAGAGGAGCTGCCTGTCTGTGCACTTCAGCTCCCCCTACAGGCAGCCAGGGTACTCTCTACGATGTAGTGTATCCTGCTGCAGGTCTGACGCGTCTGTCACTGCAGCCGGCTATTCAACAGTGTGATGTCGGACCTGGCTGCGATCCTGCGGGGGTGCCTGTCATTAGGAGGTGCCTGTGCACCTCCGGCACCCCCCCTGCGCACGCCTATGGTAGTCATACACACAGACAGTAACGGCTTTATCTCTATGTGACTAAAAGGGTTGCTTAGGGCATGGAGACCACCAACAGAGTATATGTGTGTGTGTGCGTGCGCATGCATGCGTGTCACTGGCTTTCTGATTACCTGTGCTACACAGCGTTTTCCCACTTGAGAAGTTGTATTGGCAACAGAGGTGATTTATAGCCAACATATTGGTGACAGAAGTGATTTATAGCCAGCCACCTCTTTGCTGAAGTTTTATGATTATTTTTATCATTTGTAAAATCGGTGGCTCAAAAACCACCTCCATTACTGCACTTAAAACTGCAATTACAAATATTTTGCTCTGAAGGACATATCATCTCCTCTGCTACTAGAGGATCTATTGCCTCTAGAAATTTATTCATTGCCCCTGATGAAACGCGTTGGGATGTGGATTGATCTTTTACGTGACAACTGTGAAAATGATGATGAATTTATACATATTGAAAAATATCTAATAAACGTCCATTTGTTTTTACCAATTATTGATTTATTAGAATTTAAGAGCGACCTTTTAGAGGATTGGTATTGGTGAGACAGAGCACCTCTATTCTGTTTTTTATATATATATATATATATATATATATATATATATATATATATATATATATATAATGTACATATATATATATTAGAGATGTGCAGACTCGGATTCCAGAGATCCGAGCCCCCACGGACGTCATCATTCCGAGCCCGGTTCCGAGCAGCGCTCGGAGATTCCCGCCTGACTCGGGTCCGTCCGCGTGGTCAGAACGTCATCTCCCAGCGCCGGATTTCGCTAGGCTTTAAATAGCGGCTGCTGCGCCCGCCATCTTCACTCCAGTCTAGTAGTGGGTTGGGAGAGGGTGTGTTGGTGCTGCTTCTGGGGCTTAAACTTAAGCTTGACCTTGAACGCAATATTTTTTATTTGCTGGGGCTGTCTCTCAGTGCTGCTGTGTAGTCTAACTGTGTACTTGTAGTACTACTGTCTCCTCTGTGCGGTCTACCTCTGGTGTGCTGTGCTGTATTTATTTTATTCGCTGGGGCGGTCTCCCTCAATGCTGCTGTGTACTCTGTTCTCTTCTCTGCTTAAGGTGGGCTCTCCCTAGCAAGGAGGACAGTCTAACTGTGTACCTGTAGTACTACTGTCTCCTCTGTGCTGGGGCCTACCTCTGGAGCTGTGCTGTAATATATATTATATGAATAATTAATTATATTATATATAGTCCACTGGTGCTGCCTGCACTGAATCTGCCAGTATTATTTAGTTACTCAGTCCACTGTTGCCACTGGCAGTGCTACTGCCTACATAGTGTACCTACCTAGTACATACTAGGCTGCTATATCTAATTTAATTAAAAAATAATACTTGTGCTGTGTGGGACTGTAAAAAATAATTCCATGCTGCTGGTGCACTGATGTGTGCCACTGAGTGACACTGCCAAGCAGTACCTAATAATACAATTAATTATTATAAATTCTGCTGGTGCACAATACTAGTATTGCTGACGTATCTACCTGTCTTGCGCCTAGTACTGCCGTATCTACCTTTCTGGTGCCTAGTACTGCCGTATCTACCTGTCTGGTGCCTAGTACTACCTAGTACTACCTAGTACTGCCGTATCTACCACTGCAGTGCTACTCTTACATGAGCCACGTGTTTGTGCCGCACTCTTGTGTGGCTTAGCATAGTTATCCAGCTACCTCGGTGCAACCTTTTGCCCTAAAAACAATATTGTGAGGTGTTCAGAATAGACTGGAAATGAGTGGAAATTAATGTTATTGAGGTTAATATAGCGTAGGAGCAAAAAAAACAAACCCAAATTCTGCGATTTTAGCCGTTTTTATGCTTTTTTAACAAAAAAATCAGAACCCAAACCCCAAAAAATCCAAACACAAAACACTTAGGAGGTGTTTTGCCAAAACCCATTAGAACCCAAAACCTCAAGGTAATCAGAACCCAAAACCTGAAAAGTGTCCGGTGCACATCCCTAATATATATATAAATATTTTTTTTTACTCTAAGTTAATATGGGCAGGGGTGCTTCCACCAGAACACAAAAGTGATTATTTAGGTGGCTCCTTAGTGTTGTTCTGTTCATACAAGCTGTCTATAGACTAGAGTGGCTTCTCCTTTAATATTTCTCAATAGCATAGAGCTATTTTTTCTTTCTGTTCTATGTGTGTCCTATAATGTCAAATGACAGTCATGGATCATGAATTTCAATTTAGTTTTCTCATTCTTTGATAAAGTACAAGCCTTGCTATAAAGTAAAAAGCTATTACAGATATTTTTTTTTTTACTCTTTTATACTGTATTAGCAGATCAAAGGTTCTGGTGCCTGTCTCCATAACTTCTAATATGTTTCCTAAATTAGACATTTCATTTTATATCAATCACAATTTCCTTACAGCAATAAATTGTTCTATGACATTAGTGAGAATTGAAGTGCCAAGGGATCAATGCTTCTCTGACTAGGGATCTCAAAGCCAAAACTACAAATTAATAAAGTAGTACAAGCAAAACAAAAGGGTTCTATATAATTTATAGTAATCTAACAAATATTAAATGTAATTTATTTAACTACTAGTCTGCTAAAAGCCTGGAACATTGCTTGAGCAAGTGCTACCCTGAAAATCTTTTACATATATTATACCTGCTGAATCAATTCCTGTATGACGGGTCGAATGGGCTGGAGTCATGAACCGGCATATAGCAGAGAACATGGGAGAGTACTATATAGTTTGGATAGATATCTGTGTTTACGGCTGTGCCACTTCAGGAGCCCATTTAAAAGGGGCAACCGTGGAGGCATGCAGATATCCTTGAAAAATAGCTTAATAGTTTGAAACACTTTGGTAAATACACTGCTCAAAAAAGGGAACACTAACATATCCTATATCTGAATGAATCAAATATTCTTATTAAATACTTTGTTCTTTACAAAGTTGAATGTGCTGACAAAAAATCACTCAAAAATGATCAATGGAAATCAAATTTATTAACCCACGGAGGTCTGGATTTGGAGTCACACTCAAAATTAAAGTGGAAAAACACACTACAAGCTGATCCAACTTTGATGTAATGTCCTTAAAACAAGTAAAAAATGAAGCTCAGTAATGTGCGTGTGGCCTCCATGTGTCTGTATGACTTCCGTACAATGCCTGGGCATGCTCCTGATGAGGTGGCGGATGGTCTCCTGAGGGATCTCCTCCCAGACCTGGACTAAAGCATCCGACAACTCCTGGACAGTCTGTGGTGCAATGTTGGTGGATGAAGCGAGACATGATGTCCCAGATATGATCAATTGGATTCAGGTCCGGGGTACGGGTGGGCCAGTCCATAGCATCAATGCCTTCGTCTTGCAGGAACTGCTGACACACTCCAGCCACATGAGGTCTAACATTGTCTTGCCTTAGGAGAAACCCAGGGCCAACCGCACCAGCATTTTGTCTAACAAGGGGTCTGAGGATCTCATCTCTGTACCTAATGGCAGTCAGGCTACCTCTGGCAAGCACATGGAGGGCTGTGCGGCACCCCAAAGAAATGCCACCCACACCATTACTGACCCACTGCCAAACCGGTCATGCTGGAGGATGTTGCAGACAGCAGAATGTTCTCCTTGACGTCTGTCACATGTGCTCAGTGTGAACCTGCTTTCATCTGTGAAGAGCACAGGGCGCCAGTGGCGAATTTGCCAAACTTGGTGTTCTCTGGCAAATGCCAAATGTCCTGCACAGTGTTGGGCTGTAAGCACAACCCCCACCTGTGGACGTCGGGCCCTCATACCACCCTCATAAAGACTGTCTCTGACCGTTTGAGTAGACACATGCACATTTGTGGCCAGCTGGAGGTCATTTTTCAGTGCTCCTTCTGTTCCTCCTTGCACAAAGATGGAGGTAGCGGTCCTGCTGCTGAATTGTTGCCCTCTTACGGCCTCTTCCACGTCTCCTGATGTACTGGATTGTCTCCTGGTAGTGCCTCCATGCTCTGGACACTATGCTGACAGACACAGCAAACCTTCTTGCCACAGCTCGCATTGATGTGCCATCCTGGATGAGCTGCACTATCTGAGCCACTTGTGTGGGTTGTAGACTCTGTCTCATGCTACCACTAGAGTGAAAGCACCGCCAGCTTTCAAAAGTGACCAAAACATCAGCCAGAAAGCATAGGATCTGTGAAGTGGTCTGCAGAACAACTCCTTTATTGGGAGTGTCTTACTAATTGCCTATAATTTCCACCTGTCGTCTATTCCATTTGCACAACAGCATGTAAAATTTATTGTCAATCTGTGTTGCTTCCTAACTTGACAGTTTGATTTGACAGAAATGACTTGGATTTACGTTGTGTTGTTTCAGTGTTCCCTTTATTTTTTTGAGCAGTGTACATCTGTATGCTGTCATTCACCCATACTTGGAACAGTGGAATTAAGGTCTGTGAGTATCAAGCAGGGCTGCTTTAGGAGCTCCCCTGCTATTTACCAGCAATGACACTCACCACCTTCCACGGGTATGACCTATGCTTTGACTTGCTATCTTAATGCTTATTAAGAAATCTCAAATACTCTGTTCATTACATTTGTCTGCATTATAAGGATATAATATTGGGTTTTCATGTTTTCTATATTAATTAAGCTCTTTTATGTTAAAACTCACTGTGCTGGGGGCATTTTTGCAATATCTATCTTCTATTATGTTACCCAGAGCCGGCCTTAGGCATTGGCAAGCCTATATTCTTTGTGTGAGTAAGGCTGTATCTGCATAGGAAATAGTGTATTCATGGAAATCACTGTAACATAGCATTCCGTATGCAGGTACAGCCACAGTCACACACAGAATATAGGCATGCCGCATATCATTTTAATCATCGGAAGCTCCTTGTAAGGGGCATTACTGTGTGGTATTATCAGGGGTGCTGAGAAGAAAGGGGTAGGGGGTACAAATTACCCAGGCCAAAGTCTGATGGAAGGGCCCAGTGGGTGCCCCGGGCCCCCTCCCCTTAAGTGACAGCAGCAGCTGCAGCTCTTCTCCTCTGCCCAGCACAAACTGCTTTGTGCTGGGTTGCAGTGTGGCCATGGAGGTGCTTAAAATACAATATTTTCTCAGGATTTCTTTCTAAGGGTATAATGTGAATAATGTGAGGAGTAATGTACATAAGGTAAAGTGGTAGTACTGTGTGATGTAACGTGAATAAGGGACACCATCACATGATATAATGTGAATAAAGTTGCAGTACTGTGTGGCAGAATTTGAATTGGGGGTACTATTGGGTGGCCATGCCCCTTCCCAGCAAGAACACACCCCTGTTTGGGCTGCGCACCGAATGTGGGCACTGTTTGTATTTAAAAAATTGCGGGTAGGAGCACCAAAATGATGACTGCTATGATGAGGGTTGATGGTGCTGGGAAAGGGGAGCAGGATCAGAGGCGGAACTAGTGACGGTGTTAGGGGGCACCAGCCAAAATCTTGCCTAGGGCATCATTTAGGCTGGGGCCAGCTTTGATGTTACCAAAAACTCCACAGGCAGCCGTGTCTAGCTGGTACGGAATTTAGAATCCCACATCTCTGTTTACAAACTGTCCCTGGTAGTCTAGTGCTGTCTTACCTGCTCCTAGAAGCTGCTGCGGGGGCTCCTGCAAAGGGTCCCCATACCTAATCCAAATCCCTACCACTGACCCTCATCTCCTATCTAACCCTATAATCCCTCCTGCCCTTCGGCCTAACTTTATGCTCCCGGGCAGCTTAACCCGGCTTGGTATGCGGCCCCTGGGTTGGCAATGTCTGGGTTGACCACTAATGGTCTACAGTGACTAGGTCTACACCTTGAAATTGTCAACATACCATAGGTCAGCATTGACAGAAGGTCAACATGAGCATGGTGGACACCCACATGGTCGACATGAGTTTTTCAAGTTATTTTTTGTGTAGACCAACTTGGTTCATACTTTACTATCATAGGGCCAGATTCTCTAAGCTTCAAAAGTGATAAAATGGAGAGTGATAAGCAGCCAGCCAATCAGCTCCTACCTGCCATGTCACAGACTGTGTTTAAAAAATGTCAGACAGGAGTTGATTGGCTGGTTGTTTATCACTCTTAATTTTATCACTTTTGAAGCTTAGAGAATCTGGCCCATAGTGAGCATAGAGTGAGAATAATAGCATGGGGAGCACATTGAGCCATGCCAGGGGAAGCTGTACACTTGCACAGTGTCCATGTCGACATATGTGAAAATGTGAAAAATCTCTGAGCTCCACAATGGCACTGGAGATTTAATGGTACATATATTTCACCACCCATGGGTATTGGTAGGTATCACTTGGATATCACAGGGTCTCACTGGAGATATATGGAACATATCCATGTCTCACAGTGGGACTCATTCATAGTAAAAAGATGGTGCCACGCATGCACAAAAAAACAAACAGCAGACATCTTGGTTATGTACTGATGCCTCCCAGACAGAGACTAAGAACACTGTGCACTAGCACTCTCCATATCACAACACTGCAAGTAGCAGAAACTCTGTAATATTGCAAACCCTATGAATATTGGTAATTGTGCCCTTTAACTTTATTATCTTGCAAATAACATGAATACACCTAGGCATCCTGAGAAACTAATGTCCTGAAGCTGCGTGTTAATACTGAGTCACAAAAGTATTTTCTCTCATTGCTTAACATCACAGAGATTGTAATGGCACAGGGTGAGCACAGGGCAATTACACATTATATATGAATAAAGTAACTGAGTGACAGCGTCTCCTCACCAGACTGACTCTTCAGACATTATTCATCGCTCTATGCTGCTGCTGCTGCTCTAGTCTCATGTAATATAAAGATTATGTACAAAGAAACCTATGCCTCCCTCATTAAACAAACCTAAACTTGAGAGAGGATTCTCCAAAATGATTAACCCTTAGCACAGTGGTTCCGAAACTGTGTGCCGTGGCACCCTGGGGTGCCTTGGGGGCTTCTCAGCACCCTAGGCAAAACTTCAACCTACTCCCCCACCCCTTAAGCCGCCCCCTGGAAGGTGGGCAAGTCCCCTGCTTTCTGCTTTCCCTGGAGGCCCTCTGCACCCTTCCCTTTGCCACCCACAATAGAGTACAAGGAGGAGGGGGCAGCAATGTAGGGAAGTATGCCTCAAGGGAAAGTATGGAGGTGAGGTCTTAAAAGTTCCACAGCCTCCACCAGCATTAAGTACAACAAGGATCCTCATAGACATCCTTTATTTTTTTATTTGCAGACTTGGTGCCTAAAGCTGCCTAATGGTAGAGCCGGCCCTGCTTGTGGGACTTGCATAACTGACCCTAAGGAAGAGCTATAAATACATTTTACTTAAATTAATATTTTTTCTAGATTTTCTCAATTAGAAACTTTTGGCCTAGGAGGTGTCGTGAAACAATTCTGATACTAAGGGGTGCCGTGATTGAACCACTGCCTTAGCCCATACCTCCCAACCTTGAGGAGAGAGAAGGAGGTACGCTGGCGTGCCTGAAATTTTACGGAAGTTTGGCCTAGCGGGAAGGAGGCGTGACCTATACTCGTGTCACATGCGTACAGTGTCTATTCACGGATGACAGGAAGGTCTCCCAACTGACCCCCCTCTCCGCGGGACACTGCTGGCCCTATGGCGGGATGCGGGAACAAACCCCCAAAAATGGGACGTTCCCGCAGAAAGATGGGAGGTATGCCTTAGTCACCCATCCACTACGAAGACATATTTGAAGGTACAAATCTCTTCAGATTCCTCTTGAACTCTCCCTGATGTCACTGTATTCACTTCATATATAGTATATCTGATTAGATCTATGGGGAACCCCTGATGGCTTCATATCAGATCCTTGGTGCAGCACCAAAGATTTTTTTTCTCAGATGAATCTAAAGTCATACAAGGAATCTTCCTGGACAGCCCTAGGTGGCAGCACAAGGTCATTACATAGGTTTATGCATATCATCCTAATGCAGATGAACTCAAAACAGGAACAGTGAAGTATATGAGATATTGCTATACAGTTATATTTATATTTTTACTGGTGTGTGTTAAAAAAAAGAAGTAATTCAAAACAAAACAATATGGGGGACATTTACCAAAATGGATTCGTAGAAAAAAGGTGTATTCGTAGGGAGAAATACACCTTTTTTTTACGAATTTGTATTTTCGGGATTTACAATCCCAAAAATACAACAATTCGTAGTCCTAAAGATGGAACATTCGTATTTGTATTTACAAATACGAATGTCTACACCATCGATAGAATACGACAGAAATCACCATTCAAAAGAATGGTGGTTTCTGATTTACTAAGCAGCCGTACTGATAATACGGCTGCTTAGTGGTGTAAAACAGGCATGCAAATACGACAGGAAAATAGAACACCATTTTCATGTCGTATTTGCGTTTTAGCCTGCACGGATCAGTCAGATCCGTGCAGGCTTCGGTGTAAAAAAATAGAAAAATAAATAAATTAAAAAAAAAAACGGCGTGGGGTCCCCCACACAGCCGAAACCAGCACCAGGCTGAAGGAGCCTGGAGCCGGTAATTAAAAATCAGGGAACCCGACAAATAGGGGTTCCCCGATTTTTAACAACCAGCCCCAGGCTCCTGCTCTGGGGCTGGTTCCCAAAATACGGGGGACAAAATGAGTAGGGGTCCCCCGTATTTTAAGAACCAGCCCCAGGCAAAACCAGCCAGCAGGCTAATGCCACAGCCGGGGGGAGACTTTTTATGCAAGTCCCCCCGGCCAAAGCATTAACCCTACCGACCAGTCAGCCTGGCCAGGGGCCCTGGGGGAGTGGGGACCCCCCCAATAAAGGGGTCCCCCCCCTCCAGGACTTACCTGACCAGGCTGAAGCCTGGTGCTGTCCTCGATGCCCCTGGGCGGTGGGCATCGAGCTGATGGTATGGTGTAAAAAATAGAATAAAAACCATTGTCTTTTACTGGTGAACTATGAGTCCCAGCAAGCCTCCCCCGCAAGCTGGGACTTGGAGAACCACAAGTCCCAGCCTGCGGGGCATTAAAGGGCCCGCTGGGTCTTGTAGTTCCACAGTAAAAGAAAGAGTTAAATAAACACACTGACACACGTGAAAAATAAAAGTTTAATACATACATAACACATACATACTGATACTTACCTTTCTTGATCCCGTAGGTAGCCCTGGTCCTGATGTCCTGTGTCGTCCATGTCGGCTGTCTGCGTCGTCCTCCAGGTCCATGTCGACGGTCCGTGTCGTCCTCCAGGTCCATGGCGGTGTCCGGGTCCGAAGAAATCCATGTTGGAGCTGTGGAAGGAAATCCTACTCACCTGGTCCTGCGCTGAAGAAGTCTTCTCTTGATCCGACGTAGTCCAGGTAATCTTCATGCTGTCGCCGGTCCCCGCTGTCTGCGCTGTCTCGGCATCGCGCTGAGGAGAGATGCTGATGTTTCATATTCGGCGCCTCTCCTCAGACTGAATTCTATTGGCCGCCTAGCAGGCCAATCAGGAGCCGACTTTCTCGGCTCCTGATTGGCCTGCTAGGCGGCCAATAGAATTCAGTCTGAGGAGAGGCGTCGAATATGAAACTTCAGCATCTCTCCTCAGCGCGATGCAGAGACAGCGCAGACAGCGGGGACCGGCGACAGCTGTGAAGATTACCTGGACTACGTCGGATCAAGAGAAGACTTCTTCAGCGCAGGACCAGGTGAGTAGGATTTCCTTCCACAGCTCCAACATGGATTTCTTCGGACCCGGACACCGCCATGGACCTGGAGGACGACACGGACCGTCGACATGGACCTGGAGGACGACGCAGACAGCCGACATGGACGACACAGGACATCAGGACCAGGGCTACCTACGGGATCAAGAAAGGTAAGTATCAGTATGTATGTGTTATGTATGTATTAAACTTTTATTTTTCACGTGTGTCAGTGTGTTTATTTAACTCTTTCTTTTACTGTGGAACTACAAGACCCAGCGGGCCCTTTAATGCCCCGCAGGCTGGGACTTGTGGTTCTCCAAGTCCCAGCTTGCGGGGGAGGCTTGCTGGGACTCATAGTTCACCAGTAAAAGACAATGGTTTTTATTCTATTTTTTACACCATACCATCAGCTCGATGCCCACCGCCCAGGGGCATCGAGGACAGCACCAGGCTTCAGCCTGGTCAGGTAAGTCCTGGAGGGGGGGGACCCCTTTATTGGGGGGGTCCCCACTCCCCCAGGGCCCCTGGCCAGGCTGACTGGTCGGTAGGGTTAATGCTTTGGCCGGGGGGACTTGCATAAAAAGTCTCCCCCCGGCTGTGGCATTAGCCTGCTGGCTGGTTTTGCCTGGGGCTGGTTCTTAAAATACGGGGGACCCCTACTCATTTTGTCCCCCGTATTTTGGGAACCAGCCCCAGAGCAGGAGCCTGGGGCTGGTTGTTAAAAATCAGGGAACCCCTATTTGTCGGGTTCCCTGATTTTTAATTACCGGCTCCAGCCTCTGGCAGCCTGGTGCTGGTTTCGGCTGTGGGGGGGACCCCACGCCGTTTTTATTTTTTTTATTTATTTATTTAATTTTTTTTTACACCTTGCAGCCTGCACGGATCTGACTGATCCGTGCAGACTGCCTACAAATAATTCGTATTAGCAGCCGTATATACGGCTGCTAATACGAATCATTACACCATCGGAGGGTTACAAAGCAGTCGTATCTGACTGCTTTGTAACTGATCCTCCGGAACACGACTTTGCATACGACTGAAACAGTCGTATGCAGTCGTAGGGAAAATACCAATACGAAAAACTAGGTTTTTCATATTGGTAAATTTCCCCCTATATATCTTTTGTTGATCATTATTAACCCCTTCCCGACATTTGACGTACATGTACGTCATGGCCGGGATGTACTTCCCGACACATGGCGTACATGTACGTCATGACTTTAAACTGTCACCGCGTCTATAGACGCAGTGACAGTTTAAACATGTCTGCTGTCCCTGACAGCAGACATGTCCCAGCATGCCCAGGGGGGGCGGCGATGCCTCCCCCCCGTCGGCGATCGCTGCGATTGGCTGTTCAATGTGAACAGCCAATCGCAGCGTTTTCCTGTGTTACCGGCGAATCAGACGCTCGGTAACACAGGGATCAATCACCGCCGGGTGTGAGGGGGTCACCGGTGGTCACCAGTGATGACCACACCTCACCCCACCTGCCCCAAAGGCTGTGATTGGTCCGTCGGACCGACGGACCAATTACAGCCATGGCACGTGATTTAATCTAACGGTGACTGCGCTGCAGACGCCATTCCGGTCTGGAATTGCGTGCAGAGCGGTCACCGTGCCAATCTGTCGTGATATACTGACCTGATCCTTGCCTGATACTTACCTGATCACCGCTGGTAGCGTGCTGCCAGCAGCTGGATGCTTCCTGGATCTTGTGACTTCCTGTGTGCTGCTGCTGCAGTGTCATAGAGTGAGAGATAGTGAGAGATAGTGACAGAGAGTGATAGAGAGTGCTATATTTTGTGTCTGCTGCCCCCCCTTTTGTGCTGATCAGTATATCTGTGCTGATCAGCAACTTTTTGGGGGTGCAGGTTTTTTTTTTAAAATATATATACCTGTCAGTTGCACCAAAGGTTGTGCTGCCTCTGCAACTGACTGCTGCCCCCCCTGCTGCCCCCCCTTTTGTGCTGATCAGTATAAATTAACTGATCAGCAACTTTTTGGGGGTGCAGGGTTTTTTTTTATATATACCCTGTCAGGTTGCACCCACAGTTGTGTGCCTGCTGCCCCTCACTGCTAATCAGTGTTGCATCACTGATCTGCAGTTTTTTTTTGGAGAGTGCAGTGGGGTTTTGTTTTTACACCCACGTTGCTTTTGTGGGTGTCCTGTGGCCGCTGAGCGCTGATCAGTGACGTACATCACTGAACAGCATTTTTGGCACAGGGTTGATATAATTTTTTTTCTGCAGTTTTTTTAAATGTTTTTTTTTTTTGGAGAGTGCTGTGGTTTATTTTTTTAAATTGTTTTTACACCCACATTGCTTTTGTGGGTGTCCTGTGGCCGCTGAGCGCTGATCAGTGACGTACATCACTGAACAGCATTTTTGGCACAGGGTTGATATAATTTTTTTTCTGCAGTTTTTTTAAATTGTTTTTTTTTTGGAGAGTGCTGTGGTTTATTTTTTTAAATTGTTTTTACACCCACGGTGCTTTTGTGGGTGTCCTGTGCCCGCTGAGCGCTGATCAGTGACGGACGTTACTGACCAACATCTGTGCTCAATTTTTGGCGCAGGAGCTTTTTTTTCTTTCTTTTAAACTTACACGTGTTAAAGCACTACATACACACTACATACCCCCGTGTTGAAATAAAGTTTGTACCCCCCCTACACTATACACTACACTTAAAAATAATAAAAATGTCCCAATCATCGCAAAGACTGTTTTCAGTGGAGGAGGCATATGCCCTTCTTGCCTCTGACACTGACACAGCCATTGAAGAAAGCGATGAATTGGCATTTGTCTTAAGCTCCTCTTCCTCCTCTACTGATGAGGGACCCCCTCAAAGTCGCCCCCGTAGAGCAGCTGAGACCCCCCCCCCAATGATTGATCTCGTATGGACCCCACCACCAGACAATTTTGAGCCCCAGGTTCCTGAGTTTTTGGCCAACCCAGGAATCCAATTTGATCGTACAGGCCTCAAAGAAATTGACTTTTTCAAAGTCTTTTTCTCTGATGATTTTATAAATTTAATGGTGGACCAAAGTAATTTATATGCCCAGCAGTTTATTGCCCAAAACCCCACGTCATCATTTGCTAGGTGGACCCCTGTAGATGCAGTAGAGATGATGACGTTTTGGGGTCTGGTGTTACATATGGGCATAGTTAAAAAGCCAGAAATTAGGCAATATTGGAGTACAGATGTTCTGTACAGCACCCCACTTCATCTTATGGCCATGACCCGGACTCGTTTTGAGACAATCCTTAAATTTTTGCATTACAACTATAATGCACAGTGCCCACCCAGAGATGATCCCACCTTTGACCGGCTATTCAAAGTCAGGCCGGTCATTGATCATTTCAGCGCCAAATTTGCTGAGATGTACATCCCCCAAAAATTCATTTGTGTGGACGAGTCACTTATACATTTTAAAGGAAGGGTTAAATTCCGCCAGTACCTTCCCAATAAGAGGGCAAGGTATGGCATAAAAATGTATAAGCTGTGCGAAAGTACCTCAGGGTACACCCACAGGTTTAGGGTATATGAAGGGAAGGACACAAGAATTGAACCGCCAGAATGCCCCCCCTCCCTCGTAGGTGTTAGTGGAAAGATTGTCTGGGATTTAGTGCACCCCTTCCTGGATAAAAGGTTATCACCTCTATGTGGATAACTTTTACACCAGCATCCCCCTGTTTAAGGCCCTTGGTTCAAGAGGTACAGCAGCTTGCGGTACTGTGCGCAAGAACCAAAGAGGCCTCCCAAAAACGCACGTTGCCCAATTACTGAGAAAGGGTGAAAGCAGGGGAATATGCACCGAAAATATGTTGTTGGTCAAATATAAGGACAAGAGGGATGTCCTTATACTGACAACAATTCACGGAGACAGTACCACCTCCGTCCCTGTACGAGGTACCAGTACCCACACCTCAAAACCTATTTGTATCCTAGATTACAATAAGTACATGGGCGGAGTGGATCTTTCAGATCAGGTACTGAAGCCGTACAGTGCCCTGCGGATAACAAAAATATGGTACAAGAAGCTGGCCGTGTATATCATCCAGATGGCACTGTATAACGCTTACGTACTATTCCGTTCTACCAGCCAGACGGGGACATTTATGCACTTTCAAGAGGAAGTCATAAAGGGCCTAATATTTGGGAACCAGCAGGCAGAGGGCCCCAGTACTTCTAGTACTGGCCCCAGTACTTCTAGTACTGGCCCCCGTATTGTATCAGGGCAGCATTTTCCTAACGAAATCCCCTCCACTGGAAAAAAGGGCAGGACACAAAAAGGTGCAAAGTTTGCTATAAAAAGGGAATACGAAAGCAAACTATTTTCCACTGTGAAACTTGCCCCGACAAACCCGGCCTATGTATGAAGGAGCGCTTTGAAATATACCACACATCTATAGATTATTAGGTTCATCATTTCACCGTGCTTCGGGGGTCTTGCTAATGCGACATAGCACCCACCATTCATTCCACCAGAATGTGTGCTGCAAAATCCAAATATCACTCCTTCCCTTCTGAGTCCTGCCATGCACCCAAATGGTATTTTTTGGTCACATATGAGGCATTGTCGTACTCGGGAGAAATTGGGGCACAGATTTTGGGGTGCTTTGTCTCCTTCATTCCTTGTGAAAATGAAAAATTTTGAGCCAGAACTGCATTTTCGTGTAAAAAAATGTAATTTTTCATTTTCACAGCCCAGTTGTACCACAATTGGTGAAACCCCTGGGGGTTTGAAATGTACACTATACCCCTAGATGAATTCCCTGAGGGGTGTAGTTTGCAAAATGGGGTCACTTGTGGGGGGGTTCCACTGTATTGGTGCTTCGGGGGTCTTGCTAATGCAACATAGCACCCACCATTCATTCCACCAGAATGTGTGCTGCAAAATCCAAATATCACTCCTTCCCTTCTGAGTCCTGCCATTTTTGGTCACATATGAGGCATTGCCGTACTCGGGAGAAATTGGGGCACAGATTTTGGGGTGCTTTGTCTCCTTCATTCCTTGTGAAAATGAAAAATTTTGAGCCAGAACTGCATTTTCGTGTAAAAAAATGTAATTTTTCATTTTCACAGCCCAGTTGTACCACAATTGGTGAAACCCCTGGGGGTTTGAAATGTACACTATACCCCTAGATGAATTCCCTGAGGGGTGTAGTTTGCAAAATGGGGTCACTTGTGGGGGGGTTCCACTGTATTGGTGCTTCGGGGGTCTTGTTACTGCGACATAGCACCCACCATTCATTCCACCAGAATCTGTGCTGCAAAATCCAAAAATCACTCCTTCCCTTCTGAGTCCTGCCATGCACACAAATGGTATTTTTTGGTCACATATCAGGCATTGCCGTACTCGGGAGAAATTGGGGCACAGATTTTGGGGTGCTTTGTCTCCTCCATTCCTTGTGAAAATGAAAAATTTTGAGCCAGAACTGTTTTGGGTGTAAAAAAATGTAATTTTTCATTTTCACAGCCCAGTTGTACCACAATTGGTGAAACCCCTGGGGGTTTGAAATGTACACTATACCCCTAGATGAATTCCCTGAGGGGTGTAGTTTGCAAAATGGGGTCACTTGTGGGGGGGGTTCCACTGTATTGGTGCTTCGGGGGTCTTGCTAATGCGACATAGCACCCACCATTCATTCCACCAGAATCTGTGCTGCAAAATCCAAAAATCACTCCTTCCCTTCTGAGTCCTGCCATGCACCCAAATGGTATTTTTTGGTCACATATGAGGCATTGCCGTACTCGGGAGAAATTGGGGCACAGATTTTGGGGTGCTTTGTCTCCTTCATTCCTTGTGAAAATGAAAAATTTTGAGCCAGAACTGCATTTTTGTGTAAAAAAATGTAATTTATCATTTTCACAGCCCAGTTGTACCACAATTGGTGAAACCCCTGGGGGTTTGAAATGTACACTATACCCCTAGATGAATTCCCTGAGGGGTGTAGTTTGCAAAATGGGGTCACTTGTGGGGGGGGTTCCACTGTATTGGTGCTTCGGGGGTCTTGCTAATGCGACACAGCACCCACCATTCATTCCACCAGAATCTGTGCTGCAAAATCCAAAAATCACTCCTTCCCTTCTGAGTCCTGCCATGCACCCAAATGGTATTTTTTGGTCACATATGAGGCATTGCCGTACTCGGGAGAAATTGGGACACAGATTTTAGGGTGCTTTGTCTCCTTCATTCCTTGTGAAAATGAAAAATTTTGAGCCAGAACTGCATTTTTGTGTAAAAAAATTTAATTTTTCATTTTCACAGCCCAGTTGTACCACAATTGGTGAAACCCCTGGGGGTTAGAAATGTACACTATACCCCTAGATGAATTCCCTGAGGGGTGTAGTTTGCAAAATGGGGTCACTTGTGGGGGGGTTCCATTGTATTGGTGCTTCGGGGGTCTTGCTAATGCGACATAGCACCCACCATTCATTCCACCAGAATCTGTGCTGCAAAATCCAAAAATCACTCCTTCCCTTCTGAGTCCTGCCATGCACCCAAATGGTATTTTTTGGTCACATATGAGGCATTGCCGTACTCGGGAGAAATTGGGGCACAGATTTTGGGGTGCTTTGTCTCCTTCATTCCTTGTGAAAATGAAAAATTTTGAGCCAGAACTGCATTTTTGTGTAAAAAATGTAATTTTTCATTTTCACAGCCCAGTTGTACCACAATTGGTGAAACCCCTGGGGGTTTGAAATGTACACTATACCCCTAGATGAATTCCCTGAGGGGTGTAGTTTGCAAAATGGGGTCACTTGTGGGGGGGTTCCTAACTTTTAGCATCTTATGGTGCCTAGAAACCTACATGGTGCCTAAAAAATAATCTCATAAAAAGGAGGCTCCAAAATCAAGTAGGTGCTCCTTCTATTATGAAGCCTGTGGTTTGGTCAACGTGCACACTAGGGCCACATATAGGATATTTATGAAAACAAAAGAATTGGGGGAATCAATTTTTAGTCACATTTCTCTAGTAAAATCTACTGTGTTCCTTAGAAAAATGTATTAAAATTGAAAATCTGCAAAAAAAATTAAATTTTGAAATTTCACCTACACTTTGTTTTAATTCCTGTGAAACACCTAAAGGGTTAACAAACTTCCAAAATGCTGTTTTGAATACTGTGAGGGGTGCAGTTTTTGGCATCATTTATGGGGGTGTCTCACATACAAGTCCCTCAAAGTCACATCAGAACTGAACTGGTCCCTAAAAAAATCAGTGTTTGAAATTTTCTTGAAAATTTGAGAATTTGCTATTCATATTTTAAGCCTCCTAGTGTCCAAAAAAATTATAAGGAGGTTGAAATAATGATGGAAACATAAAGTAGACATATGGTCTATGTTAGTTATTAACTATTTTGAGTGGTATGATTATTTGTCTCACAAGCAGAAAATTTAACATTTTGAAAATTGCTAAATTTTCTATTTTTTTACGACATTTTGGTATTTTTCACAAAAAAACACAGACTGTATCGACCAAAATTTACCACTAACTTGAAGTACAATGTGTCACGAGAAAACAATCTCAAAATCACTGGGATAAGTAAAAGCAAAAAAAAGTTATCCCCACTTAAGTGATACATGTCAGATTTGAAAAAAAGGGCTCTGTCAGGAAGGCAAAAACAGGCTGTGTCGGTAAGGGGTTAAGATACAATAAAAATCTTAATGTATATTAAACCCAATAATGGGGAATGACTTGCATGGTCCACAAATCACTACCATGTACATATGTGAGTTTAGGCTGGACATCAGAAAGACTGTGTGACCAGATCTACCGTGATCTGATGTTATTAACATTCAGTAGTCGGTACTGTAATCCTCTCTCCTAATAATGCAAGGTATACGGCCGTTAGGTCGACACATATAAAGTCGGCATGCATTAATTCGATCACTGAAAGTCGACATGGTTGCAAGGTCTTCACAAACATTAGGTCCACAATGGCTAGGCTGACAGTCATAAGGTTGACACAAGGTTTTCTAATTTTTGGCCCGGATGTTGACATGGATACTGTCAAAGAGTACCACGTGCGTCAACCTAAGCCATGTCGACCTTCTGTGGTCAACCCAATGCATGTCGACATAATATATGTCTTCCATATTACCCATACAATATTTTAACTTAAGCCCCGTACACACGGGGCAACCTGGCTTTTTCAGCTGAGCAACTAGTTTCAGTACGAACACTCAGCACATAGCGGGACACCTGTACAGCACATATTGATTGTTTGTGCTGAGCGTTAGTGCTGTTAGTCTATAATAGGCTAAGCCCCAAGATCTAGGGAAAGCCAGTGCAAGCCCTGGCTTATTCAGCCCGTGATACCAACGCGCGGGACCGCACATCAGCATCGCTGCAGGGCATACATGGAGCAATTTCGCCTGTCCTTTTACAGTAGTTATTTCATCTATTTATTTGTTACAGAAATCACTGAATTGCTTATATTAATGCTACAGCAAATTGGCTTACTGACTTGATTGTTTTCTGGGGGTACAATATTAGTTGTGTATATAACCCATGATGATTTTTATGAACAGTGAGCAGACCAAGGGGCCTATTCATTACCAGGGACACCAACTTATTGCAAGTAGCACCAATGGATAATAAGCTTGCAGCAGGGCTCTCCTACCTCCAAGTCTGTCTGTTGTTACCCTGTTTGTTTTATCACTGTCTACTATTGTAAAGCGCAACAGAATCTGCTGCGCTATACAGAGGCGTAGCTAGGGCGGAGCCAGCGGAGCACACGCTCCAGGCGCAGAAATGTCACCTGGTGCCGGAGCCGTGCACTCTGCCGCCGGCTCCCCAGCCCTGCTCGCCCGCGCACCCCTGTGCCTGCCTGTCATCAGTACCTCCATACAACCCGGTGAGGGGGGCGTGGCCTGTCCGAACGTGTGTGCGGCCGCTTAAAAATCATGTTCCCTTTGGAGAGGCGCTGACTGCCCTGGCTTGCCTTTATATACCAGCCGTCAGGAGTGCTCTGGTCGGCGGGAGGTGGTGGAGCGACGGGTGTGAACGTGGTGGTGGGGTGTGCGACCTGTTTCTCCTTCTGCCCTGGCTGTCGGCGGCGCCATCTTGGAGGGCTCCGTCGGCGCTGATTCCTGCAGCCTGCGCTGTGTCCTCGTCTTCTCCTGTGCCCGGTGAGTGGCTCTGCATCTGTTTCTCTCCCTCCCCTCGGGCAGGGGGGGGGCACAGGGCTCTTCGGCAAGTCCAATGGAGCTCCCCGCTATCGTCCGCTGCCTCCCCATCGCTGTTCGCCGGTCCCCACCACCTCCTCCATACTCCCTTCTACAGCATCTAATTCCTCAGCTTTCTGCCACCCTGGTATTATGTCAGTGGTAATTTGCTTATGTAGTTTAAGTTTATATACAATGTACTTGTCTTATATTGTAAATCTCTGTTCTTGTGCATATTAAAACTGTGCTTAGATGATCTTGCAACATATGGTCTCTATACAAAACTATGGGGATGGCTCCTACACTGGCTGTGCAATTGCATATACTAATGATGATGGGTGCACTGGATTGTTTCAGATGAATGGGTGGTATGGGATTTTGCTTGGACATGAATGATCCCCTGCAATGTTTGAACTGCCACTGCTGTGCGCATCTACAGCCAGTTTATGTTGGAATCAGCACCATAAGCAGCTGCATTATTATGATGACTATATTACATGAAGCATGAAATGCCCTGACAGTCCCCCACAGCCACTTCCCGCTGTACCCGGCATCAGTACCCCGTACCGCCATAAAAACCTGGGGAGCGCTCTCACTGCACATGTGCCGGTTTGGGATGCCGGTGCCAGGGATGCGGCGCCATGATGTCACGTCATGGCGCCGCATCACTGGCACCGGCATCCCTAGCCGGCGCATGCGCAGTGAAAGTGCTCGCCGGGTTTTTATGGCGGTACGGGGTACTGATGCCAGGTACAGCGGGGAGCGGCTGTGGGGGACCGTCCATTTATTATTATTATTATACAGGGGGAGCAATCTGTGGTCCTGTTACTATTATTATATAGGGGGAGCAGCCTGTGGTGTCCTTTTATTATACAGGGGGAGCAGCCTGACCCTTTGTCATGTAGCCACTCCCGCTAGTGTCATATGGCCATGCCCATGACCACGCCCATTTTCCACCTCGCACCTTCGACGGGAGACTTGAGCTCTGGCTCAGCCGGGCACATCGGGGAGATGGAGAGATGAGCGGGCTTGGCAATGAGCAAGGTCAGTCCCCCTTGGCAACGAGCAAGGTCAGTCCCCCTTGGCAACGAGCATGAAGTTTCTAGCAATGAGCATGTAGGGAAGTGGCACTTATGTGACAAATGTGTAATGGGCATTACAGTTTGTTATATAGTATGTAGTGGGCATCATGTGTGGCCTTATGTGTAATTGGCATTACAGCATGTGGCTTTATGTGTAATGGGTATTACAAAGTTCGCCAAAACGTGCAATGGCCATTACGGTTTGTGGCATGTTAGGCCATGCCCCATATTCGCTGCGAAAGAGCCTACTACAAATCGGGGGGGGGGGGGGGGGGGTGCAAAACATGCCCTTGCTCCGGGCACTGTGGTACCTAGCTACACCACTGGCGCTATATAAGAAACTGTAAATAAATAGAGAAATTCAACATTACTCTGGTGCGGGGAAAGTTTATCCAAAAATTTGCTGCCCCTGCGATCTCTATTACTGTTTCTTCTTTAGAAGTGAAAGTGACTTAGCAGTGTTATGGCCTAATTCAGCATGGATCACTGATAGTCACCCAGACAGAAAGAAAAAATGGCTGATGTGTACAGGGCCATCTTAACAGCATTGTGGGCCCCTGGGCAGTGGTGTAACTATGGAGGGTGCAGGGGATGCAACTGCTATGGGGCCCGGGTCTTTGGGGGGCCCCATGGCCCTGCATGCACATGCACCCTTTTAATCTATTTAAATTATGCTGCATGGGCATTGTCGGCGGCACTATTCCACACCCCCTTCTCTGTCAGCGCAGCAGTGTGGCACTGTGTTGCATAGTGAAGGAAGGGAGAAGAGAAGTGGTCCGGCTGATCCAGCCTCCTTGCCTGTCCCCCCTCTCCCCTCCCCTCTCTGATGCTGCTGGCCAGGGCTCAATGTCATTATCTAGTGTCCAGCCCCGCGTAAATCACGCACGCAGGACCCATTGTGCAATAGACCGGGAGCTGCCTTTAGGAGAGACGGCAAAGCTGGGAAGGACGGGCTGCAGCAGCTGAAACCCAGCGCCAATCAGAGAAAGACCCGGCGCCGACCAGGACACCCTCTCCCAATGCTGGAGGTATACATATACAGCAGCACTTATGCTTAAGTATGAGGGGGGTAAGACACACAACACAACACAGCCAGGGCCAGTGTAAGGCTTCTCAACACCCTAGGAAAAACTTCAACCTACTGCCAACCCTGTCCCCACCAATAACCATTTTCCATCCCTTAAAGCATGTTTGTCTAACATTCTGGAATGTCAGGGAGCCTCCCTAAAATTGAGGGATCCTCCGAACCCCCAAGGAAGGTGGGTGAGTCCCCTGCTTTCCCTGGAGGCACCCACCACCCACAACAAAGTACAAGGAGGAGGGGGCAGCAAAGTAGGGACGTATCTATGCCTCAAGTAAAAGTATGGAGGTGTGAGGTCTTAGAAGTTCCACAGCCGCCACCTGCATTAAGTACACAGGGATCATCAAAGACGTCCTTGATTTTTTGATAAGCAGACTTGGTGGCGCCCCCCTAGATCCCAGCACCCTAGGCAGCTGCCTAGTGGTAGAGCCGGCCCTGAACACAGCATGTACTGTGGTGGTGGAGGGGAGAGGATGAGATTAGGAGGTTTAAAGTGCACTACCCCTGCCTCTCCCCCTCCATCTAACCTCTCTCTCTCTCTATCTATCTATCTATCTATCTATCTATCTATCTATCTATCTATCTATCCTCTCTCTCTGCCAGCCTGCCTGCCTCTTTCTCACCCCCTCCCCCTCCATCTAACCTCTTTCTCTCTCCTGAAATCTCTCCATTTGACTCTCACCCCCTCCCCCTCCATCTAACTTCTCTCCTATCTTTTTCTTTTCCATTAACCCCTGCCTCTGTAATATTTTTCACTCTATCTCGCTCTCTGGCACTGTTGAGGGGGAGGGGGGGGGCCTTTCAAGATTTTGCAATGGGGCCCAGAAGGTGCTAGTTATGCCCCTGTCCCTGGGCAAAGCAATGCACTGGGGTCCTTACCCATTCTCTCCTCCTAGGGGTGGGGGGTGCAATCAGCAGCAGCTTTGATGTCCCACGGGTGGCAAAGGGTGCTCTATCTTCCACCCAGCATGTAGGACCTGGAGCAGTAACTTCTTCTAATTACTCCTTTACTGCACAGGTGGTGGGGGGGAGAACACTAACGTGTGGAAGGGGGCACTGAGCTGAATGAAGGGTCCCTTGTAAATGACTTCCAGGGAGGTAGGGGGTGTGTTATACACAGGGGAGGGTTGGATAATGGAGTGGGTTTAATATTCGTCATTTTCCGGTGGAAGTGCAGCTTGTTTGACTGCAGATATCGCCATTATCTGGAAATAGATTTCTTAGCCTTCAATAGTATAAAAACCTAGAGTCCCAACTTTCAGGAGGTGCTGGGGATCAGAGATCAGGAGACAGAGCAATCTACTGACAAAAATATAAAACTGTACACCAGACGTTTGGAGCTGGAGCAGGGACCGGCTGCTGGAAAGCTGATGTCTCTGGTTCTGGGCAAGATAGAGACAAGCTGCTAGTGTCGGCAGATAGGGGAGAGTCCCAACTTTCGGAATATACTCTCAGACAAACTCTAAGTCAGAGAGAACCTGAGAAAAATGACTGGGAATTGCAATTAACAGGTCAGATGTGGACTGCTGCTTTGAAGTTGGATATCTCCAGTTCCCCAAACCGATTTTCAAAATTCTGGTATCCCTGGAAAAAGGGATCCTCAGCTATCAGCATAGGGCCCTTATACACCTGGGGCCCCTGGGCAAGTGCCCATAAAGTCCATACGAAAAGACGGCCATGGATGTGTGCCTTTCTTATGTTATCAGGCATTTCCCATCACTGTTTACTGCACTTCTATGGGAGTTTTCTTGCTCTGGGGGATTAGAAATAAATTTACTCTGCTGCAACTCTCCACTGCTTTCCAATAGGCATTACCCAGGGCCCACCGTGCATTTCTGATGTACCAATAATGTTTTCTTCACATCCATTAGACCCTTACTGATTTAATTTACCTGCTCTGGAACCATTAGTGCTTTTCCTGCCTGACACCACTACCTATTGTATCGTTCCTTGGAGGCTATCATGCTTGGTAAAAGAAGCAAGATCTCTGCCGTGGCCCCACCTATTAAATTTGTTCCCCATCGTAATCTTTAAACAGCACAGGCCATAAAACCTCACCTGCCTCCTGCCTCTTCAACTACCTCAGTGCCAAAAAAAAAAAAAACACTACCTCCCTGGGTCCGGGCAGCGCCGCTGCACTGTCACATAGCGGATGCCCGGACCTGCGCCACCTGCGCCGCGTCCCTGTCCCCGGCAGCCGGTTTGTCATAAGCTGGTGCTGGGGACTTCAATAAGAAACCCGGAGGGGAGGGGGGAGGAGGAGGAGGGAGGAGGTGGCGCCGCAGAGGGGAGGGAGCCCCGCTCCAAACAGTGGCAATCCTGAGAATTTTCCAGGCTTGCCAGACTGGGCACTGAGGCACAGCCCGGAAAATTCTCGGGATTGCCATTGAAGGGGTTAAATTGCAAATGAACCCATCACCCCATTGCTGCCTATATCTAAAGCCCCATACAAACGTAGAGGATATATCATTCACTATATGAATATTAACTATATATCATTCGTAACGTCTAGTGTGTACACTCAATGGCCCTTATTCTGGTTCACTCGCAAAGGCAAATTCCTTCTCAAATGGACAAAACCATGTGCACTGCAGGTGGGGCAGATGTAACTTGTGCAGAGAGAATTAAATTTGGGTGTGGTTTTACTTCAAAGCGAGATCTATATTGCAGTGTAAAAATAAAGCAGTCAGTATTTACCCTGCACAGAAACTCACCCTAATCTAATTCTCTCTGCACATCTTCCCCCCTGCAGTACACATGGTTTTGTCCATTTGACAAGGAATTTACTTTTGCGAGTGAACCAGAATAAGGGCCAATAATTGGGGCAGTACGGATGGTGTAATGGTTAGCATTACTGCCTCACATAACTGAGGTCATGGGTTCAATTCCCGCCATGGCTCTAACTGTGCGGAGTTTGTATATTCTCCCCGTACTTGTGAGGGTTTCCTCTGGGTACTCTGGTTTTCTCTAGCCTGTTAAACTCAATCCATGGAATGACCAAATCCAGCTCTCATATAGAAAAATTCATGAGATTGTTCTATGCGGTGTATTTAACACCAGAAAAATTTAACAAATTTTGTCCTCAACAACCAAATATATGATGGAGATGTATGGAGGAAAGAGGGGATCTGCTGCACATCTTTTGGGCATGCAGCGGATTAAAAGATCTATGGCGCGAAATTGAACGAATAATTTGGCAAGTAACGGGAGTAAAAATAAACTTAACCCCCCAAATGGTATTGCTACACATATATAATAAAGACGAGAAAGTAAAAAATAAATATGTACTAAACCAGATATATATTGCAGTTAAAACAGCAATAGCCCAGAACTGGAAACAAAATCAAGCACCAAATTTAAACTTAGTAATAAGTAAAATTAATTATGCGTATAAGATGGAAACACTAGATATACAAGAAAGCAATATAACAAAAAAATGGCAAGTATGGAGAAAATATGTGGAAAAAATACCACTTGGGGGGATTTAACAACAGTTCCAAGCCTAAGAAACTTATAAAACCTAGCACCAAAACACCATACAATCACTATGTAACAACTGAGTCTAGTGAATACAAACCTGTAAATGTTAAATGTTAAGTGTTTGTATGTAAAGAATGTAAGTGTATATATGTGAGATATAATACATGCATGTGCATGTCAAATATATCTAAATGTATGTAATTGTTTTAAAAAATGAAATAAAAATTATATAAAAAAAAAGAGTGTGCATTTGAACAAATATACATGGAATAGTTTTTTGCCATCTTAAAGGTTAAATCTACTAAGATGGCAGTTCTATTAAAGATAAGATGTTGCGACTTCCTATTCCGGTGCACATGAAAGGAGCTGCACTTAGATAGAGCTCTGTGGGCATGGCTGGAAATGGCACCCTCCACCTAGCCACAGAGCATTATACCTGACAGGGAGGCTTCCTAAAGCCAAAGGGGATCGGTGCAGCGCTGCATGGAGAGATTCTTTGCTCCCATGCTGAAGAATCAGCAAAATAAAGGGACTCAGTCTGGGAAACAAAAATCCAAGATGGCAGCTGCGGCTCCCCCAGCACCAGAGCAGACACATGGCGCACTACAGGTACCAGAATCTGAGACCCCTAGAGGCGCTGACCTCTCCCCCCCTGTGCAGGGCTCATATCAAGACATGATCATAGCTATAAAGGAAACTATAGCCCCAATGTTCCAGGAACAGGCTGTTACCTTTAAGCAAACTATTGAAGACCTGAAAGATCATTTATCACAGCTAACACAAAGTCAGCACAGCAGAAGCCCAATTAGGGAAATTCTTCCATGATGTCCAGACCCTAAAGGCAGACACCTCAGGGCTACAGAAGTTTCATTATGCCATGTTTAACAAGATAGACGACTGGAAAACAAATCCAGAAGAACAACTTGCGTATAGTGGGATTACCTGAATCCCTTAAAGGGCCGGCACTCTACCATTTTATGAAGGTTACACTGCCAGGTTTGTTTGGAGTGGAGTCTGAGTGCGAAGACATGGTGATAGAGTGGGCTCACCGCCTAGGACCCGCAAAGGAAGGGGTTAACATGTGTCCCAGGGTGACTATCTTCAGGTGCTTGAATTATCTACATACAGTAAGGAGCCTTTATGGACAGCATCAAGGAAAAAGAAGGATATACAATGGGAAGGCCATTAGATCTTGCTGTTTTAGGACTACTCCGGGCACGAAAGGAGTTTTCCCTAATATGTGGGTGACTTATAAAAGACAACTGAAAATGTGCCCTCTTGTACCCTGCAAGGCTATGGGTGTTTGATGGGGATTGTTTTAAAGATTTCTCAACACCGGCGGATGCAAGGGAATACTTCAAGATGGACAATGGTGCTTCAGCCTACTGTAAAAGCTTGTGATGTATTTTTCTATCTGAATATACCTAAATTTACTACTTCTGCCTATTAGGCAAGCTAAATTTCATAGAAATTCTTCAATGACGTTGGTGACTGATAAATTGTTTGTCTGGTTTATATGTTTTTTCTTTTACTTTGTTTTTGTTATTTTTGTGTTGGGGGAGGGGGGGATTCAGGACCCGGTGCTGTGCTTTATGAGGGTTATCCTATAGTAAATGTGAAATGTCTAGTATAAAGTTTTGCTCGTGGAATGTAGGAGGGATAAATTCCCCAATTAAAAGAAAGAAGCTTCTCTTATACCTCAGGAAGCAAAAGGCAGATGTGATAATGCTTCAGGAAACTCACCTTACAGATAAAGAACATGACAAATTGGGAGCTCTAGGTTTTAAAGTTGAGGCATATGCCTCCTTTACCTCTAAAGCTAGAGGGGTGGCCATTTGATCATGTAAGACACTGGGAACGACAGTTACTAAATGTATTAAAGACCCAGAGGGGCACTTTGTGGTGGTGGAGATCTCCGTGCATCAGGAGCAATTTGTTTTATGTAATTTATATGCCCCCAATGTGTATTATAAATAATGTTTTGCCAGATTATTATCCATATGCAGACGCGCGTCTAATAATAGGCGGGGACTTTAATTTAGTGGCCATGCCCTTGCTTGATAAATCATCTAAACCTAAAAGACAACCTACACAACCCACTTTAGGCATTAGGGAGTTTTCCTCCCAACTCCATCTGGCTGTTAGCTGGAGGCTGTTACTTCCAACTGAGAGAGATTATTCGTGCCTCTCGGCTGCCCATGGTACTTTGTCACGAATAGACTACATACTACCATCCGTGGGCCTTTGTGGCATTCTGCTCGACGCGGGCATCAAACCTATGTGTCTATCAGACCACTCTATGATATGGAGAACGAGGGGTTTGTACCTGCGCACTGAATCTATCTTTTTGTTAATCCTTAACTAGCAGCTGCACCTAAACGGGTGACTAATCCCGTTTGAAGAATGGGCAAGATATGAGAGTAGTTTTGTGGTGCTGCGCTCCGTTAAAGAAAATTCTACAGGCTGTTATAAAATAAATTGTTGTTCTTTATTTGTATGTAATAATAATGGGTATACGGCCATCAACCTTTTCAATACAATCGCCTGACGCTAAGGACAGGAATATTATATTCCTTCAAGGTTTTTACAATTGCTCGTGGTGGATGAACATGCGACACATGCACGATGTGTCTGGACCATGTGTGTTAGTTTACAAAGCAAGTAAATGGTACATGACAAAAAGTGTAGAAAAAGAACAAAACCTAATGATAATGAACAAAGAGAAAATAAAAGAAAAATGAAAAGAATGAAAAAAATGAGAATGAAAAAAATGCAGAAAAAGTCAACACATGTGTGTCGTCAGTTATCTGTCCAATAAATTGGACGGTGTGTACACAGTTGTCGCACTGTTCTGCAATAATTGCAGTAAATTTAGGGTTCCTTGGTAAGAAAAAAATGTGTTTAAACTTAGTCTGTGCTTTAGAACAATGTCAAGCGGCGTCCCGCTATTTGTAATCCTCCTGTCAGTTAGTTACCGGTTATTGCTGGTACCTGTAGGTTGGTGTTCGTGTTCGGTCGCGGTTTTCTCGTTGGGAGGTGGCTTGGGATCACAGGGTCCTGGACTTGGGTGCTGCACCCGTCTACTACGTGGCACCGGCAGATCTGTGCGTTACACGGCTGACCGGGCTGTAGTGAAGGCAGACGCTACTCCCTGTCTGGAGGTGAAGCGGCTCACCGTTTCTGGATGGAGATCCTTCACGGTGACCGCTCGGTCTCCTGTACAAGACCCTGTATGACCGGCCTGGCTCCCCCTCCTCCAGATACTCACCACTGCCGGTACACTTGGTTCCCGTCAGTCTCGCTCAGGTCTCCGCTGTGTGGCGGTGTGTGCACCCACCGGCCGCTTCGACGTGGGATCCTTCCAGATGTTGCTAGCTTGGTTACTAGCAGGTATAGATTGGTAGTAATGTGTACCCTCCAACGCGTTTCGGCTTCTGCCTTCTTCTAGGGAGATTGATTGTGGAGTCAGTAGTGTTCTTTAAATGTCCCTCCATTTCTCTCATCATGTCCCTGGTTGGTTCGTATTTCTGGGTCTCTGATTGGTCTAGGTCCTGAAATGGTCCCTGATTGGTCTAAGTCCTGCACATGTCCTTTGTTTATTTTCTGTCTTAATTCTACAGTAGTTACAAATAATGCAGATGTTTATATACATTATACAATGTTTCCTATCTGTTGCGGATTCTGCTCAGGGGTTAAGTGCGTAACAAACTATTTATTTGTTTGATTCTTTATTGCGTTTATCAAAGAAGTCAGTGATATACACCGTTATTCCTTATTGGGACAGTAGTTTCTATATTAATGGTCCCACACACCGCCACACAGCGGAGACCTGAGCGAGACTGACGGGAACCAAGTGTACCGGCAGTGGTGAGTATCTGGAGGAGGGGGAGCCAGGCCGGTCATACAGGGTCTTGTACAGGAGACCGAGCGGTCACCGTGAAGGATCTCCATCCAGAAACGGTGAGCCGCTTCACCTCCAGACAGGGAGTAGCGTCTGCCTTCACTACAGCCCGGTCAGCCGTGTAACGCACGGATCTGCCGGTGCCACGTAGTAGACGGGCGCAGCACCCAAGCCCAGGACCCTGTGATCCCAAGCCACCTCCCAACGAGAAAACCGCGACCGAACACGAACACCAACCTACAGGTACCAGCAATAACCGGTAACTAACTGACAGGAGGATTACAAATAGCGGGACGCCGCTTGACATTGTTCTAAAGCACAGACTAAGTTTAAACACATTTTTTTCTTATCAAGGAACCCTAAATTTACTGCAATTATTGCAGAACAGTGCGACAACTGTGTACACAGCGTCCAATTTATTGGACAGATAACTGACGACACACATGACTTTTTCTGCATTTTTTTCATTCTCATTTTTTTCATTCTTTTCATTTTTCTTTTATTTTCTCTTTGTTCATTATCATTATGTTTTGTTCTTTTTCTACACTTTTTGTCATGTACCATTTACTTGCTTTGTAAACTAACACACATGGTCCAGACACATCGTGCATGTGTCGCATGTTCATCCACCACGAGCAATTGTAAAAACCTTGAAGGAATATAATATTCCTGTCCTTAGCGTCAGGCGATTGTATTGAAAAGGTTGATTGCCGTATCCATTATTATTACATACAAATAAAGAACAACAATTTATTTTATAACAGCCTGTAGAATTTTCTTTAACGGAGCGCAGCACCACAAAACTACTCTCACTCTATGATATGGATTTAATTGGATACTGCCCTAGATGTTGGGACACATCACCAATGGCGATTCCCCTCTTATCATCTTCCAAGACTGTTAGAGATGCTCTGGAGGCCAAATGGATGGAGTATCAGCATCCTAACGTAGACCAGGGTGGAGATCCACTAATAATGTGGCAGGCAGCCAAGGCAGTGTTGAGAGGGGAGATAATTTCCTTTGTGAATAAATATCGTAAAGAAAGATCGGCAGACATAATCAAAGCCCAAGATTTGCTAACTATTACATATGCTACTTTCAAATCGTCCCCTACTCCAACACATATTAGGGCATATTTACAAGCCAAAAATCTATTTGATTCTCTGTTGGAATCCCAGCTACTAAAATATGTAAATAATACAACTTTTCAGTTCTACAGACACAGTAATAAAAATGGATGCCTATTATCTAACCTGATGAGAGGATCTAGACCAGTGGTCTCCAACCTTTTTTAGGATGTGAGCTACTCAAAACAAAATAAACCGCCTAAAGAGCTACTAAAATAAAAATTAAAAAAGTAATCTGCCTAATAATCAAATAAAATGCCCGTTACACATTATGCCACACACTATAATGCCTTTGACAAATTATGGCACATACTGCAATGCCCGAGGCACAATATGCCACACACTGCAATGTCCAATATGCCACATACATACCTCCCAACACTGTAGGCAAAGGAGAAGGCAAATATGATACACCTCCTGTCTCTCTCCTGCAGTAGCTGCTGTTGTGGCTGTGTCCCCACCCTCCTCCAGTGGAGCTCAGCTTCACAATCATACCTGTCATAGAAATAAATGATAGGGGGGCACCATTATATGGGACAGGGTGGCATGAGGGGATTAGTGTGCCAGGGTGTATGTTCTCTGAGAGAAAGGAGAGAGACAGGAGAGAGAAGGAGAGCAGAGATAAAGAAGGATAGGGGAGAGAGAAGGAGAAACAGAGAGAGAGGGAGAGACAGAGAGAGAGAAAGAAAGAAAGGGAGAGATGGAGAGAGAGAAAGGGAGAGAGAGGGGTGAGAGAGAGAGGGGGGGGAAGATGAAGAGAGAGGGGAGAGACAGAGAGAGATGGGAAAATGGAGAGAGAGAGGGGAGACGGCGAGAGAGAGGGGAGATGGAGAGAGAGAGAGGGTAGATGGAGAGAGAGGGGAGAGACAGAGAGAGAGAGACAGGAGAGTACAAAGAGAAAGAGGGGGTGGGGGAGAGAGGGAGAGAAAGAGAGATAGCGAAGCGTGGGGGAAAGATATATAGAATATAAGAATACAGTATACAAGAGTTGTACCTATGGGAGCAGCAGGGGTTCCGATGGTCAGTGTCAGTCAGGCAGCAGCGATCCCATGGAGGAGGCTGAGGCGGGTCCTGTGGAGGAGGAGGGTGAGGTGGTAGTCCCATGGAAGCTGCGGCTTCCATTGAGGAGGAGGCAGTGGCCATGGTTCTCAATGTGGCCTTAGAAATGACAGGGGGCACATGCTTCCTCCTCCTCTGAGGAGACAGACACTAAAGGTCATATTTCACCTTTAGCATCTGACAGGAAGCACAGTGCTGCAGCGCTTAGCTCTGTGCTCCCTGTCAGACGCTAGAGGTGAAATATGACCTCTAGTTTCTGTCTCTCAGGGGAAGGCTGCAGCGGCAGCAGAAGATTGAGGAACAGGCGGGCGGCGGCGAGATATGGAGGGACGGGTAGGCGCCGGCAGATGGAAGGAGGACGGCCGGGCAGCCTCAGAGTGGTCGAGCCACCCGTATCGCCCGAGGGGTTACAGGACACTTAAAGGACCGGAGATGATAGATATCCTTAGGGAATTTTATTCTAAGCTTTACTCTCAGGGAGAAATAGATCAGGGGTTAAAAGAGAAGTTCTGGGCATCTTTGTCCTTGCCCCAAATTTCCAGTACGGCAGCAGACCGCATTATGGCACCTATAACTATAGATGAATTAACACAAGCTTTATCCAAATTCAAACCTCTCAAAGTCCCAGGTCCGGACGGGTATTCGGGGGAATTCTATAAAATATTGAAACCTAGGATAAGTGACACGTTGGTCACAGTTTTTAATGCTATTCTCCAAGGCAAACAACTACCCTTATACTTTAACTCAGCAGTAGTGAAAGTGCTTCCGTAACCGGGTAGAGACCTGGAGGACCCAGGTTCATATAGGCCCATATACCTTTTAAATACAGATTATAAATTGTTGACAAAAATACTATCTGAAAGAATTAAATATATTTTGCCTACAGTTATCTCTGAGGATCAAACTGAATTCATTTATGGTCGTCATTCGGTGGTAAATGTTAGTGAAATCATTGTAATACATGAACCAAACAGATATGCTTTATTTACAATTGTTTATACTAGAGATGAACGGGTCCGGATCTCCGCGATCCGACAGATCCGAATATGGTGATCCGAGTCGGGAGTTCCCGCCTTAATTCCGGACTGAAAACGAGGCAAAACGTCATCATCGCGCTGTCGAATTCTCGCGGGATCTGGATTCTATATAAGACGCACGCGCGCCCCGCCATCTTCACTCCATTATAGGAGAGGGAAGAGGGTGGTTGGGATCTGTGCTCCGTGCTCTGTGTTCCGTGCCCTGTGCCCTGTGCTGTGATTTATTTAGTGACTGATTGAGGGGCTGCAGTGCTGCTGACTGTACACTCAGTGTACAGGGGCTGCAGTGTCCATAATACAAGGGGCTGTGTCCAGTGTGTCATGCTCCGTGCCCTGTGCTGTGATTTATTTAGTGACTGATTGAGGGGCTGCAGTGCTGCTGACTGTACACTCAGTGTACAGGGGCTGCAGTGTCCATAATACAAGGGGCTGTGTCCAGTGTGTCATGGGCTGTGTCCAGTGTACCGGGGCTGTGTCCAGTGTACAGGGGCTGTGTTCATTGTCCAGGGGCTGTGTTCATTGTCCAGGGGCTGTGTTCATTGTCCAGGGGCTGTGTCCAGTGTCCAGGGGCTGTGTCCAGTGTCCAGGGGCTGTGTCCATTGTCCAGGGGCTGTGTCCAGGGTGACAGGCTGTATCCAGTGTCCAATGTAATGGACTGTGTCCAGTGTGACGGGCTATATCCAGTGTCCAGTGTGATGGGCTATATCCAGTGTAGTCCAGTCTCTGCTTCCAAGATGTGCCAGGTTGGGAGTGTAAAGTCCACATGTATGTGATGCCCACTGCTTAGTCATCCAGCTACCTCGGTATAACCTTTTGGCCCAACTACAGTAAATTAAAACAATTTTGTGAGCTGTGAAGTGATCAAAATTGACTAGAAATGAGTGGAAACTAAAGGTCAATAATACTTTAGGGCAGTGGTTCCCAAACTGTGTGCCTAGGCTCCCTGGGGTGCCTCGGGACACTTGCAGGGGTGCCTTGGATTAGTGGTCTAGAGGCAATTGAAATTATTTATGGTCATTGTAAAAGGCAAAAACATTGCTGGTGGGCTACCAATAATAAAATATGTGGACAAACAGAAGCTAATCCTGTCCCTCACCCATAAATAAACCCATGTATGACATACAAACCAATTTACAGAATAAGAAACTTTTGGACTAGGGGTGCCGTGAAAAAAATTCTGATGCTCTAGGGTGCCGTGATTTTAAAAAGTTTGGGAACCACTGCTTTAGGGGCAAAAAGAGGCCCAAATTCTGTTATTTTAGCCATTTTTAGCATTTTTTCATAAAAATCCAGATCCAAATCCAGATTGCCAAAACCAATCCAGATCCAAAACATGAAGGGAGATCCAGATCCAAAACCAAAACCCAAAAAAGTGGTTGCCGCACATCTATAATTTATACATGAAACCACAATGAAGTAAACATGTAGGGGGAAATTTACCAATATGAAAAACCTAGTTTTTCGTATTGGTATTTCCCCTACGGCTGCATACGACTGTTTTTGTCGTATGCAAAGTCGTGTTTCGGAGGGGAAATTACAAAGCAGTCAGATACGACTGCTTTGTAACCCTCCGATGGTGTAACCATTCGTATTAGCTGGCCATATATACGGCCGCTAATACGAATTAGTGGAGGCAGTCTGCACGGATCAGTCAGATCCGTGCAGGCTGCAAGGTTTTTTTAAACAGTAGAAAAATTAAATAAATAAAAAAAAAAATTGGCGTGTGGTCCCCCCCACAGCCATAACCAGCACCAGGCTGACGGAGCCGGGGCCGGTAATTAAAAATCAGGGAACCCGACAAATAGGGGTTCCCCGATTTTTAACAACCAGCCCCAGGCTCCAGGTCCGGGGCTGGTTCCCAAAATACGGGGGACAAAATGACTAGGGGTCCCCCGTATTTTAAGAACCAGCCCCAGGCACAACCAGCCAGCAGGGTAATGTCACAGCCGGGGGACACTTATGATATAAGGTCCCGCGGCCAAAACATTAACCCCCTGACCGGTCAGCCTGGCCAGGGGCCCTGGGGGAGTGGGGACCCCCCCAATGAAGGGGTCCCCCCCCTCCAGGACTTACCTGACCAGGCTGAAGCCTGGTACTGTCCCCGATGCCCCTGGGCGGTGGGCATCGGGCTGATTATGGTGTAAAAAATAGATTAAACTATTGTTTTTTACTGTGGCACTACAAGTGCCAGCAAGCCTCCCCAGCAAGCTGGGACTTGGAGAACCACAAGTCCCAGCCTGCTGGGCATTAAAGGGCCCGCTGGCACTTGTAGTTCCACAGTTAAAAAAATAGTACACAAAACACACTGACACACATTTAAAATAAAACTTTAATACATACAAAGCCCACACATACTAATACTTACCTATCTTCTTTCCGTAGGTAGCCCTGGTCCTGTGTTGTCTTCTGGTCCTGTGTCTGCGGTCTTCTGGATCCATGTCGACGTCCTTCTTCAAGTCGACGTCGCTGTCGGCAATGGTGTCCGGATCCGACGAAATCCATGGAGGAAGCTGTGGAAGGAAACCATACTCACCTGTCCCAGCGCGACGTAGTCCAGGTAAGGGTCTTGGCAAAAAAACAAACCGACACCCGAAACCAGCCGGACAGAGGGAGCCGCACGGTGTTTGTGTACATCGTGCGGCTCCGCCTCCCGAATGCCGCTATTGGCCGCCTTGCTCCTGATTGGCCGCTAGTTACAGCTGTGGGGGGGGACCCCACGCCGATTTTTTTTTTATATTTATTTAATTTTTCTATTTTTTTTACACTGCAGCCTGCACGGATCTGACTGATCCGTGCAGGCTTAAAGCAAATACGACAGGGAAAGCAAGGTGTATTTTCCTGTCGTATTTGCGTGGGTGTTTTACACCACTTAGCAGCCGTATTATCAGTACGGCTGCTTAGTACATCAGGAACCACCATTCTTTTGAATGGTGATTTCTGTCGTATTCTATCGATGGTGTAGACATTCGTATTTGTAAATACAAATACGAATGTTCCATCTTTAGGAATACGAATTGTTGTATTTTCGGGATTGTAAATCCCAAAAATACAAATTCGTAAAAAAAAAGGTGTATTTCTCACTACGAATACACCTTTTTTCTACGAATCCATTTTGGTAAATGTCCCCCGTAATATCCTATTTTGATAAATTAATAAAATTGTTTTAAAAAAAAGGTAAGATGTTGGCCATAGCAGCCTATAAGATTCTACATTTTATTTAATTAGCACATTCTAGAATATAATAGGAATAATCTGATTGGTTGCTCTGGGTAACATCCCATCTTCAATATAACTCCCATCTTAGTAAATTTACCCCTGATTCTGCATAAAGGGCGGGATGTACTAATGGGAAAATGCGGTAAAACCCCCGTTTTACCGCATTTTCCTATGTATCATCACCGGTTCGCCCCGTTTTCGCAGGACAGGGTATCGCCACCCAGAGGGTGGCGATACCCTATAGAAGCCTATGGGCTTCTTTCGCCGCCCGACGTACGCCGTCCGCGCGCCCATCCCCTCCCGTCCTCCTGTGATCATCTCCTCCCCCTGGTGTGACAGCCGGGAGGACATCCGGCTTCAGGGGGGAGGAGGAGACACAGGGGGACGCTGGCAGCCGCCGGGAGGTGACGGAGACCCCCGCAGCCAACATCACAGGTATCGCGGGGGTCTCCGTTACCGCAGCCCGATGCTGGCCGCATATGTTAGTACATATGCGGTAGCATCGCGGCGGCTGCCATGCGAAGGGCGGCGATGTATGTTGATACATCCCGCCCAAAGTGTGCAGTTATATAGTACATCTCTTCCCATTGTATGTTATTCTGCTTGGTAGAGTTGTCAGCAAGTTCCAATGTTACCCAAAGCTGCATATGTATTTTCCTTCCCATCCTTACTGTATTTGTGACTGGCTGTAACAGCTGAGGAAGACAATTGCAATACAGTGAAGAAGATGGGCATGCTGCCAGCCAGTGACGTGCGGTGAGTTCAGTCACTGGTGAGGCTCTCTATTTTGTATATGAGGAGAAAGTGTATGAAGGCATACTAATGAATATATTATATATCTATATATTTGGTTCTGTGCTGTCAGGACTGTCTGACTGGTGTGCTGGAAGATCCTCTGTGTCACTACCCAGAGGGATATGATATGTGTGCAGGGGCTGGCTGGCAACTTTCGGCCTAGGGGGCATCTACAAGCAAGTGGCCCTGGGGTTGAAGTATGTACACACGGTGTGATTTGGCGGCCGCCAATATCAATTCGATACTGGCTGCCGCCGGGGTGCTGGCATCAGCTGACAGGGAGAGAGGGATGGCGTGTGGGGGAGCAGTTGCCCTCCTTTCAAACTAGTAGAAATAAATTGTGCTGCACAGTCTATTTCGACTTTCAATTCCAATGCTGCTTTGCTGCGCATCTGGATTGAATGTGGCCGAACAGAGTGTGATTTTCACATCATGTGTACATACTTTTGGGGTTTGCTTTATTTACAGAATGAAAAAACTGGGCTCTACCATCCTGCAGTGGCCCCTCCAATTCCAATGACTGGGACAGCTGTGTGTCCAGAAGGCAGTTATTGGAACGGAAGGTCAGAAACAGGTAGGATTCTGGGAAAACTGGGATATAGTGGAAGAAATTGCTGGGGAAAGGAAGAAAATGAGAGAGACTGGAGGGGATAAGAATATAACGGGAGAGACCGCAGGAGATGGGGAGATAAAGAGAGACACTGCATAAGATGGGAGACAGCGAGAGACCTTAAGGGAAAGAGAGACAGCTGGAGAGACCGCAGGGAACAGGAATATAATAAGATACACCACATGAGACAGCAAGAAAGAGCACAGGGGACAAAGAGACAGCTAGGGAGGGCACAGGGGACAGAGCGAGAGAGAGATAGTGAAGAGAACATGGAGAGAGCAACAGAGACTGCAAGAGACACGGACAGAGCGAGACCACAGGACACACGGACAGAGCGAGACCGCAGGGGACAGGGAGAGAGAGAGAGAGACTGCAGGAGATGCAGAGAGACCACAGGAGATGCAGAGAGACCACAGTGGATGCAGAGAGACCGCAGTGGATGCAGAGAGAGCAAGAGAAAAATAAGAGAGAGTAAGAGACCGCAAGGGAAGTGGAGAGAGCAAGACCATAGGGGATGCGGAGAGAGCGAAAGAGACCACAGGGGATGCAAAGAGAGAGAGGGAAAGAGACCACAGGGGACCTGGAGAGAGTGAAGAGACCACAGTGGATGCAGAGAGAGGTAAAGAGACCATAGGGGATGCAAAGAGGGCAAAAGAGACTGCAGGAGATGCAGAGAGAGAGCAAAAGAGACTGCAGGGGACATTGAGAGTGTGAAAGAGACTGTAGTGGATGCAGAGGGAAGGAAAGAGACTGTAGGGAAGGAAAGAGACTGTAGTGGATGCAGAGGGAAGGAAAGAGACTGTAGGGGATGCAGAGAGGGCGAAAGAGACTGCAGGGGACAAGGAGTGCATAAGAGACCCCAGGGGACACGGAGAGTGCAAGAGTGCAGGGGATATGGAGAGAGCAAGGGAGACTGCAGGGGACAGGGAGAGTGCAAGAGAGACTGCAGGGGATATGGAGAGAGCAAGGGAGACTGCAGGGAACAGGGAGAGACCACAAAGGACTAGGAGATAGAGAAACTGCAGAAGACACTGACAGGGATATAAAGAAAGATACTGCAGGGGACAGGTGGTACCTTTGTGTTGTGCTCCGCAGCTGGCAGGCAGAGTGCCAGGCCCAGCCTTCTTCAGTGCAGGCCTGCAGGGCCAGTAGTATCAGCAGAAGGGAGGAGAACTGAAGTTTCAGAAACTTTCAGGAGGAAGAGAGTTGGGGGCGGGGCTACTGCTCAGCACGGAGAGACGGAGAGCAGACCTAGTGCTGGGGGGTCCTGAGGGGGGATCCTGTCTGTGACAGGGCCTTTCCAGGGTAGGGAAGAGTTCTCATAATCTGGCCCTGCAGTAACTTCTGTACCTCCTTTATGGTGGCCCCATCCGGATCTGCCTTCTCCTACTGATGCTGGACACGCAGCAGCGTGCAGCCTCACATGACAGCCGGATCACAGGAGCAGCCTGGAGCCGTCCAGGCTGTCAGCTATGTGCAAACACACAGCTAACAGGCGGCCCTGTTACTGTAAACCTGCACTGGCCTGGGGGGCAGATGGCACCCTGCCCCCCTGCCCAGCCCGCCACTGTATGTGTGTGGTGTAAGGCACCTTCTAAAGGCCATGCAACTACACTACTGCTCATTGCACAGTGGGGTTAGTCCAGGACTTGACAAATTTTTCTAAAATCTAGGAGCCAGGACAAAAGAGTAAGAGCCAGACAAACTAAATCTACCCCAAAAATAAAATTAACCCAGATTGTCCCTTTAAAAATATCACATTAAAAAAAATCTGCTCATTGTCACTTTCATTGTCATTGCTCCTGTGCTGACACCTGGGGCCTTATTCTAGTTCACTCTTTCTGACAAAATCCTTCTTAGATGGGCAAAACCATGTGCACTGCAGGGGGGGAGATGTAAAATGTGCAGAGAGAATTAGATTTGGGTGAGTTATTTTGTTTCTGTGCAGGGTAAATACTGGCTGCTTTATGTTTACACTGCAATATAGATCTCACTTTGAAGTAAAACCCCACCCAAATCTAATTCTCTCTGCACAAGTAACATCTGTCCCACCTGCAGTGCACATGGTTTCGTCCATCTAAAGGGCCGTACACACGTTTGGATTTTTGGCCATTTTCGATTCGATTTTGCTTATAGGAGCAAAATCAGATCGAATCCTGTAAGAAATCGTTTCGGTTTGTTGTTCCTTTCGATCTAAATTCGATTCGATGCGCGCTCCCGTTTTCGCCAAATCGAACAAAAAAATCCTCTATGCAGCCAAGGAAATCTCGAAAGGGATCTAGTAAATCGAATGTGTTTTTGTTGTTTTCTATTGGAATTCGATTCGATTTCGATTGAGCATTAGATATGAGTCATGCAGCCACTCCCCTGCCTACCATTTTAGTTTCTCACTTTTTTTAAAGAAGGTTGCAGATCGAAGGGATATGGAAAGTAGAACGAAATCGAAATCGAATCGATTGCACAAGTGCAAATCGAATTTCACATCGAAGGAAAAATCGAAAGGTGGTGGAGGGGGGGAATCGAAATCGGATCTACATCGAATCGAAATCGATTCGAAGTCGATGCGTGTGTACGGCCCTTAAGAAGGATTTTGTCAGAAAGAGTGAACTAGAATAACCCCCATGATAAGGATGGAACTGAACTGTGCTCAGCTATGTGGCAGGTAGTATTCACTCTAGGATTTTTTTTACGGCAGGGTGCTGACCACTGAGTAGGGCACATTATACATTAATAATGCCCCAGTAGTGCCATGCTGCCAGTAGTGACACAGATATAATTATCCCAGTAATTTTCCCAGCATTTTATTTTATTTATTAACAGTTTCTTATATAGCGCAGCATATTCTGTTGCGCTTAACAAAAGGAGACAGTGATACAACAAACTGGGTATTTACAGACAGTCAAAAGGTAGGAGGGCCCTGCTCTCAAGCTTACAATCTTGTATCATGCCCCCAGCAGTGAAACATAGTGTATAATGCCCCCAGCAGTGAAAAATAGTGTATAATGCCCCCAGCAGTGACATCCGTATAATGCCCCCAGCAGTGACATCCGTATAATGCACCCGGCAGTGACACATACAGTGTATAATGCCCCCAGCAGTGAAACATAGTGTATAATGCCCCCAGCAGTGACATCCGTATAATGCACCCGGCAGTGACACATACAGTGTATAATGCCCCCAGCAGTGAAACATAGTGTATAATGCCCCCAGCAGTGACATCCGTATAATGCACCCGGCAGTGACATCCGTATAATGCACCCGGCAGTGACACATACAGTGTATAATGCCCCCAGCAGTGAAACATAGTGTATAATGCCCCCAGCAGTGAAACATAGTGTATAATGCCCCCAGCAGTGAAACATAGTGTATAATGCCCCCAGCAGTGAAACATAGTGTATAATGCCCTCAGCAGTGACACATACAGTGTATAATGTCCCCAGCAGTGAAACATAGTGTATAATGCCCCCAGCAGTGAAACATAGTTTATAATGCCCCCAGCAGTGACACATACAGTGTATAATGTCCCCAGCAGTGAAACATAGTGTATAATGCCCCCAGCAGTGAAACATAGTTTATAATGCCCCCAGCAGTGACACATACAGTGTATAATGCCCCCAGCAGTGACACATACAGTGTATAATGCCCCCAGCAGTGAAACATAGTGTATAATGCCCCCAGCAGTGACATCCGTATAATGCACCCGGCAGTGACATCTGTATAATGCAGCCGGCAGTGACACATACAGTGTATTATGGCCCAAGCAGTGAAACATAGTGTATAATGCCCCCAGCAGTGAAACATAGTGTATAATGCCCCCAGCAGTGAAACATAGTGTATAATGCCCTCAGCAGTGACACATACAGTGTATAATGTCCCCAGCAGTGAAACATAGTGTATAATGCCCCCAGCAGTGAAACATAGTTTATAATGCCCCCAGCAGGGACACATACAGTGTATAATGCCCCCAGCAGTGAAACATAGTTTATAATGCCCCCAGCAGTGACACATGCAGTGTATAATGCCCCCAGCAGTGACACATACAGTGTATAATGTCCCCAGCATTGAAACATAGTGTATAATGCCCCCAGCAGTGACACATACAGTGTATAATGTCCCCAGCAGTGAAACATAGTGTATAATGCCCGGGTGATTTAATATCTACCCACAATCAGAAAAACATACTGATAGGTTAATTGGTTTTTAATGAAGCATATGCAGTAACTGTTTGGCACCTATATGGGGGCAGTACTTGGATGCTTGGGTTGGTGCTGTCAGTCCAAAATGTACCAGTAACTTCCAAAGTTTTCCATTGCAATGTACCATATGCTATTCTGTATGGAGTGTAAATGGGTACGACATGTGAGCTATCCTACCTAGTGAATTTGTATGCACAGTTCAAATGAGGCCTTATCACTAATTAAAAAAAAATATATAATTATTTGGTGTGGGGGGGGGGGGGGGCACCCGTTATTGTTGTGCCTAGGTGTGCCCCCCTTAAATACGCCCCTGGATCACACACATTATGACATTGCAATTATAAAGTGCAGCAATTAGTACTTTAGTGGGGTCTTTATGGTTTAGCTGCCAATATGCTTATATACTGTAGGAAATTTTTGGTACCAAAGGTCAAGCGTCCTATGATGAGGTGTTTAACCTGGATGATAACAACTCCTGATGATTAAATACCTGCTGTTGGTGACTACTTGGATCGTACTCTTTGGGGGGAATTCAAATGTTTGCTGCGCATCCCGGCACACATGCGCGGCCGCCGGCAGTATTCAAATGTTTCTGCCAACGGGCGGGCAAATATAATTTTAGCTCATTACCCCCGGGTATAGCAAATTAAACATTGAGAAAAGTCAATGGTTTGGAGGCACAAATGGGGCTTCTCTCTTCAAGCCAATTAGTTTGGTTGGGTTTAACCCGACCTTAATGGGCGCGATAAGCGCAATCAAAACATTGACCACTGGCTACAAGCATGAATTAGGCCCTATGTATGTACAGTATCTGTTAATTTGAATCCTCTGCATTGGCTGTACATGCAGCCTGCAGGATGTTGTGATGTCACAGAGGTCAGAGGCTCAGGTTCTCAGTGACCAGTAACTGCCATTACTGCTCAGTGGTGACAGTTGGAGCTTGGTGTTGATCTGCTGCAGACATGAACTCTTCTTAAGAACCAGCTGAGGGTCCCCCGGCCGCCAAAAAAATGAAGCAGGAGGATGAGCAGAAAGTCGCCTTCATGGCAGCATTGTGCCTTGTCCCAACGGACAAAGTGGCTGAGATAAAGAAGAAGAACTCTCAGATGAGAGGGATGAAGAGGCGCCGTAAACCCAATCCCAAATACTGTAACGGCACAAACAACCCATATGTGTCTGGGAAAGACTACATCCCTGAGTGAGAGGTGGAGAGAGGAACGGAAAGAGGAGAGGAGGCTTAGATAGGCTTAGATGTGTTACTAATACGTTGGCATAAGTTAGATATTAAGATATTCATTTTAATTCATTAAGAAATTCATTTTAATTAATCCTAATTAATTAATCATTTAATTTAGTTATATAGATAAAAAATAGGTAGATATCTATCTATCTATCTATCTAAGCCACACAGGCCCGTTATATTTCCTGTATAATGGACCTGCACATAAGCTAGAAGACTTAGGACATGTCCTACATTATATGGCCATGCTCCACCATACTGAGTCTTCATGTGCTGCTGCTTGGGGTACATAGAAATGACCCCGCTGCCTCTCTCACCCTCCATCAATTCCTAAACCACATAAGAGACAGAACAGAACACAGCGCAGCTCATCCACCGGGCGGGAGAGCAAATAACAAGCAGGGTGCAGCCACGGCTGGGACTGTAATACAGGAATAATGCCCAGGTGCCCCAAGTGTCAGACACTGATGCAGAGGAACAAGATTCTGCGCTGTCACCTAATCATGGAAACCACAAGAACAAGGTAACTAGATGCTGGAGGAACCAGCAATAAGATAATGTATGTGGAAATATCTGAATAAGTCTCCTGCTATTGTTTATACTGGCCACGCATTGGGGCTACTGGAATTGATCTATAGACTATAGATGGGAACTATAGATCTCAGCTGTATACAGTCATTGTTTATATATATATATATATATATATATATATATATATATATATATACACAGCATGCCTCCCAACTGTCCCGATTACAGACTGTCCCACAAGTTGCAGACTGTACCGCTGTCCCATTTGGTGGTTGCAGTGTCCTATGGGGGGGGGGGGGGGGGGGAGGGGGAGACTGGGGCAAATTGGTGTAGTCAGTGTTCACCGCTGGTGATTGCTGAATTCAGTGCAGGAAGCGCGCCAGGGTTTCCCGGTTGCTTAGGGAGGGCTGGGCACACCTCCATATTGGGGGGTTGCGGCGCTCCTACTTCTAGTGTGGCAACTAGGAAGGTCGTGGCACTTTAAAAACTGTGAGGCATGATTTCCCTCGGTAGGGGAAGGGGAATCTTATATTCAGTGTGGAGATGACGGCCCTCACGGGACTAGCACGTTTTCTGTAGTAATTGAAATTATTTTCTCAAATCATGCATATGATTATGTACTTTGTATGCATATTCCTGACAACATTATTTAAATAAAATTTTAATGTTAACATATATATATATATATGTGTGTGTGTGTGTGTGTGTGTGTGTGTGTGTGTGTGTTTATGTTCCCACCTATGTTTTTTTTTTACTAAATGTGTACTATTTAACTGACATATATCACATGTGACATTGCATTTCTTTTTGGCACTAGATGTTAATATCATCCATAACCTCACCAGTAAGCAGCATCCACCAGAGTATCCTGCTCCCAGGTCTGGAAAGGAACCGCATAAAGTACAGACACCGTGCAACTAAAATATGTTTTTTGGTACGCATATCCTTATTACTATATAGCTATATCACTAATAATACACTATTAGGTGCCTGTTTCTCTCCCCCACATCTCCATACTGTGTGTGTATATATATATAGATATAGATATATATCTATATATATAGATATATATAGATATATATCTATATCTATATATATAGAAAGCACTTACCCCCTCGCAGAAAGGATTGGAGCCGGCACACGGTAGTAGGTGAAGAAAAAAAGGGTTTATTGCAATTACATCATTGCACAAAGAGACAGCTGTCTCTTTGTGCAATGATGTAATTGCAATAAACCCTTTTTTTCTTCACCTACTACCGTGTGCCGGCTCCAATCCTTTCTGCGAGGGGGTAAGTGCTTTCTATTAACCACATTATGTGCCTGGCACCGGAACAGTTTTATCTTTAACCCCTTCCTGACAGAGCCTGTTTTTGCCTTCCTGACAGAGCCCTTTTTTTCAATTCTGACATGTCTCACTTAAGTGGGGATAACTTTTTTTTGCTTTTACTTATCCCAGTGATTTTGAGATTGTTTTTTCGTGACACATTGTACTTCAAGTTAGTGGTAAATTTTCGTCGATACAGTCTGTGTTTTTTTGTGAAAAATACCAAAATATCGTGAAAAAATGGAAAATTTAGCGATTTGCAAAATGTTAAATTTTCTGCTTGTGAGACAAATAATCTTACCACTCAAAATAGTGAATAACTAACATAGACCATATGTCTACTTTATGTTGACATCATTATTTCAACTTCCTTTTAATTTTTTGGGACACTAGGAGGCTTACAATATGAATAGCAAATTCTCAAATTTTCAAGAAAATTTCAAACACTGATTTTTTTAGGGACCAGTTCAGTTCTGATGTGACTTTGAGGGACTTGTATGTGAGACACCCCCATAAATGATGCCATTTCAAAAACTGCACCCCTCACAGTATTCAAAACAGCATTTTGGAAGTTTGTTAACCCTTTAGGTGTTTCACAGGAATTAAAACAAAGTGTAGGTGAAATTTCAAAATTTCTTTTTTTTTGCAGATTTGCAATTTTAATACATTTTTCTAAGGAACACAGTACATTTTACTAGAGAAATGTGACTAAAAATTGATTCCCCCAATTCTTTTGTTTTCATAAATATCCTATATGTGGCCCTAGTGTGCACGGTGACCAAACCACAGGCTTCATAATAGAAGGAGCACCTACTTGATTTTGGAGCCTCCTTTTTATGAGATTATTTTTTAGGCACCATGTAGGTTTCTAGGCACCATAACATGCTAAAAGTTAGGAACCCCCCCACAAGTCACCCCATTTTGCAAACTACACCCCTCAGGGAATTCATCTAGGGGTATAGTGTACATTTCAAACCCCCAGGGGTTTCACCAATTTTGATACAAGTGGGCAGTGAACATGAAAAATTACATTTTTTACACAAAAATGCAGTTCTGGCTCAAAATTTTTCATTTTCAGAAGATATGAAGGAGAAAAAGCACCCCAAAATCTGTGCCCCAATTTCTCCCGAGTACGGCAATGCCTCACATGTGACCAAAAAATACCAGTTGGGTGCATGGCAGGACTCAAAAGGGAAGGAGTGATTTTTGGATTTTGCAGCTCAGATTCTGGTGGAATTTTGGTGGGTGCTATGTCGCATTAGCAAGACCCCCCAAGCACCAATACAGTAGAACCCCCCCACAAGTGACCCCATTTTGCAAACTACACCCCTCAGGGAATTCATCTAGGGGTATAGTGTACATTTAAAACCCCCAGGGGTTTCACCAATTTTGATACAAGTGGGCAGTGAAAAAGAAAAATTACATTTTTTACACAAAAATGCAGTTCTGGCTCAAAATTTTTCATTTTCAGAAGGTATGAAGGAGAAAAAGCACCCCAAAATCTGTGCCCCAATTTCTCCCGAGTACGGCAATGCCTCACATGTGACCAAAAAATACCAGTTGGGTGCATGGCAGGACTCAGAAGGGAAGGAGTGATTTTTGGATTTTGCAGCACAGATTCTGGTGGAATGAATGGTGGGTGCTATGTTGCACCAATACAGTGGAACCCCCCCACAAGTCACCCCATTTTGCAAACTACACCCCTCAGGGAATTCATCTAGGGGTATAGTGTACATTTCAAACCCCCAGGGGTTTCACCAATTTTGATACAAGTGGGCAGTGAAAATGAAAAATTACATTTTTTTACACAAAAATGCAGTTCTGGCTCAAAATATTTCATTTTCACAAGGAATGAAGGAGACAAAGCACCCCAAAATCTGTGCCCCAATTTCTCCCGAGTACGGCAATGCCTCATGTGTGACCAAAAAGTGGCAGGACTCAGAAGGGAAGGAGTGATATTTGGAGTTTGCAGCACAAATTCTGGTGGAATTTTGGTGGGTGCTATGTCGCATTAGCAAGACCCCCCAAGCACCAATACAGTGGAACCCCCCCACAAGTCACCCCATTTTGAAAACTACACCCCTCAGGGAATTCATCTAGGGGTATAGTGTACATTTAAAACCCCCAGGGGTTTCACCAATTTTGATACAAGTGGGCAGTGAAAAAGAAAAATTACATTTTTTACACAAAAATGCAGTTCTGGCTCAAAATTTTTCATTTTCAGAAGGTATGAAGGAGAAAAAGCACCCCAAAATCTGTGCCCCAATATCTCCCGAGTACGGCAATGCCTCACATGTGACCAAAAAATACCAGTTGGGTGCATGGCAGGACTCAGAAGGGAAGGAGTGATTTTTGGATTTTGCGGCTCAGATTCTGGTGGAATGAATGGTGGGTGCTATGTGGCATTAGCAAGACCCCCGAAGCACGGTGAAATTATGAACCTAATATTCCATAGATGTGTGGTATAATTTAAAACACTCCTTTATACATAGGCCGGGTTTGTCGGGGCAAGTGTCACACTGGAAAATAGTTTGCTTTCTTATTCCCTTTTTATAGCAAACTTTGCACCTTTTTTGTGTCCTGCCCTTTTTTCCAGTGGAGGGGATTTCATCAGGAAAATGCTGCCCTGGTACAATACGGGGGCCAGTACTAGAAGTACTGGGGCCCTCTGCCTGCTGGTTCCCAAATATTAGGCCCTTTATGACTTCCTCTTGAAAGTGCATAAATGTCCCCCTCTGGCCGGTAGAACGGAATAGCACGTAAGCGTTATACAGTGCCATCTGGATGATATACACGGCCACCTTCTTGTACCAGATTTTTGTTTTCCGCAGGGCACTGTACGGCTTCAGTACCTGATCTGAAAGATCCACTCCGCCCATGTACCTATTGTAATCCAGGATACAATTAGGTTTTGAGGTGTGGGTACTGGTACCTCGTACAGGGACGGAGGTGGTACTGTCTCCGTGAATTGTTGTCAGTATAAGGACATCCCTCTTGTCCTTATATTTGACCAACAACATATTTTCGGTGCATATTCCCCTGCTTTCACCCCTTCTCATTACTTGGGCAATGTGCGTTTTTGGGAGGCCTCTTTGGTTCTTGCGCACAGTACCGCAAGCTGCTGTACCTCTTGAACCAAGGGCCTTAAACAGGGGGATGCTAGTGTAAAAGTTATCCACATAGAGGTGATAACCTTTATCCAGGAAGGGGTGCACTAAATCCCAGACAATTTTCCCACTAACACCTACGAGGGAGGGGGGGCATTCTGGCGGTTGAATTCTTGAATCCTTCCCTTCATAAACCCTAAACCTGTGGGTGTACCCTGAGGTGCTTTCACACAGCTTATACATTTTTATGCCATACCTTGCCCTCTTACTGGGAAGGTACTGGCGGAATTTAACCCTTCCTTTAAAATGTATAAGGGACTCGTCGATACAAATAAATTTTTCAGGGATGTACACCTCTTCAAATTTGGCACTGAAATGATCAATGACCGGCCTGACTTTGAATAGCCGGTCAAAGGTGGGATCATCTCTGGGTGGGCACTGTGCATTATCGGTGTAATGTATGAATTTAAGAATTGTCTCAAATCGAGTCCGGGGCATGGCCATACGGTAAAATGGAGTACTGTACAGAACATCTGTACTCCAATATTGCCTAATTTCTGGCTTTTTTACTATGCCCATATGAAACACCAGACCCCAAAACGTCATCATCTCTACTGCATCTACAGGGGTCCACCTAGCAAATGATGACGTGGGGTTTTGAGCAATAAACTGCTGGGCATATAAATTAGTTTGGTCCACCATTAAATTTATAAAATCATCAGAGAAAAATAATTTGAAAAAGTCAATTTCTCTGAGACCTGTGGAATCAAATTGGATTCCTGGCATGCCCAAAAACTCAGGAACCTGGGGCTCAAAATTGTCTGGTGGTGGGGTCCATACTAGATCAATTATTGGGGGGGGAATCTCAGCTGATCTACGGGGGCGTCTTTGAGGGGGTCCCTCATCAGCAGAGGAGGAAGAGGAGCTTAAGGCAAATCCTTCAAATTCCCCGCTTGCATCACTGCCTGTGTCAGAGTCAGAAGCAAGCATGGCATATGCCTCCTCCACTGAATACATTCTCCTGGATGATTGGGAGGACATTTGGGAGGACATTTGGGAGGACATTTGGGATGCCATTTTTATTTTTGTGTTACCGGTAGTGAAATGTTTCAACACGTGTATAGTGTAGGGGGGGGCACAAACTTTATTTCAATCCGGGGGGTATGTAGTGTGTAGTGTGTATGTGGTGCAGAAAAAAAAAAAATGCTTTATACCAATAAAAAAAAAAAAAATGAAGGGGTTAAAAAAAAAAAAAAATGAAGGGGTTAAAAAAAAAAAAAGGAAGGGGTTAAAAAAAAAAAAGGTCCTGCGCCAAAAATTGAGCACAGATGTTGGTCAGTAACGTCTGTCACTGAACAGCGCTCAAAGGCAACAGGAATTTGATCAAAAAAAAAAAAAAAATAGATCAACCCTGTGCCGAAAGAGATGATCAGTGATGTACGTCACTGATCAGCGCACAGCGGCCACAGGACACCCACAAAATCACAGTGTGTGTAAAAAAAAAAATTAAAAAAATACCCCACAGCACACACACAAAAAAAAAAGGTGATCAGTGATGCGACACTGATTACCAGTGAGGTGCAGCAGGTGCACAACCTTTGGTGCAACTGACAGGTATATATAAAAAAAAAAACCTCTGTACCCCCAAAAAAGTTGCTGATCACCTCAGATATAGTGATCAGCACAAAAGGCGGGGACAGCAGACACAAAATTTAGCACTCTCTATCACTATCTCTCTCTATCTCTCTATCTCTCACTATCTAACACTATCTAACACTCTATGACACTGCAGCAGCAGCACTCACAGGTATATCTATATATAAAAAAAAACCTGCGCCCCCAAAAAGTTACTGATCAGTTAATTTATACTGATCAGCACAAAAGGAGGGGGCAGCAGTCAGTTATATAAAAAATAGTAGCACAATCTGTCACTATCTCTCTCTATCTCTCTCTATCTCTCTCTCTCTATCTCTCTCTATCTCTCTATAACTATCACACTGCAGCAGCACAAAATATAGCACTCTGTCAGTAGGCCTCTCTCTCTATCTCTCTCTCTATCTCTCTCTCTCTATCTATAACTATATCACACTGCAGCAGCACAAAATATAGCACTCTCTGACACTATCTCTCTCTCTATCTCTCTCTATCTCTCTCTATCTCTCTCTATCTCTCTCTCTCTATCTCTCTCTATCTCTCTCTATCTATCTCTATCTATCTCTCTCTATCTATCTCTATCTATCTCTCTATCTATCTAGCTAATACTAATACAGTGCAGCAGCACAATATCACAGTATGGCACAATTATTGCACAGGATCCAGGAAGCAATCAGCAGCGATCAGGTAAGTATTGCAGCAAGTATTTCTGGTCAGTATGGCGGCAGGGGGGTACGGTGACCGCACTGCACGCTTTCCAGACCGGAATGGCGTCTGCAGTGCAGTCACCGTTAGTTTAAATCTCCCTCCTTGGCTGTGATTGGTCCGTCGGTCCGACGGACCAATCACGGCCTTTGGGGGCGGGCGGGGTGAGGTGGGGTGACACCAGTGTCACCCTTACACCCCGCGGTGATTGGTGCTGTACTTTACAGCACCAATCACCTCTGATCCCGTGTCACCGGCGAACGTTATTCGCCGGTGACACAGGAAAACGCTGTGAATGGCTGTTCACACTGAACAGCCAATCACAGCGATCGCCGACGGGGGGGCGGCATCGCAGCCCCCCCGGGGCATGCACGGACATGTCTGCTGTCAGGGACAGCAGACATGTTGAAACTGTCACCGCGTCTATAGACGCGGTGACAGTTTAAATCCATGACGTACATTTACGCCATGTGTCGGGAAGTGCTTCCCGACCATGACGTAAATGTACGTCAAATGTCGGGAAGGGGTTAACCAGAGTGCCAACCTGAGAACCCAACTGTCTATCTATATATATATAGATATATATATATATCTATATATATATATATAGATATAGATATAGATATATATATATATATATATATATATATATATATAGGGAGAGACAGAGATCCCCAATCCGCGCTCAAACCAGCGTGAGCAGCACCTCTGAAGGATCCTCTGTCAGACAGAATCCAGCATATAGATATGAGAAGAAAAGAAAGTTTCAGAGGGAGCTAAGAATCAAGTCAATACAGTCAAAACAAATATTTGAATTCTCGCCCTAAGGTGCATATTTATTTTGCGGAAATAAGAAATGATGCACTACCCAATCGTTTGGGTCCCATTTGGCCCCATGTCTGATGGTGGGGGTTTTGCGCACGTGATTACGCCAATATGCACATGCACAGTTCATGAGAGCGAGCGGCTTTGGCAAGTTTCTCACTCACCGAGCCCTTCGCTCCAGACAGGGAGGACAGGGGCGGCCGCGGGGGAACACCCAATGTTTTATGGACATCCCCATGAAAACGCTGGGAATTCCCCTGGGTACGTAGGCGGGTCGATACCTGCTCAGATTGGGCGGCTGAGTTCAGTTCCCTCCCCCTTTTCGGCGATCTGCGGCAGAAATAAAAGTCAGTTCAGACTAACTACTATTTACAACGGGGAGAAAAATCATTTGATGGTTGACGACCATCGAATGAATTCTCTCCCCTTCGGTCGCATGGGTGCGCTGCTACTGAGGGCTGGGGAGGAGGGGGGTACTACTATTGACGCCTTGGGAGGGGGAGTACTGCCACTGAGGGCTGGAGAGGGGGCAGGTTCTGCCACTGAGGGATGGGGGTGCTGCTACTAAGGGCTGGGGAGGGGGAGTACTGCCACTGAGGGCTGGGGAGGGGGCAGGTTCTGCCACTGAGGGATGGGGGTGCTGCTACTAAGGGCTGGGGAGGGGGAGTACTGCCACTGAGGGCTGGGGAGGGGGCAGGTTCTGCCACTGAGGGGGGGTGCTGCTACTAAGGGCTGGGGAGGAGGAGTACTGCCACTGAGGGCTGGAGAGGGGGTCGGTGCTGTTTCAGAGTACTTGATAGGGGGGGTCCTGCTATTGAGGGCTTGCGAGGCATTAGGGGGGACTTAGATCTAGGCTGCAGAGGTGGAAGTTAGGTTAGGCTGTGGGGAGAAGAGGTTTGGGTTAGGCTCCGTATGTATACCATATATATGTATATATAAACACATACATTCAGAAACCCCCCCATAAAATTCCTGCGTTTGCCCCTGTAACCGCACATGTACACGGCCGTTACTGTAAAGGGCTCATACCAAATCCTCTCTGGGTACTTTCTGCCATGTGTGATCTAGGCTGCGATAGAGGAATACATTTTCTATATACAGTATGTAGCTTTATTACTTCACCAACTTCCTACCCTTGGCCATTGATTACAGAGATATTACATATTACATTACCAGCGCTGTGTCTAACAAATGTTTTGTACTTTGGAAGGTGGTGCGATATATGCGAGAAGCTGGAGATAAATATGAGATGACAGAATAATGGAAGTGATGAGCAGAGCGGCGGAGCCATTAATATTTATCTCGTACATGGCTCCATCATCCAGTGACTGTATGTGGTCTCTCAGCCTCAGGAGCGGCAGGATTAATGTTTGCCTCGTACATGGCTTCATCATCCAGTGACTGTATGTGGTCTCTCAGCCGTGGCAGAATTAATGTTTGCTTCGTACATGGCTTCATCATCCAGTGACTGTATGTGGTCTCTCAGCCGCGGCAGAATTAATGTTTGCCTCGTACATGGCTCCATCATCCAGTGACTGTATGTGGTCTCTCAGCTGCGGCAGGATTAATGTTTGCCTCGTACATGGCTCCATCATCCAGTGACCGTATGTGGTCTCTCAGCTGCGGCATGATTAATGTTTGCCTCGTACATGGCTCCATCATCCAGTGACTGTATGTGGTCTCTCAGCCTCAGGAGCAGCAGGATTAATGTTTGCCTCGTACATGGCTCCATCGTCCAGTGACTGTATGTGATCTCTCAGCTGCGGCAGGATTAATGTTTGCCTCGTACATGGCTCCATCATCCAGTGACCGTATGTGGTCTCTCAGCCTCAGCCGTGGCAGGAGGGATATTATATACACGTGACCATTACATCATGTGTTCTGTTACACATATATGTATCGTAAAATAAATAATGAAAATGCACATGACTGATTGGTGCTCATTTACTGTCACTTGCTTCCTTGTATACTGCAGTCATTACTGAGATACCAGCACAGGTGCTGACGCGTTTCACTTCTCATGTAAGCTTATATGGGCCTATTGTGTTAGTACTCAGGAGGTAGCACCTTGGCTTAGACCCTGGATGGATCATACTCGCTTCCCTTCTAGTCACTATTATGAGCAGGTGTTGGTAGTGGTAGACCAGCAGAATAATGTAAATTCATTAATAGAAATCAGATTGGGGGCCGTCACCTTTCCAAAATAAAACAGAGTAGAGGATTGTAATAAATAGGTAAATCCGCATGGAATCTCTAGTAACAGTGACAGTGAGGCCATACTCTTCCTGTACACCTGCCCCTGCTGGCTAATGGATTCATTATACCACCTTGAAATAGCATTGGGGTATTAACTAAAGAACCAATCAAGGACCATTATTTTTCCCTGGCCTGTTACAGCAATGGGAAACTCCGGGGAAATGAACAGTAAGTAGGCCCTGGTGGTCCAGCTGGTGAGTGAACCTGCATCTTGAGACTTTAATAGGTATTCTTGTTAGGGATGTGTACCGGACACTTTTCGGGTTTTGGGTTCTGATTACCTTCAGGTTTTGGGTTCTACTGGGTTTTGCCAAAACACCCCCTCAACGTTTTGGTTTTTGGGTTCTGATTTTATTTTAAAAGCATAAAAAACCCTAAAATCTCAGAATTTAGGTGTATTTTTTCTCCTACACAATTATTAAGCTCAATAGCACTCTTCTACACTCATTTCCAGTCTATTCTGAACACCTTACACCTCACAATATTGTTTTTAGGCCAAAAGGTTGCAGAGAAGTAGTTGGATAACTGGGCGGCACAAACACTAGACTGATACGGCACACTTACTAGCACCCCTGGACTAATATGGCACACTTAGCATCACCCCTGGACTGATATGGCACACTTAGCATCACCCCTGGACTAATACAGCACACTTGGCGGCAAGGGATTGGGCACTGACCAATAGTGGTGTAGCAGGCAGAAGAACTCAGTGAGTTACTTGCACAGTGCCGGTGACCAGGGGCGGATTGGCCCACCGGGAAACCGGGCTGTTTCCCGGTGGGCCGGCATATTTTCAGTGTGAAGGGCCGCCCTCCCTCCTTAACAGGGCCGGCCGCGGCATCTCTGTGTATTTTGCCCTGTTTAAAGATGGCCACGGCCGGCCTTGAGTTCCACCCCACAGTCAAGATGGCCGCGGGAGGGCTGCTGCGCATGCGCGGCCGCACGCAGCTCCTCCCGCAGCTATTGTGCAGAGGTAGCCGCATCGCGGGTGCGCGTGTGACGTCACCGCGCACCCTCACACTACAAGGCTGCTTGCAACCAGCGTGAGTCCTCCCGCAGCTATTGTGCAGAGGTGGCCCCATCGCGGGTGCGCGTGTGACGTCACCGCGCACCCTCACACTACAAGGCTGCTTGCAACCAGCGTGGGAAGGCTGAGGACTGGAGTGAGTGCCGACTGCCCGACTGCCTAGGCTATAACATGGAAGTGGAAGCGTACAGACTCGCCAAAGAGGAGCTGTAAGATGACTGGCATTTTTTTTATTTTTTTATGTGTTTAAGTGATCTATATTTAATGAATATAAATTGTTTTAATTTTTTTGTGTCTGTGTGTACAGTGGCAGTGGCGGAACTACCAGGGGTGATGTTAGCTACCCACACCTGCACCAGCGTCACTGCCTCATTACCACTGCCTCATTACCATGAGAACGCCCAGCGTTCTCATGGGAACGCCCATGGAACGCTGGGCGTTCCCATATGGTAATGGGGCAGCCCGGCGCCCCCAGCCCATCTCCGCCCCCCCGCACGCCGCCAGAAACCCGTCTGCGAATGCCAGGCACGCAACATCGGTCCTGCGTGCAAATGCGCGCAGGACTGAACAAACGTGAATAACCCCCTTAGTGCGGTGGTGGCTGTGTCCAAAGAGGCACAGCCACTCACCACGGCTGTCACCTCCCCCCAGCCTCCCGCCGGCTGCCGCCGATACTCTCGCCGCAGCCCATACCCACTGCGGTCCCATAATGTGTAATGGGCATTGCAGTGTGTCAGATAATGTGTAATTGGCATTGCGGTGTGTCCCATAATGTGTAATGGGCATTGCGGTGTGTCCCGTAATGGGCATTGCGGTGTGTCCCATGATGTGTAATGGGCATTGTGTTGTGTCCCATAATGTGTAATTGGCATTGCGGTGTGTCCCATAATGTGTAATGGGCATTGCGGTGTGTCCCGTAATGTGTAATGGGCATTGCGGTGTGTCCCATAATGTGTAATGGGCATTTCGGTGTGTCAGATAATGTGTAATTGGCATTGCGGTGTGTCCCATAATGTGTAATGGGCATTGTGGTGTGTCCCGTAATGGGCATTGTGGTGTGTCCCATAATGTGTAATGGGCATTGCGGTGTGTCCCATAATGTGTAATTGGCATTGCGGTGTGTCCCATAATGTGTAATGGGCATTGCGATGTGTCAGATAATGTGTAATTGGCATTGTGGTGTGACCCATAATGGGTAATGGGCATTGCGGTGTGTCCCATAATGTGTAATGGGCATTGCGGTGTGTCAGATAATGTGTAATGGGCATTGCGGTGTGTCCCATAATGTGTAATGGGCATTGCGGTGTGTCCCATAATGTGTAATGGGCATTGCGGTGTGTCCCATAATGTGTAATGGGCATTGCGGTGTGTCCCATAACGTGTAATGGGCATTGGGGACATAGTCAGCAGCTCAGAGAACCACTAGCCATGCCCCCACAGCGGCAAAAAATTGGGCATAGCCTCGTCGAAATAGGCCACACCCCCATATTGATAGGCCACGCCCCAAAAAAACGGGCGCGCCTGCGGCGCGCAGCAACAACCCCCCGCCCCCCCCCCCCTTAAGGGCTGCTTCAAGATATTTCCTGGGCTGGTTTTAATTCCCAATCTGCCCCCTGAATGCCCCCAGCAGTGAATCATAGTGTATAATACCCCCAGCAGTGACACATGCTCCAAACTTATGTTAAAGGAGAAGCAGAGCCAGAGATTGCAATATGGAGCCAGCTTGTCTGCCAATCACTGACCCCGGCTGCCGGCACCTGAGCTCAGATTGACAGGCGAGGCTGCATTAAAATATAGGATATACTTACAGCTGGCTGTGTGTCCCCCATGCCGCAGCAGACTGCTTGTCAGTGTGTCACCTCTCTCTGTGGTCAGCCATTGCAGATGCCGGACCCAGCAGTGGGGATCGCCCCGCCGCTGAGGTCTCTGTTTAACAAAGTCAGTGCCCTCACTAGGTAGGGGAGCGGGATTTAAATAGCCAGCCCCTGCAGACAGCACAGGAGCTGGTGCAGTGACTGTTACTGACACCAACTCCTGCGCTTACACCCTTGTGAGGATGGAGCAATGCGAGTTGGGAGGGGGTCGGCGCGGAGGTCCAAATCTCCGAAGTATGCTGAGAGGTGCGCCGGCCAGCCAGCCAGCTAGTAATACTTACAATTAGCAGGAGGCCGGACAACCACGGCTTCCTGCTGCTGGAGACAGAGCTGATCACCGCTTAGAGGAGGTCTGACTGCTATACGAGGCTATGGGCCTTATTTTGGTTCATTCTTTCTGACAAAATCCTTCTTAGATGGACAAAACCATGCGCACTGCAGGGGGCAGATGTAAAATGTGCAGAGAGAATTAGATTTGGGTGAGTTATTTTGTTTCTGTGCAGGGTAAATACTGGCTGCTTTATTTTTACACTGCAATATAGATCTCACTTTGAAGTAAAACCCCACCCAAATCTAATTCTCTCTGCACATGTTACATCTGTCCAGTGCTTAAAGTGGTCCAAGGGAGGTGGTGGAACTCACCCCTCTACACCCACCCTTGTGGGCCACACCCCTAGCACCTCCCACCTGACCAAAGCCACACCCATAACTTCACCCCTTTAAGTATATTCATTGTTTACCCATTTGCTGTTGGACTTTAAATTATATCCACGCAGTATGAGGATCCCACACTACCACAAAACTCGGACTTCAATACAGCTTACCCTTTGTGTGGGTATGCATAGGTATTACACACCCAATATAGCTTTTAAAACACTAGCAGTCACCCACAAATAAATAAAATACACATCACCCATTTAAAACACACTAAGGGCCTTATTAAGGTTCACTCAGAATGAGGTAAATTTGGTGCGTTTCCGATGTGTGCTGTTAGCTTCAAGGAGGGAGGGCCAAACAGGACAGCGGGAACAGGGCTCACCTGCAGGGAATGCCCTGCGTTTTATGGGTGTCCTCATGAAAACTCTAGGCATTCCCATGGGAACGCAGGCCCTGACTTCTATATGCAAAGGCAGGAGAAATCATTTAATCGTCCATGATCATTAAATAATTTCCCCTGCTAGTGGATGCATGTGAGGGTATGTGTTCAGGGCAGTTTATCAGGTGCTCAGTAAGCTGTGGTGTTTGCAGCTCACAGAGACAACAGAGAGAGAGAGATATGGGGTAGCCAACGACTATCGATGTTCTCAAGACCTGTGCGCATCCCGTCCCAATGCTCTGCGCATGCGTGGGGAAGCACCCCTTGAATGATTTGGCACACTTAACAGCACCCTTGCAGTAAGAAAAAAAATATTTTTCTTTAAATTAAAAAAAAAAGAAAAGCCAGCTCCCCTTGACCGATACTGCACACATGGCGGTGCCCCTGGACTGATACAGCATACATGGAGCACCCCTGGAATTATATAGCACACCTAGCAGCACCACTGAAATGATATAGTACACCTTGCAGCACCCATGAAAATGGAACAGCACACATGGCAGCACCCCTTAAATGATATGTGGTGTTCATTCTAGCACCCGCCATATTTGAAAACCCATGCAGTTCCTCTTACCTGTCTGGGGTGTCGCTGTCTGCTGTGGTGTTTCTGGCACAGGAGTGGTTTGCATATCACTGATATACAGACCACACTGTGTTAGAAGCACTACTGCAAACAGCAACACCCCAGGTAGGTAAAAGGAACTGCATGGGTTTTCAAATATGGCGGGTGCTAGAATGAACACTAGATATGGCACACTTAACAGCAAACTTGCAGTAAAAAAAAAATCAAATAAATGATTTTAATAACAAAAAAACAAAAAAAAGCCAGATGCCCTGGACTGATAAGGCACACGTGGCGGCACCCCTGGACTGGTAAGGCACACATGGCGGCACCCCTGGACCGATAAGGCACACATGGCGGCACCCCTGGACTGATAAGGCACACATGGCGGCACCCCTGGACTGATAAGGCACACATGGCGGCGCCAGTGGAATTATACAGCACACATGGCAGAACCAGTCAGACACAAAGAAAAATATGTTCAGGGATGCCGAAGAGCCAACTTCATGCAGATCCATACATTTATACACCACCACCCTCATACATGCATACATTTACACCACCCTTATACATACATTTATACACCGCCTCCCTCATACATGCATACATTTATACTTACACCACCACCCTCATACATTCAGTATATACAGCACCACTCTCACCGATCTATCCCAGACAGTGCCACTGAGAGGATCTGGCGGGCGCCTGTGATAAATTAGGCAGACTCCATCTGTATCATATACATGAAACGACCCCCCCCCCCCCACACAGTGAGGTACAGCATGACCCACCCTACCCCTCCTCAGCCCTAGTAACATACACTACCCCACCATCCCCCTCAGCAACCAACCTGAGCTACCCACCCACCCCCCCTCTTCCTGGTCTCAGTGATATACACTACTTTCAGCCCCATCTATGTAATCTCACTCCAAGCCAGCATCAGAAATACAGTATGCCAAAAAAAATTGGACAAATGAAAGGTTTTAGACTAGACCCCCAGCCCAGCACCAGGCATCAATGACACAACATTATACAACATACTGCTGCTCCCCAGGCCCCACATCACTGAGATAACAGCTGCAGTGCAGTCAGTAGTAAGTACACTAACTCACCAACAAAATAGATACACCAGATTGAGGCAGCAGTGTGCAGGTTAGGTAGGTAGGTTATGGTCACATAGCCTGAGGCTGGACTCTGGAGCAGGAGGTGGAGGAGAAGCAGACTGAGTGCGCAGTAAGATAGAAAATGGCGCCAGAGAAAAGGCCCGCCAAAACTCGACCCATCCCCCCATCCCCTCATCCCCTCAGGCCACAGAAGCAGACTCACTCAGGGTAATAGTTGTTGTCTGACTCCTGGCTGGGCTCCCGGCAGGGGGTACTGGAATTAGTGTCCGGCGGAGGCAGCGAGTGGTGAGCTGCGCAGCGTCCACACTAGCTTGCTGCCAATCTGTCTGAGTGACAGCCTGCGCATAAGCCCGGGTCCCTCCTCTGTCCCCTGGGTGGCCAATCCCAACAGCAGGAGGGGGAGGCACTACCAGGCAGTCAGGCCAGTCCCCGCCCGGCGCTGTGTACCGCTCTGCGCTCATAGTCACCGCCGCCTGTCACTCAATAGAGTCTCTATTGTGACAGACGGCTGTGACTGTGAGCGCCGAGCGGGACACATAGACAGTCTCACGGCACTGACGGCAGCACCCGCATCGGTGCATCAGCGCGTCCCCCCGTCCCCGCATTGAGAGATCCAGATACAGGATTCTCGGCGGGGAGGCAGCAGCAGCAGGCTGGCTGAAGGAGGCGGAACTGAGTTCCGGCTTCAATTTGAACTGCCGGAACTCAGTTCCGGCGCGTTCCGGCCCACTTTAACCCCTGCATCTGCCCCACCTGCAGTGCACATAGTTTTGTCCATCTAAGAAGGAATTTGTCAGAAAGAGTGAACTAGAATAACCCCCCATGTGCACTGCAGGTGGGGCAGATGTAACATGTGCAGAGAGAATTAGATTTGGGTGGGGTTTTACTTCAAAGTGAGATCTATATTGCAGTGTAAAAATAAAGCAGTCAGTATTTTCCCTGCACAGAAACAAAATGACACACCCAAATCTAATTCTCTCTGCACAAGTAACATCTGCCCCCCCTGCAGTGCACATGGTTTTGTCCATCTAAGAAGGATTTTGTCAGAAAGAATGAACCAAAATAAGGCCCTATGTGGCTTAGGCAGGCAGGAGCAGGGACACACTGCTGCTGCGTCCTGTCACCTCAACAGGCGGCAGACGCGGCCCCCACCTCTCACAGAATTTAGTCGCCGGGTTGTCTGGTGATGTGTCACCCTCGGCTGGTCCAGCACCTGCAGGCTCCTATCAAGGCAAATAGGGCTGCCTCTGACTGAATACAGGCTGTCTGTGCATGACAGACTGTATCCAATGTCCAATCACATCTGTCTCAGTGACAGCCCTGTCACTGAGGCAGATGTGTCGGTGCCGCTTCCCCGTTAGTTTCTAATGGGCTTTTCAGACACTTTTTTTGCCCGTCCTAAGCTCTGCCCCCCCGCTGCTGACAAGTTTCAATTGTCAGCAAGAGGCACAGCTCCCGCTGCCTCCCAGACTCCCTACAGTGTCCCACCACATAAATTAAGATATTTATTACACAGTATACTCACTGTATGTGTTTTAAATATCTTTGTATTTTCTTTTTAATCATTTGTGACAGGTGAGGCTCTGCCTCCCCTGACTGCACGTCCCTGCTGCCAGCTGCTCCACAGATATGGCTGTTGATGTGATCTGGAAAACAGGCTGCGGTGCTTACAAACCAGATATACTTCTTGATTGGCCAGATCTGTCTTCTAGCTATCTGAATACCATCATTTAAAACATTCTTAGTCTGGAGTGGATAATACTTAAAGTGCCCGAGTATTAATATCCAGTTTTATTTGTTTAATCTAGTTCTTTATGGTTACTGCATCCTTAACACACACCGATGCCTACTGTTTTTTTTAGAATAATATATGCTTTTTTTATTGGTTTTGTATTTTTGTAGTCACATAAATATAGAGTTATACTGCAAATGAGGAATAATAAAAATAATAATAATATTTAAAACAGAATAAAAAAGCAGAGCTTTGGGTCAGTAAATATACAAACTGTGTTTAGTAACAAAGAATTTTTTCATTGATAAAATCTTGCGTTTATCTTTGTAGTTTGAATTTAATATAACACCATAGTGCATTGTGTTATCCTTTTCTTAATGTAATAGTCCACTGAAGTACATTGGCATCAGAGATGACAAACTGATTAATGTAAAACTGGAACATTGTGCAACTCATACACTCTTGCTCTGGCGTCCCGTATATGTCATTATAATCATTTTTCAGTGTTTGAGTCATGGTAAATAAAGGGATAGTTCAAGCTTGTGAGGTAACTGAACTTCCAGGACAGGAAATAAATAGAATGACACTTAACTGCCCGATAATCTAGTTAAACATTCTATGGAGGGGATGTAAAGTCAACTGTTTAACAAAGAACTTTGTAAGTAAATCGTATTACATAATGTGTCACTGGTTTTATCTGTTTATCTATTGCATTTCATTCACAAGTAGAGGCTCATGTCCTCTTGGACATACATCCATTTGGTGTATCAGTGCCACAGTGGTATCACTTCTGTGCCCTGGGCTGGCATGTCAAAAAAGGCAAAAAAAAAAAACCCACAATGACCAGAATATACAATAGATATTTGAACAGGATAAAAATACAAAACATATATAAAGTCAATATCAAAATTAACTCAAGATTGCTCTAATTTTCAGAATATCAAAAGGCGAGGAGAGTGGCTTAGCGATAGCCCCCGCTTGATGGCTTGTGGGCACCAGGGGGCAGGAGCTATTGCTACACCTCTGCCTGGACCAGCAGATACATGTCTGCAGTCCCATTCTGCTTGAACCTTGTCATTTTGGTGGGGCCTTTTTTAATGAAAGCATGAGCGACCGAACCGGCGGCTGCACCTAGAGGGTGGGGGGCCTGTGACAACATGCAGAACCCCTGACAACAAACAGGACATGTTGCAGACCTGCATCAGTGGTCCAGGGTTGGAGGGACTCCTGACAATGAGGAGGGACTCCTGACAATGAGCAGGTACCATGGGGTTAGGGGGGTGCATGAAACATTTCTGGTGAGGGGGCACCAGATTTATCATTTATAGTTATGCCACTAATCCTCATTAAGAATGGTCTGGCTAGTCGTAGAAAAAAGATAAGAGAGAACGATAGGCAAAGTAGGAATAAGATAGAAGAATGAAAATAGGAGGAGGGGATCAATGGGTTTCATCTCACCAGCAGGGAGCTATAGGAAGACAGAGCCAGGGAAAATGATTACCTGTGGAACAGTGAAGAGGCATTTTTGAAGGCAATGTTAAAAAAGTTCCCCCTATTATATCTATTTTCTTGTGAGAAAGTATACACACTTGTTACCATACTTGCCTACCTGCCCCTCTCCATGAGGGAAAAAATGCTTTGTTTTTAGTCTTCCCTGGTAATGTATGATTACCATCAGGTAGGCAAGTATGCATGTTACTCCATGCTTTACTTGCACCTAACTGATCATATGCACGTTACTCCATTTTTTCAAGTACATTCTATACAATTATAGGTAAAAGCTGATTGGTTGCTATGCAGAATTTTTCAACTGGTCCTATTTTCCTCTCTTTTCACTGATTCATGTATTATCCTCTGAGGCTTGTCCTCCGACCCCTGCCTCATGCCTTGACCATCCATGCTGGCTTACATCCAGTTATCAAGCCACCTTCCATCTGCTTGCACCTCATGTAATCTGTCTGTCTCCCCTTCCTACTAGATTGTAAGCTCTTCAGAGCAGGGCCCTCTTCCCTCCTATTGTCAAAGCCCTCTTCTCTTCACATTTCACTCACAGCTCTCCCATACTCCAACACTCAGCAACCATCATCAGTCACATACTATTCTCCATCTTTGGCCACCAGTCCCTAGTAGCACATTGTTCAAGTCCTCACTATTTAAATCTAAGTTTTCATGATTTTTTTGTAATCATACGTCGTCATGGACACTGTATATATGTACTGCGTCCCCAGATATGGTTTGCTTCACTCGCCATGCTTCAGGCTTTGCTGTGCTCGGCACACTATTATATTCCCACTCTATGCCCACTTGGATGTAAAATATGAAAAACCACCTTAAAAAAAATCATAAAAAACTCATGTTGACCTTTTGACTGTGGACCTTGCCTATGTTGACCATAAGCTTGTTTCGACCTTTTGGCAGTGTTGTCCTATGATATGCCAACCCTGTCCACCATTAGTAGTCGACCTAGACATTGTCTATCCACTGACTGCATACTGAAAGCAGATGATTGACAAAAGAGTAACAGTGAGGTTCTGTTGGATTATAAGGTTAATTAATCATCTGTAAGGAAAAACTAGCCAGGCTGCTGGGCTTCACATTAAGGAATCTAAAAAAGTGTGTTACTGGAGCTGTCCAGCAAGGGACACCATGCACCTACTCTTTTCTACCAGCAATTCTCATAAGTTACTCCTTTCATACAAATGTGTGGTCCAATGACCTGTCTTCTCTCCTTCTAACCATGTGCACTGACACAAGCTACTATTATCCCAGGCCAGGGTACACTAGGGCCATAGTGTTATCATGAAATGTGGTGTAATGGGGCCTACACACAGGGAATGCCCTGAGATTTCTCCGTGTAGGGGCCATTGTGATAGTGATGTGCGGCCTCACATGTCGCTGTCACCCGGCAATTAATATCCAGCAAGCTGGATAAATCTGCACCAGTCTCTTTATATCATGGTACATTGTTACCAATGTTCTTATCTTCAAAGTACATGTGCAGGGTCATATGGAAAAGTGTGGCTTGAGGAACCGCAAACACCGGGTCACTGCTTCTTGTGACATACCAAGGTTGGACCTTGGTGTCCAACATGGCAAACTGAACTTCTCTGGACACCAGTTCAAAGACACCAGGCCAGCATATTATACAATATACACAACACTGGTGGGATGATGCATTTTATCACTGTTACTTCATTGTGACAAATATATAGAGGATATACAATGCTTTAGCATATTAACACAGTCCAGAATTCTGAAAGTAATCTCATAGCCCTATTTTTATAGAGTAATTGTCACTCAGTGTTGGCCTGGGGCATAAAGGGCGACAGGGAGAAAGAAGTGGATAGGGTCCATGCTTATAGACTTGGCTATCCATTAGCTAGTGCATGGTGTGGGCCACTTGATAAATATATATGTATAGTAAATGACATCCACTATTGGTCAAGCGGCAAAAGGTCGACACGTAAAAAAGGTCGACATGGTCTAGGTCAACATTGACAAAAGTCCAACACAAGCACAAGGTTGACATGAGTTTTTTTAAGCTGACTTAAGCTGTTCTTACGTCACAATCCCAGGGGGCATAGAGAAAGAATATAATAGTGTACCAAGCGCAGCGAGACACGGTGCCCAAAGCTTGGGGAGCACCAGCAGGCATGTGAGGCGAAGTGGTATACTAATACGAGGTCCATGGCAACATCAGTGAAATATGTTGACATAGACAACAAAAACGTGATAACAACGTGTCGACCTTTTTCTGTGTTAACCATTTACATGTCAACCTTTTGCTTGTGTCAATCTTTTGTACATGACGATCTAGACCATGTCAACCTTTTTAAAGTATTGACTTATTGCCTGTCGACCAATAGTGGCTAACCTATTGATTGTCAACCTAGACACTGTTGAACTAATGATCCACACCCATAGTAAAAGTGGTTTTAAAAAAATAGCCAATTAAGTGCTTAATAAAGTGTCTTTTTATATAGATATTATGACAAACTTAATGTGTGGTCTAATGACAACCAAATCATACCTTGTGGCAAGGCAAAGCATTGTGCACCTTTTACACACATTTATATATTATTAGATCTGCTTCCTGGCAGCAAAAGCTGCTATTCAGTTTACTCTAAATACATGGGGCCTTATTCTAGTTCACTCTTTCTGAAAAAAATGCTTCTTAGTTGGACAAAACCATGTGCACTGCACGGGGGCAGATGTAAAATGTGCAGAGAGAATTAGATTTGGGTGAGTTATTTTGTTTCTGTGCAGGGAATATACTGACAGCTTTATTTTTACATTGCAATATAGATCTCACTTTGAAGTAAAACCCCACCCAAATCTATTTCTCTCTGCACAAGTAACATCTGCCCCACCTGCAGTGCACATGGTTTTGTCCATCTAAGAAGGATTTTGTCAGAAAGAGTAAACTAGAACAAGGCCCATAGTTTAGTGTTCCTTCAAAGTGTGGATACGGTACTATTTAGGGCCACCTAAGATCATCTATAAAATATTAAAAAGAACCGGGCTCTGTTGTACACCATTAATAAATCTAAATAAAAATAAATGCGTTAAATGGGGGTTATTGCCATTCATTCGCAGCCTGAGGGGGAACACCCACATCATTTGATCGAATGATTTGATTGAATAATAAGGAAGGCACACGCACATCTCAGAGCAACCTTAGATGTGCGTGTGCACTCTGAAAGAAGGGGATGGACAGCTGACATCCGGTGATGTCAGCTGCCCGCCCCCGACCCCGCATCATCGGCTCATTAGCATGAGAACGCCCAGCGTTCTCATGGGAACGCCCATGAAACATAGGGCGTTCCCATATGGGCCGGCCCGTCACCCCACGTGCCTCTCCGCACCCAGCGTATGCACATGCGCAGAAATTACCCTGTGCATGCGCATACACTCACCATCGATGCCCTTGCGAAGATTCTGGCCTGGGCCAATGTGTAACATGTACTTTCTATTCATAAACACATGTAGTTTTTGCCTTTAGTCCTAGCATTCTCAGATGATGTTACTATATCTGTTATAATGAATACTTATTTTAAAAAAATCCAAATATAATTGTATCACAATTATCTGAAACCAAGGGAATGATTCTGGTTGGCTTGCAAAAGCAAACTCCTTTTCTAATGGACAAAACCATGTGCACTACAGGTGGGGCAGATTTTAGAGTTAGATTTAGAGTTAGATTTGGGTGAGTTATTTTGTTTCTGTGCAGAGAAAATAAAAATGAGAATACAAAAATGGCTGCTTTATTCTTACACTGCAATTTAGATTTCAGTTTGAACACACCCCACCCAAATCTAACTCTCTCTGCACATGTTACATCTGCCCAACCTACAGTGCACATGGTTTTGTCCATTAAAGGAGGAGTTTGCTTTTGCAAACCAACCAGAATCACCACCCATAAATACTACTTGGTTTGGCATGACCGGTCCCTCGTGAACACATGCTGATATAATTAAGGCTTTGTCATCTACAAGTTGTGAGTTGTGTGCAATAAATTTCAAAATTTGAAGTAAACACAATCGGAATGTCTGGTTTTGAACTGTAATCTCTGACCAAAGCAGTTGTGAAATGTCAAGGAACAAACTGTATATAAAGCAGCATGTTCACTTCCTTCACAAACTTGGTATGGAGAGCAACAGAGGCCTTTGGAAAGCCATAGCACAACATTGCTACCATATGGTACATAGTTACCCACTGGCCCACTTAGAGAAAGGGATAGGCATCTCATTGAGATCCAACCACTTGATACTCCACAAAAAGCTTGGTCTGAGCAAGGTTTCTGCATGCTGGATGCCCCATCAGCTGACTTGAGAGCAGAAAGAGGTTTGGGTGACTTGGTGCTGAAAAACTCTATGTCTGGAAGCTCATCAGTGGTGATGAATCCTGGATCTACAGGTTTGATCCTGCAATAGTCACTCCAGTGGACACTAGTTGGAGGTGCACATATTTTTTAAAGTGAATATAGCATGGCCAAGCATGTGGTGACTGTTTTTATGGCCAAAACTGGTCATGCAGTCATGGAACTGGTAAGTTAACCAATGTCTGCTACAAGTGATGTAAGCCATTTCCAGGCACTGTTCAAGACATCTTTTTTTTATGTGGTGCATTTTTCCACCACAACAATGCACCTGCCCACATGTCCAGGATAGTGATGGAATTTATTGCCTATGAATGCATCCATGAGCTTGGTCATCTTCCGTGGAGTCCAGACCTGCGTAGGATTCATTTTGAGTCACCAGAAGCTGCAGCGGAGACCTACATCCAGCATGTAGAAGACATACCTGCTTCGGACTGACCCAGCTGCTTTCACCAAGTAGTTTAAGCAGGGCAGGCAACAGGGGGGATCAAAGGGGACACCTGTACCGGGCCTCAAGCTTGTGAAGGGCCCCAAGGTTCTGAGGCGCTATAGGGCTGTAATCATTGCTGCGGCAGTGCAGTGCCTATTGTAGCAATGGTTTATAATGGCACCCTCCTGGTTCCTGTAAGGGTACTTACTCAGACCCTTCTCCTGTATTAGTGAATATTAATTATGTTTCTTTTGTAACAATAAAAAAAAATTCAATATGCAGTATACAAAAAATACTTTGTTCAAGGGGGCGGGGTTAGGGGGGCCCGCCAGAGATATCAGTGTACCGGGCCCCAAGATTTCTGTTGCCGGCCCTGAGTTTAAGCACATCTATTTTGGCATAGACTACTCTGTTGAATAACTGTAAATATAAATATTTTCGTGCACCTGTCATTTTACAAATGTATGACTATCATCTTAGAGTTTCTTTAAATATTTTACCCAGAACTGGTGCATCCTTACTGGTATATTATTTCCTCCCTCAGTTTCGGTTCCTTAGTAAGTATTGCAAGCTCATCTGTTTTATGCAGTCTTGTTGCACTGATACATAAATACATGTATTGTTTGTTTAAATATTCACACTTGAAGTCCTGGAGGACTAATAAGTAGGATATCATGTAACATATAACAATCAATTAATATTATATGTAATATAGATTATTGCTTACATTTGTCGTATTAGAGCCGCAAAGAGTATATTGAGACATAGAAGAGAATATACTGTATACAGTAATTATTACAAGTCATGCTATTTGTTATATAATTAAAAGCAGCTTTATCCTTTCAATAATAAAAATAACAATATTGCAAATGTATGCACAGTTCCATTGCTATGAGATCAAATCATGCTACCGCTGCAACAACCTGTCTAGGAGAACTAGAATACTTTAAAAGTCATCTACAAAGCTGCAATAATGTGAGGTCCTTGCATGGCTGCCACTTTGTAAAGTCAATGTTGAGCCATAGCCCTTTTCTAAAAGGTATCCGGACTCATGATAGATTGACTCTAGGTTGAATGTCATTAGGTTGACAACTAATGGTTGACAGTGGGTAGGACGACACCTTTAAATGGTCGACATACTCAAGGATAACATTGCCAGAATGTCAACACAAGCAAAATCTCGACATAGACATGGTCGACACAAGTTCTTCTTGTTTTTTTTTTAGTTTAGACTGACTTGGTTCATTCTTTACCATCCAAGTGTACATAGGGTGCCCCATGTGGGGGGATGCGGTACACCATGTCGACATAGACACCAACAAACATGAAAAACTTGTGTCAACCTTTTCAGTGTTAACCATGTCTATGTCTACCTTTTGCTTGCGTAGATCTTCTGTCAATGTCGACCATTTAAAGGTGTCGACCTACCCACTGTCCACCGTTGGTGGTCGACCTAATGACTGTCGACCTAGAGTCAATCTATCATTTATACCATAACCTCTCCAAAAGGGGCAGCACCAGGCTCAATACACCGTGTATTCCATCTGATGACAGAAGCTGCACAGATTGTCCATACTGAGAGTAGGCCAGGGGATGGTTTACACCTTGCATGGTGATGTGCCATATTCAAATGAGTTTCAAATGGTGGAGATGTTTCCTTTAGGAGGGTGTTTCTGATCTAGAAAGTGGCTGCAGAGCAGGGCCGTAACTAGGGGTATGCTAGCGTTTCTGTCAGACCGGACGCAGGGCCCTTGGAGTGGCTCCCTACTGTATGTGCCAGATGGCACCTGGATTCCCCGGGCAGACACCCTGCAGCCTGTGGACCTGCCAAGAGCATCCTTAGGACACTACTTGGGGCTCTACTTCCAGTCATTAGCCCCACCCCCTCAGCTTGACATAATGACACCACAGGTTTTGTGGAGAAACCAGCATGGTTATGTTTTAAAGGGTTGACTGTCTCTAAGTTGAAATTTACTAAGATGTGTATTCTACTTCACATGTGAAGCTACTTCTTATTTATTTAGCACCCTCTAGAAGATAGTAGACAGGATCTGATTGGTTGCCCATAGCAACATCACATGTGAAGTAGAATACACATCTTAGTAAATTTCCCCCTGTATGTCAACACTGTCAGGTGTCGACCATCAATATGTCAACACTTTTGATTGTGATGACCTATTATCTATGTTTAACCTTGTCTAAGATGACTATATGGTGTCACCCTATTTACTGACGATCTATGGAACAGATACCGACTAGCATAGGGCTCATTGTTGCCCCCATTGTGGCGCTGCTGCAGAGTCACCATCCTCAGTCGGCAGTATTAGGTCTTCAGACTAGACTTTCTATGGCCTACCTTCTGCGCCAGCATGGTTAGGTGGAAAGTGTAACATAATTTTATGTTTTCCAAAGACATGTATCGTTAGCTGTCCTGTAACCAGACCATTTTTTTTTGTACATTGTTACTGAACTTGAAATGTTTCTACTATTATGAACCCAGTGACTGGCTCACAGCTGACACTGAGTTACCTTCCCTCTAATCTTGTGCACCTTGACAACCAACTGTAGTATCATCAGTGAATGCTTCATAGCCCAAGAAAGGAGGTGACAGATGTACCACCCAATAATCAAATCTATATCATATTAATCATGCATTACTAATGTAATGTAAATCTATCGGGTTAAACTCTGTCAGTCACAGATTTCAGTATTCAATAAAGTATGAATAGCAAACACATTTTACCTTACACCAATTTACATTATAGCATTCAGATTATAAAAGTGTGTAGGTGAAAGCCATACTACGAGTCCTTCTTTTGCTTACTACTGTATAACTGTGCATTATTGATGTCTACAACTTTCTGGTGAAGAAATAGGCCTAGTCTCAGAGATCTCAGCTTGTTGTTGTAAAGAACCAATATATGGGAAAGTCTCCCCAAATAAATACAGCTTTCTTTTGTCAGAGATATAAAATTGGGAAAAGGATTAGCATTTATAGGGAGATCTCCCGACATCACAAATCTGACTATTAGGGTGTAATATGATGAGCGAATCAGAAAGTGAGAGATTTGGTAAATCTTTTTTTTTTTAGGCGGCAATCATTTACACTTTAAAATCAACCGCTTTAAAAAAACTGGAGATACCATAGCTCTCACTCAGGCCCAGCGAAAGGGGGGGTCAAGGGGGACAGCCGTCCTGGACCCTGACGATCTGAGGGCCCAAAGGAGCATGCCCTCTTCCGCTCAGTAATACCTAAACTAGCATGGAATGGATCTCCATTCCCCTCCCTCGCCAGCCCGGAACACCAAGCGTGGTGAGGATGGAACTGCGTCTGCTACATGGGGGTGGAGCTTCACGGGTCTCGATGGGGGGCGGGGCTACACAGGAATTGGGGCGGGGCTAGAGGTGACGCAGGGTGGGGGAGTGCATCAGTGTAATAGAGCTATGGCCGCAGGGTGAGGGAGTGCGTCTGTGTGATAAAGCGCAAGCCACAGTATGAGGGAGTGCGTCAGTGTGATAAAAGCTCAGGCCGCGGGGTTAGGGAGGGCATCAATCTGATAGAGCACAGGCCTAGGGTGGCCAATCCCGGGATTGGCAGGATGCCGAGATTTGGCCCCCAAAACGCCGGGATTTCAATCCCGGGATTGGAGTTTCCAATCCCAGGATTTCGGGATTAGACTGTGCAGTCTAAAAATGGGAAGCATCTGAGCACCCACTCAGCCGTGTATAGTGTGAAGAGGTCACGCTGTGCAGTCCACACAGCCGCACAGCCCACATGAGCCGACCCGCCCACACCGCTCTCTCACGGCGGCTCCCAGGGAAACACCCCACCCACCCAGCTTCCGGCAGCATCAGCCCTCCTATCCCCCCACAAACCTGGCTCCCGGCAGCATCAGCCCAGCTCCGGGCAGCATCAGCCCACCCGCCCACCAACCCGACTCCCAATCCCAGGAATCCCACCGGGATTGGCTTCCCTACACAAGTCGCAAGTTGAGGGATTGCGTCAGTGTGATAAAGCTCAGGCCGCATGATGAGGGATTTCATCAATGTTATAGAGTGTAGGCCTCGGGGTGAGGGATTGCGTCAGTGTGATAGAGAGTGGCAGTTTGATAGAGGGCGGGTTGCAGAAATAGGGCTGCTCCCAGAAATTTCCAAGGCTAGTTTTCAAATCTAACCCTCCCTCCCTGCTCTGCAGCAATCCAGTAATGGGCACAGGGCGCTTAGTTTATGTTCCAGCATAGAGGGTGGGGGCCCACATAGATTTCAGTGTATGGGGCCCCAAGCATTCTGTTGCTGGCCCTGCTCTCACTTTCAGTGTTTGATCACCTATTTGATAGCATTGGTCCCTGACTAAGTAACAAAATTGTAAAAAAACTAGTTACCATACCAAGGGGTGATAATTTTGCACCAACGTTCAATTATACCTGTTTCCCTCTAATAACGAGAGGGCAAACACCAGACAAGCATGAAAATAATAAAGTGACTATAGCTTAATGTCACCTTGCATCTTAGTGATGTGACCTCACAGCCAGGTGACACTACACTCCCCTCTCAGCCCCACCACCTCCTCTTCCCTCCTGGCATCTACACTAAATAATTCATGGTTAATAAATACTAGCTTTCCAGGGGGAGGAGGTAAAGGGAAACACTTGAAGCACTGTATCATTTCTGCAGGTACACATGATCTTTCACTTGTTAGAAAAGTAAGCTACAATAGTACTGTGTGAGGAAGCTTGTCCCAGCATTCTGAGAGATCAGTGACACAGAGTGGGAACCATTCTGCTGTGGTAGCTTTCAAAACTAACTAAATGAATGCATGCATTAAAGGCTTAACCACTCTGCAGGGAAAGAGAGGAGTACTGGGGCACAGTGCACTGCACACCACCAACACGCAGGGCTGTGACCATCCCTCCTTCTCTACCTCCTGTCACATGCAGGCCACTCCTCCCCATGAGCAATGTAATGCTACAGGGCTGGAGAAGAAGGGAGGGCACTGTCAGAGGGGAGGGGAGGCACTAGGCAGTCTCTCATGTCACTATTAAATGTGAAACCAGAGGAGTCTGATAGCAAAGCTGTACTTTGCAGCTTCCTCATGGTTGTGCTTGGTTCCCTATACCCCCTTGAAGGGACAGAGATCTACCCTTACAACTCTCTCACCAGCTCTGCCTTACACCTTCTTATAGTATTTCCAGCAGCCACAGAGTAAACTTACAGCAGGCAGGACAGTAGTGCGAGAGTACAGCCAGGAGGAGAGGAAGTTCCCTATACCAACCCTGTCCCTGCCAGCAGCAGCTGCTCCTCTCCTCTGTCCTCTCTGGGACTATTTTACATGAACAGCTGGAAGTAGACCTATAGTATCACCTTTATTGTTTTACACTCCTATTTCCCGTGGAGCTACAGGTGAATGTAAAAAGAACAGCAACTTCTAGGACTGTGGTGACATGCAGAACGTAAGGTAAGAGGGATCTTGCTGGCTACTGTATAATAAATAGGACAGTGTGCTAGACAAGCCATGTGTTGGCTGCACATGTGACATAGAAGAAAGTGTATAGAAAGTTTGGCAAGCCATAGCTGTGGTGTGGTCCTCTGTGGCATGGACTGGCAGCTGTCACTGGGCACCTGTCTGTGTTAAGCACCGGGCACGCACACCCTCTTTCTGGCATAGCAAGAAGACCATGTGCAGGCTGCTCTGCTGCTAAATGACATGCAATACATGAGTGCTTACAGATCACATGTGCGGTGTAATACAGCTTTAGGGATCATGTGCACTAGCCTGTAACCCACTCTAATGCTGTTAGGCTGTTTTAAAAACCATTTTAATACGCGACTGCATTGCACTGCCAGCGGAGGCAGCAAGGCATCAGGAGGCTGCTGGGGGTATACCTGTCACCTTGGTCAGATCTAGGGCTGCATCACACGAACGATGCGCAGGAGACCTACACAGGAACAGTATAGGTTAGTACAAGACCATCATACAGTATGTATACATTACCCATACATTGATCATGTGCCATATAACACCCATACATGGGTCATGCGCAAGCCTGCATAATGCTGCTTACTTATTGCTGCATTAAAATACTTCATTATATGTTCACAGTCGCTATATAAAATTACAACACTCAGCAATCACATGCAGTACAGAAACTGAGCTCACAGCTCACAGTGCTCAAGAGATTGCCCAGAGGTCAAACCTGTAATACAGGAAAGCAACATAATGTACAGATGTCTGTTTAGTAGAGAGGGTACCAGGGCTATTACAGGATGGTTCAAGGTCTGAAAGAGTGATAGTATCCATAATCTGCATTGTAAATGAATCAATAAGTACTAAAGTAACATCAGCTGCCCCTGCAGTCTAGATATAGCAGGTAAACTTGGGTCTATAGCTTATGTACTGTAGCAGTTCAGTTTGACTATGAAGCAATTTTGCACTCTGTTATACTGGACTAATAATAGACCATCATAGACATTTCACAACATTACCATGTATCCTTTTTTAAATGGAACAGTAGAAATGCTTTCCTTGTACTTAAAACATTGCATAACAGTGTGAATGCAATTTAGATTCCCAGTTATAATTCAGTACTGATAACTAGCATATATAGAGCTTTATAATAAAGTCTGACTACAGTGTTTACTACATACACAGTAAGTAGCGACTTGGATGGCAAATGTAGAAATCAGTGTTTTTATTGCACTGCTCAGTATTATTTACTAAACACTGCAAAGCAAGTCATTAGAATGATGTCATTTTGATGGATTTTTCTGTATATTATAATGAATTTTAGACCATGTGTTGTCATCCAATTTCAATAATATTCCATGTGTACTGCTTTTTAAGTATTTCAGCATTTACTTAACATCAGGTCATTAGTTTACTGCAAAACGTATTTATAATTTATGATAACCAGATGCACAGAAAGAGATAGTTGCCACACAAGAGAAACCTGTTAGTTAGTACAAGTGAGTTAATTGCATTGCATGATCTACATTTATTAAATTAGAATAAACAACCCATGTTAAAACCGGAAATTCAATGCTCTACATCAGCGGTGGCCAAACTGGTCCTCAAGATCTACCAACAGTCCATGTTTTCCAAATCACCTAACTGGTGCACAGCTGTAGTCATTACTAACTGTCACATTTTCAAATCTGCTGCATTCCTATTATAGATCCACAGGTTGCCTGAAAAACATGAACTGTTGGTAGATCTTGAGGACAGGTTTGGCCACCCCTGCTCTACACGCAAGTGTTCGTTTGACGTATCAGCGAGATTTGGATGCTAACTCTTTGTCATTTAAACAAAAATAACCAAGACAAACTATTTTATTTTAAGATACAGAAACGTCATTCATTCTAGCAGTTGTCTGTTCATGGACCTACTGTATGTTGTAATTCTTCACTATATGCAATGCTAAATCAGTTTGAAAAATTAGTTCTGTAGTCAAAACTTGGTCCTGCGATACCTGCATCTCAGAATTAAATGTCTTTTACTTTTGATTAGCTCGGGTCATTTAACACATATTTCATGAAACACGCACACAAACACACACAAACACACACACACACACATACAAACAACTATTTTCATACTCCGGTTTGATTTGTTCACACTACATTGTTGTAATAAACTGTGGCAATAATATTCCTAAAAGGCATATGGAAATCTTAATCCTTTCCGAATTATGATGATTATATAGCTACTGTATACCAATAAAGTTGGATACCCAGCAAATACATATTAAAATGAAAACCAATCAGATATTTTTTGTACACTGTAAAAAAGTGTGTGGGATTGTACATGGGACTGCAGCAAGATATTGGCAACAGGAAAGTTGCTCTTCCAGAGAATTGTAATAATACTGTTGTCCTAGACCAGGACTGATCTGACGTAAGAAACTAATATTCTGCTATTTAGGGACTTATGTAGGTATTATAAATGTGAGTATTTGTGTTAATTCAGTTTCAGTTGCTGGCTCTTTTTCGGATACTTTTTGTTATTGTTTTTCTATAAGTGACTGAATGATTATTAAGCAAACTTATTTAGGCATAACATAATATAACGTATGCAAGTTGCAAGTAATTCCAGAAATTAATATGCAAACAGACGGCTATTCTAAAGTTTAAAAAACATTGCTACAAACCTTTCTTCAACTACTTCGAAGAATTTCAAGATGTATGTTTTTTAAATGGGGTATTTATCAAAGCTTGTGGGGAGATAAAATTGTAGAACACCAGCCAATCAGCTTCTATCATTTTTCAAACACAGCCTGTAAAATGCAATGTAGAAGCTGATTGGCTATTAATATATCTCTTACAATTGTGTTGCTCTAGGAGCTTTGATAAATACCCCCCTCAGTGATGGTATAATTTAGTTCCAGATGTAAATTAAATTGGATATTATAGGTTCATTTTGCTATTCCTACATGTTTTTAAGTAGTTTTCTTGGTACTTGTTACCTAGCACGGCGCCCATCGCGTTGATCGCATGTACATCGCATGCCATTGTAGTGGGTGCGATTTTAGCGATTTTACATAGGGAACAATGTTAAATTACCTTCCAATCAACCAGATCAACCCAATGGACCCGATTTTACATAGGGAACAATGTTAAATTCCCTTCCAATCAACCAGATCAACCCAATGGACACGATTTTACATAGGGAACAATGTTAAATAGCCCCTAGACCTCAAATTGAATTGAATAACCACCCTGAAGTGTGAAATGCCCCCCCCCCCCATTGTTAACGTCACCCCACGGTCAACGTCATCCCGAAGCGTGGCGAGCGCAGCGAGCCCGCGAGGGGCGGCGGTACGCGTCCTCCGACCTTTTCATACCCCCACTATCCACGTCGACGTGGAGTTAAGAATAGAAAGTGTGGCGAGCGCAGCGAGCCACCGAGCCTGAAGCGTGGCAAGCGGATGCGGAATACATGTTAAATAATACCCGTCCCCTCGCGGGGCTCGCTGCACTCGCCACGCTTCGGGCTCGTAATCCGCTGCCCCTCGCGGGGCTCGCTGCGCTCGCCACGCTTCGGGCTCGGTGGCGCGCTGCGCTCGCCACACTTTCTATTCTCAACTCCACGCCGACGTGGATAGTGGGGGTATGAAAAGGTCGGAGGACGCGTACCACCGCCCCTTGCGGGCTCGCTGCGCTCGCCACGCTTCAGTATGACGTTGACTGCGGGGTGACGTTAACAATGGGGGGGGGACATTTCACATTTCAGTGTGGTTATTCAATTCAATTTGTGGTCTGGGGGCTATTTAACATTGTTCCCTATGTAAAATCGTGTCCATTGGGTTGATCTGGTTGATTGGAAGGGAATTTAACATTGTTCCCTATGTAAAATCGGGTCCATTGGGTTGATCTGGTTGATTGGAAGGGAATTTAACATTGTTCCCTATGTAAAATCGGGTCCATTGGGTTGATCTGGTTGATTGGAAGGTAATTTAACATTGTTCCCTATGTAAAATCGCAGGCATTGCATGCATCTCATGCCGCACAAACACATAAGATGCATGCGATGCCTGCGATTTGCGGCAAGATACCCGCGATATAGATCGTGGGCGCCGTTCTAGGTAAACAGTACCGTTTTCTTTATTATGGAAAATATGTCTGTTATACCCCTTCCACAATGCCGCAGAAACCCGGGTCAGCGGCGCGTCAGACCCGGGTCAGCGGCGGTGTAAATGGGTCACCCCATGTCCCTTTACACGGGACTTCTACCCAGGTCCTGACCTGGGTTGAACACAGCTAGGATCTGGGTAGAGGGCAGTGTAAACGAGTAAGCCGGGTCTTCTGACCCGGCTCCCGATAGCATCAATGGGGAAGCCCAACCTCCAGACCGCAGCATCCACTGGTTGGGCAGGGGGCACACACAGCCTCCCAGTGGAGGCAGGGAGAAGGTGAATGGATGCCTGTGTGCAGCATGAACTAGAATAAGGCCCAGAGTGTGGAAGGTCCCACAATACTGGGGGATCCTAGGTGGAAGGGCTAGATGAAGATCATTAAGAGGGTTATTTTGGTTCACTCCTTCTGGCAAATTCCTTCTTAGATGGACAACACCATGTGCACTGCAGGTGGGGCAGATGTAACTTGTGCAGAGAGAGTTAGATTTGGGTAGGGGTTTACTTCAAAGTTAGATCTTTATTGCAGTGTAAAAATAAAGCAGCCAGTATTTTCCCTGCACAGAAACAAAATAACTCACCCAAATCTAATTTTCTCTGCACATTTTAGATCTGCCCCCCTGCAGTGCACATGGTTTTGTCCATCTAAGAAGGATTTTGCCAGGAGTGAACCAAAATAACCCCCCAAGTGTTACCACTTTTTACTAGTATCCTGCCACTCTCTGAACTTTTTTCTTAAAACCCTCTACATGCAACACTCTGGGTGAGATTTAATAGGATGAGATATTCAGAAAGTGCGAAATTTAGGAAGAAATCTCCAGTTTTTTTAAAGCGGCAATCATTTACACGGCAAAATCAAACTGGTTTTGCCGTGTAAATGATTGCCGCATTAAAAAAATGGAGATTTCTTCCCAAATCTCTCACTTTTTGAATCTCTCATCCTATTAATTCTCACCCTCTGTCTCCTTTCACCCTGACCCTCCCATCCATTGGCACCTTGTATCCAACAGTAGTATTGGTATACTGACTACCTACTTTCTTACATGTGGAAAAGAAAAAGATAAAAACTTATGTATATGGAGATTTTTTCCCCATTTGTTACAGTGTCTTTATTTAGCACAGACACTTTTTGTAGCAAGTGAAAGAACAACATCTGAAAAATAAATGAATATAAACTGAAACCAAGCAAGTGATCAGGAGACTATCAAACTGTATCATCACCACAATGCATCAGAATGCAGATGAGGGTCTGTCATCTGGTTTGGTGGTGGTTGCATTCACAACAGTGTCTGCAAATGTAATGTGAGGTCACAGAGCTGAGGAATCCCTATCAGTTACACTGAAACCCATATGGTGATCTTTTCTGTCTCTAAGGAATACATGATCTCAATGCCAAAAGCATGTCCTAGTGAATGGCTTACAAACTCTGCTTTATTTAGTCTTCTCCCTATAACTGAAGATGCTAATAGAGGCCTTATTTCTGGATAGTTGTCAGGCACTGTGTTGGTGTCTGCAGGGTTCTTTGAAAGTTCAAATACATTTTATTAATACCCATTTGCTTCAATACTATAATGTTTGTTAACATTAATGAGCAGCATGATAAATGTTCTCTAATATAAATGATAAGGAAATTAAGTCACAAAGTAGCTTTATCAAGCAACAATCAGGTGTCGTATGGCGGTCCGACAGGGGGGATCCGGACTGTCAGTATACCGACATCGGAATCCCAACTGCCGGTGCTCCGACAGCGGGAGCGCAAAGAAGCCCCTTGCGGGCTCGCTGCGCTCGCCGCGCTGCAGGCTTGGTGACTCGCTTTGCTCACCACAGATTCTGTTCTCCCTCTAATGTGGTTGTGGACCCTCACAAGGGAGAATAGCCCTTTGAGTGGGGATCCCCCCTGTTGGAGCACCGGCAGTCAGGATTCCAACATCGGGAAAATGATCATTGGGATCCCCCTGTCGGGCAGTCATCCGGCATCAGCAACAATCTATTACAGACAGTTTGCCACTACTTTTATAAGGATTAGGCATTTATTGGACTACAGGTTTCACAGGAAACAACAACATTCCCTGGCCTTAAGGCCCCCATACACTTTTCCGACTTGTCCTCAAGTCAAAACCAATTTCCTCTGAGCTCCCCAGGTGGGCTCACATGCCTTTTTTTTTTCTACTGCCGTCTGCTAACAGCTGCCCACCTCCTTCTGCCAGTCGGGGATGCAGAGCGGGACGAACAGCCACCTCTTCGCACCATTCACTTTTATGACCAATTCAGACTGAACCCTAAAATGGTTTCTTATACCCTTTCTCATAGCTAAGCCGAGTCGGACCCGAGATGTCAATCCCAGGCCCAACCTGGGTCTGGCGCTCTCACACTAAACCCAGGCTGCCCATTGTACAGGATGACCCGGGTCGAATTGCCCTGACCTGGGTTATAAGCTGTGGTGCTTTCATACTGCACCTCGACCTGGATCGATATGTGACCAAAGTGACAATAACCCGGGTGCGATGTGTGATGTGAAAGAGGTATAAGTGATAACTTCCCTATACTGCAAGTGCAACAGGTTGTAGAGCAGACATGACACATATTCAAAAGAACACTGTAGGTCAGGGTGAAGTAATGAACCAGGTTCTATACTATAGACTCTGACTGAGGCATAAGCTATACAAAGCACTGGCTATCACCACATTAAGTGGGGGATGCTCTTACATCCGCGCCTCCTATAATTATCGCATATGATCTAACATATGCGATAATTATCACAAAAGAGAAGCTCTTGCGTTAAGAGCTGTCTTTTGCGTTAACCCGGCGATGAGCGGCGGGTCCCGGCGGCTCCCCCCTCCCTCTCTTACCCGGCCTGGAGCTGCTGCTGTGTCGGGCTCTCCTCCTCCCTAGGAAGAGGATGTACAGTACAGGGAGGAGGAGGTCACAGGTCCGGGCAGCACATCACTGTGCTGCCCAGACACAGGTGAGGGGGGGTTGGTGCGGGGTGGCGAGGGGTCGCGTTAGAAGCCCATAGGCTTCTATGGGGCATTGACAGATTTTTCTGGCGATGCACCCCGTCGCAGTAACCCGGCGGGGGATGCTTAGAGCATCCCAAAATGCAGTAAAAACCCAGATAACAGGGTTTTTACCGCATTTTTAGTTTAGAGAATCTCCCTCTATGTGTTGCACAGATGAATTGTAATGTGTTTTGTTTGTTTTTATAACTGGTATTGCCCATAGGAAAACCTGTTCTTGATTGGCTTCTGGATAATAGGTCAGCAGTCAATAGGTCAACCTTATATGATCAATATTCATTAGGTCGGCATTTACAAAAGTTTGACATGGTCAAAAGGCAGACTTGTAAAAGGTAGGCAGTACATATGGTCGACAGATGCACAAGGTTCACGGGTTGCTGGTTTATAGTTATACAGTAAGTGTATACTACTGTGGAGTAGGGGTGGGTATGCCTAACCTAGGTTCAATATTAATAGGTCAACCTTATATGATCAATATTCATTAGGTCGGCATTTACAAAAGTTTGACATGGTCAAAAGGCAGACTTGTAAAAGGTAGGCAGTACATATGGTCGACAGATGCACAAGGTTCACGGGTTGCTGGTTTATAGTTATACAGTAAGTGTATACTACTGTGGAGTAGGGGTGGGTATGCCTAACCTAGGTTCAATATTTCTGTGAAATAGGAAAATCACATTGCTAGCTTAACTTTGAATAATTGTGGATGACTGTGGTTTCCATGTTCTCAGTATAAAGTACATTTTATAAATGTTCCCAATCCATTGTTATTATCAGCTATTGACTGTATTACTTCATTAGGACTAGACCTTAGTAGCAGTAATACTGCTTTCAGATTCACTGCCACCCAACACCTGCGAGGTCCCCACTCTCACTGATACTGCACCCCCATAAAGCCTGAATGCCCACTGCAGAATGTAATCACTTTAATGGTGGTGGCACTTTTTGGGTAGTAATGTTGTACGCCTTGCACCCTAACTAATGTTACACATACTGTTAAGTTCTACTGTAGAGTTCATTAAGTTCATGTTCTCCTACAATATGTACACAAGAAAAAAAATGGAATATTTCCAAGTAAGCAAAGTTGTATATGACTAGCGGCTCACCCACTTCCTATATCAGGCCTGGCCAACGTGTGGCTCTCCAGCTGTTGTGAAACTACAAGTTCCAGCATTCCCTGCCACCGTTTTATTATTATGGAATGCTAAAGCTGTGGCATGGCATGCTGGGATATGTAGATTACAGCATCTGGAGAGACACAGGTTGACCAGGCCGGCCCTATACATACAGTATGCGTGATCTGTTTATGCCCCAAGGTATACAGGTCCAAAGCATGTAGTGCACAATGTGGCACATACGGCTGCCTTAGTTGAAAAGGGGATTTTCATATGTCTTTGAGTAATAAACGCATTAGATAAATACCTACTGTATATCCAGTAATCAGTTTATGTGTATAGTGTGGCGTGGCTCTTATCAGTAAGATACCTGTATGTTTCTCAAAGCAGTAGGTAAGTTAGTTAGCTGGGAGTCACCCTTAAGTCACACTATCTTTTTAAGGGTGAAACATTCATAGAGTTTTTACTTCAGTCAGTTGAAATCAGGAATGATTGTACTTACAGGCGCAGCTCCAGGTCCTTCTGGAAACTAAAGGGCTTATCTATTCAACTCTATGAAGTGGAAACCTGACTGCATTCATTGCTTGCTAAATACTGTATGTGAAGTCTTCTGAATAGCATAATGTTCTGAATAATAAGATATATACAGTACATATTATTGACCCAAGCAGAATTGCCAGATTGCATTGCATTACTGTATCTAAGGACTGGAGCTCAGTGTAATAGTCTGTATTATTCCATGAGAACATTTGCTCTCTGTAAGGCCTGATGAAGTTTTGTGGCCGCGAGATTAATTCCCAGATAATTAAGGGCTCTTAATAATAATACAACCCTAATGACTCTTTTTACTATTGTCCACAATTAACCGATTCAGTGTTTGTTGACTACATAGACAAAATCGTATAGCAAATAGTGCAAATCGCACCATGCAATGCAGCACCTGATCTCAGTTCGATCCCGATGCCTGGCCCGCAGCAGCAGAATCGAAGGTAGAGAGAGACAGTGCAGTACAGTCTACTTCTAATTTATCAGAAAAAGGGCCATGCTGCTCAATGTAGCATGGCCCCTGCTCCCCCGCCTCCCTTTCTCTCCCTCCCTGCCAGCCTATGCCAGCACCTCGACGAGTCCCGACAGCCACCGATATCGAATCGATCAGCAGCCGCCAGATCGGCCCATGTGTACACACTTTTACACGTCTCTCATGTACATCTATACAGCTCAATATATATGGCTAACTACTCCTCACCTCTCTATGGTGAAGTACTGTACCACCATTCACCACTAGAGGCCACAATTAGAGGGAGCTGTGAAGGTAGAGATTGGAGGTAGGAGCAGATAGGGACTAAGCAGTCATTTTCATGGGCTTTTAACTAGTTATATTGTTGTATGATTCTTAATATAGAATGAATTCAGATCACATACAGTAGTGATGAGAGTACTGCATAATCAATATTTTTTTAAAACACAAAGGTAATTTCCCCTGAATTACATATTGGCCCAATCTATCATCATAGTTTCCCATACCTGTATTATAATATCAGCGTAGCCTTGCTTTATGTAAAACCTCTTCTCTGTTAAGGGCGTACTTATCAAAGGCAAAGTCTTATATCCTATGGCAGTGGTTTCCAAACGTTATGCCGTGGACCGCTAGGATGCCTCAGGTCAACTGCAGAGGTGCCCTGGGTTGGTGGTCCAGGGCCAATTCATATATTTTAATAGACAAAACCAGGGCTTGTAGGCTCCAATCATAAAATATTTTGACAAACAAGCTAATCCTGTCCCTCACCACATATCTGAGTTTAAGGATAACATATAAACAGGAATGGTAGGTTTCACAAGCTTCATGGCCTCTGTCTATTTATCAAAGCCACCCAGGCTATCTCCACCTCATAGCCAGGTTAAGGGGGAAAGCAGAGCATACTTTACCCCTGGCCCTCCTTTGTCAGTGGGCTGGAGTTCACTGACATCATCAGGTAGTCAGAAAGCTAAAAGGATAGTATGGAGTGCAGACACAAGAGCATCAGGTTTAGGGCGGGATGCTCTAACATCCATGGCCTCACTTCGCTGGGTGCCTCATCCATAATAATCGCATATGCACTAGCATATGCTATTATTAACACAAGGGATAGCTCTTTTGCTTTGCAATTACGTGACAAATCCGCCTGACAGGACTGCGGAGAGAAGCCCAAAGGTTTCCATAGTGTATCACCAGAAAAAGGTGGCAATTCCCTATGCAAGGGTGCCCCAGCAGAGGGGCTTTAGTGCATACGAAACTGCAGTAAATTCCCGATTACATAATTTTCACAAGATTGCATCTCACCCTCAATGAGCTGCAACTGGAATGGGTCATGTCGGGAGATATGCATAATCTAATACAACCCACCACCTTTCACTGGGGCCCCCCGGTCTTAAGTGCCTTGGGCACCCCCAAGGCCCTGCTCCACTTACCACAAGCAGCCAGCTGGGAACATTCTGCAATGCTACCTATTTGCCATGGACAAGTATTGCCACTATCCTTTGATAGCTCACGCCATTTGATGATAGCATTAGCTGGGGGTGTGGGGGTGCACACAGGAAAAATAATGTTTTATTATTATTAAAAATATATATTTTCCATATATATATATATATATATATATATATATATATATATATATATATATATATATATGGAAAATATATATATATGGAAAATATATATATATATATATATATATATATATATATATATATATATATATATATATATATAGTCCAGATATCCTGTTAAGGAAATGAGCACTCGCCTCCCAGTTTTAAAAAAAAACAACTTTTTTTATTTTAATGAAAAAAACAGCACATCGAAAAAAATGTTTTTACACATACCAAGTGAAGTAGTCAGTATAATGTCCCAACGTTTCGATCCTCATCCAGGATCTTTATCAAGGGAAAGTCATCCAGGTTAACATCAGGTACATGTTGAAATGAGCCAGCAATCCCGAGGTCCTACTGTGGCAGCACACAGAGACCAGGTCTCTGTGTGCCCGAAGCGTGGCGAGCGGACGCGGACACCTGTGAAGCCCGCGAGGGGACGCGTATACCTGTGAAGGTATCCGTGTCCCCTCGCGGGGCTCGCTGTGCTCGCCACGCTTCGGGCTCGCTGTGCTTGCCACACTTTCTATTCTCAACTCCACGCCGACGTGGATAGTGGGGGAATGAAAAGGTCGTAGGACGTGTACCGCCGCCGCTCGCCACGCTTCGGGTTCGCGTTGATAGTGTGGGTGGTACAGCCTGAAAAATTACATTTGGGGGCCATTGAACATGTTTGATACTAATTTCAATGCATTTGGATGCATTTCTGTTAAAAATGTGATTTTTTACTATGCGATGGACATCGTGGGAGCCGTGATTGTCCACAAGTACCAAAACCTATTTTGATTTGAAACATATTTCATTTTTATATTGTATTTGACTATGGAAATGGAACAAAACAAATCAGTTAATTCCTGTGCTTATTCTCTAACTGCTGACAACCAGTGTCACAATCACTCAGATGCCCCAGAAATTTCAGTAAATTACTCCCGGGAAAGCTTTTAGGAAAGCAATTTAGGGGTAGATGTATGAAGGGTGATTCTGGGGGAGAAGCCATGTATTAATGTGGAGAGGTGTGCTCTGTGACAGTATATTAACAGTATATCATGCTGATAGCATGTGGGTATTAATGGGGGAAATTTACTAAAGGAAATTTATAAAAAAATAGGTGTATTTGTATCCAGAAATACACTCATTTTTGACATTTACTATCCCGAAAATGCGGCAATTCGTATTAGTTTTGATGTGCTATCAATACGAATACGAATTGCCGTATTTTCAGGATAGTAAATGTCAAAAATAAGTGTATTTCTGGATACAAATACACCTATTTTTTACAAATTTCCTTTAGTAAATTTCCCATCTCTAGTCCTCAATGGACGTACATTCCAGGTTTTAGTATATCCATTTTTAAGCACAGGTGACTTAATTAGTTCCACTTTTTCCCAGTTTCATAGTCAGACACTGCCTAGAGCTGTGGGCTGAGCCGCACTGTGGCCAATAATACTGCAAAACACAGCACAATGGGAGGAGCTGCCAGATTACCTCACTGAGGGGTATACTTATTAAGCTCAGTGAAGTAATAAAGTGCCTGGTACTTTACCACTGGCCAATAAGCTCCTACCTGTCATTTTTCAAACCCAGCCTGTAACTTCACAGTTCGGAGCTGATTGGCCGGTGATAAAGTACCAGCCACATTATCACTTCGCCAAGTATAACAAATCTGGCCCTCAGGGGCATGGCTTTCTGCAGTGTGTGTGTGTGTGTGTGTGTGTGTGTGTGTGTGTGAGAGAGAGCCTGGCTCTGATACTAACTAGTGTATTCCTAGCTAGTAACCTAGCTAGTAACCTTGCCGCACACCACTGGCCCTAATATGGATATTCTTAAAACCTTGGCCGTCAGGGTGTCATAAGGTCTGAGTTTCACCATATGTGGATGAACCTATAATCATATAGCTTACCATGACTATTTCCTGGTATTATTGTAAATATTGCATTATATAAGACACATACAAAACCTACATTCATCAAGGGTTATAGTGTTAGTTATTGGTGCATTTTCTATTTTCAAACCGGTTAAATTGTTAATGTGATTATGCCATGCATCTCTATTTGGGCTTTATTGATGCTGACAGGCGTCTCTCCCTGTTGCCCCAATGTCCAGACATCAGCAGAAAATAACAAGGTTCAGCTTGTTAAAATAATTTTTAGATCATCAGCATTTTTTTGGGTGGCATTATGATGATGACACTTTTTTTCTGACAGACATGACATAAATGTTCTCTGCTATCAATAATAAGATTTCAAAACCTTGTCATAACATTGTGGCACATTTACAGGCTATTAAAGCCAATCAGAATTCACTGAGCATTGTTGATTGTTTCTATTTAGACTTATTGCTGACATAAAGAAATGTAGCTGAAAACAAAGTCCTCATTTTAAGAATACAATTTTAAAAATTGTCCGCTGTTTCCAGTGTATATATGTGATCTATCTATCTATACGTTATGTAACTTTTATTATTTTTCAATATGTATAATCTTATTCCATATAAAGCATTTCACGCATTATTAGGCTAAATTCAGGCAACTGCCTTATTTAACAATCCCATAACGCAGGAAATGTTGTAGATATCTACAGACGGGGCACCTCCCAGCCAGCCTGAGGAATGGACAGACTGCGCTCCATCTGACGCTCCATCTGACGGGGACGCATGCGCATCTCACACGCTCGCACGTGCTCCTTCATCATGGTGGTGGGGAGCAGATTTCCTGACCGTCTCCGCTTCAGGGAGGACACATTTGTAGGAGGCCCTTAATCTGGCCATGAATGGCAGGAATATACGCTACCAATTTAGTGAAATGATACTTTTGGAAACATAAATCCTGCTACTAAATATTGTACTGTATATGCTCTGTTAGTTTGTGCTCAGTGGTACTACTACATGTATTCAACGTTCCGCTATCTGTGGATTAGCCATTGGTGGTTATTATAAGGATAAGATTTGTTATTATCCTAAAGGCCGGAGCTTGCATTCCTAGATATTCATAATATTGCAAAGGTTCATATTTCTAAGCCATCTATCCTAATTATCTGTTGTAGTGTCATACAGGTGCTAGAAGTCATTAACATTCATGGTGATCAAATTACTTTGTGCCGATAATTTGGAGCATACTACACCTGCCTACTGATGTTCCTTTATTGTGAGTTTGTCTAAGGCAAATTCTGTGAACCCTTTTTTAATCCAGCTCTGCTAGTAAGCATTATGTAGTTATTAGCAGACTCATAATGAGTAATGCTGCCCATACACTTGTGTGATCGGATTCGATGCGACATCGCAGTGCGATGTCCATTGAACCCGATTGCATCTTGTGGTGCTAAAGTGCCCCCTTTGCAGCACCCAATGTCGCATGCCATCTGGAGATGGCGCATCGGGTGCTGGAAGAGGGCGGCGTTATGTAGCGCAAGAAGCGCTAACTCTAACGGGCGACGGAGGTCAGTCAGTGGTGGCGGCAGAAGTGTTTAAAACACTTCTGCCGCCACAGCTTACTGTCCCCCCCGCTACTTCTTGCGCTACATAACGCCGCCGTCTCCCACACCACCAGCGCCCCCTTGGGCCCCCTCTTCCCATCCCCACGCTGATGAAAAAGCGCTCCCTCCACCCCCACCTGCAGATTGCATTTGAGCATTACCTGTGGTTAAAAACCACATGCGATTGCTCCTGCAATTCAATAAATATTATGTACTTGAAACCCGACATTCGACCTGCGTGCCCTCACATCGCGTCGAATGTTCCTTTAAAAATGCATACAATCATTCCTTTTATCGGCCAGATGTGGTCGAAATTGAATGATTGCATGCAATATCTCTAGTGTATGGGCAGCACATTAAACATAGGTCATATATTTAAAATGTACAATGTAGCGAGAGTTAGTACTTTTGTTGGCCAGTTTTATAGTAAATGTTTTTTTTGTATAGGACAACCATCCTGTAACAGCCTCACCTATTGGGATCGGTAGTTTAACGTAACTTTATACTTAAAGATGGTTACCTACTACTCATACACTAGGGCCTAATTTGCGCCTACGGCTCTTCTTGGTGCAACCGGTCCCATGTGACTGGGCTTGTACTGTATCTTAGTCACAATGCAATGCAACAGAACCACCTAATGAGACTGCCCTGCTTAATTTGATATGTGACACTTGTACATCTGCATGCGAATGAGCCTAAACCTGTATACAAAGTTTTATCCACTGCAGCTTTTTCTCACACTTTATCTATGACTGTACATACTTAAAACTAATTCCTGTGAGGTTAAAGTTGCAGTCCAGCATCTGCAGTAAATTCTGAGTAGTGTTTCGGTGTGTCTGTTATACGAATCAGATGCACATCTAAAGAAGTTGTTACACTACGCCACTTGCACATCTTATTTGTACTGCATGGCGTATTGAGGCTAGGTTTTGAAGACACGTCTGTATTCAAACGGTAGCGTGCAACTTATTTTTATCATACTGTACCTGCGCAGCTGGAAAGAAGAGAAGCAATTTGTTCTATCACTTGTCCAAACAAAGATTTTGGTAAGTTTGCTTTGACTTGGGTAATACAATGTCATCTATATAGTTTCGATGAGCTTGTGATCAGTGTTCCAGATGATTCCGTTATGTTTTATTCCTGTACATGTAGCATGTATCCAGTCGCTTAACTACAACTATTGCGCCACCCTGTAAAAAAGGTTCTGGCTCCTGCCTCTACTTATTGTCAAAAGTTTTGATCTCAGGTTTTCATGCTCGTTACCAGTGGTTTCATGCTCGCTGACAGCACCGGCATTCCAAAAACCTGGCACTTCCGCGCAGAGGCGGAACTACCATTGGTGCAGCAGGTGCATTGCACCGGGGCCCCTGAGGACTAAGGGGCCCACTACTGCCTAGACCAGCAGCTTGTACCTCTGTCACCCACTGTTGTGGGGCCCAAATTGTACTTTTGCACCTGGGCCCACCACTCACAAGTTCCGCCACTGCTTCCGCGTATCGCTATTCATGCTGTTCCCTGACAGATGCTGGAGGTCTAGTAGAACCTCTAGCATCTGTTTCCTCCTAGATGGTGGCAATTGTTGGAGGGACATTTCAGTTTATCATGCGAATGGCCAAAGAGCACTGAATCTGCATAACATTGGCACCAGCACCCCCAAGGCCCTGCATCATCTTGCTGCTTAACTGCATGTATCCACAATTTTACCACCAGCTTTTTCCATAGAAAACTACATGCATGATAATTCTAGATACATGATACAACAAAAATGACATTTTTATAGTTCATGTGAAAGTTTTAACTGCAGCACAAATTAATAAAGTAAAGATAAGTATTAATCATCATATTGTGAATTAGAATATGCAAATTTGAGTTCCATTTGGGGCACAACATAGCATTTTGTAAAAGCATTCAGCATTTCATGGGATCAGTAAAATGATGATTAATGTCCTATGATTACTACTGTGTGTATTATAACGGCAAAATATAAATATACAGTAGCCCATTGATTCCTATAAATAATCCACCTTAATTTCCATTGTGTCATTTTGACATGATAGTAGTGATTTTTAGGAAGACAAATTACATATTCTTCATCGAGTTAAAAAGAGTTTTATAGACTATGCTCCCAATTAAAATCAAAGTCAAGAGTGTCCTGGCTGGAGTGGCAATTTCCAGGCCGCTGCAAATCTCACAAGATAGATACTGCAGCCTTGTCATGACTATGCTTAGTTTCAGCATGCAGCTTGCGATAAGATATAATACCTTACACAATTGTACTTTGTTAAAAGAAACTGGCAGCAGATTGAAGTAGTTGTGATAGTAATGGCATAACAAATTCCAATGCTTACACATCATGGCTTTTTTAAAAGGAAAATAAATATTATATAAGCTCTTTTTCCGATAAAGGACTGGGGCGGAGATATATGAAGCAGTAAAAATAGTGGAGACATGAGCCAGTGGAGAACTTGTCAATAGAAACCGATCAGCTTCTATAATTTTATAGAATGCACATGTTAAGTGCTACTGCAAAGCTGATTGGTTGATGTGGGCAATTTATTCACTGGCTCACTTTTACACTCTTTTTACTGTTTCATACATTTCCCCTCGGTGTTCTATTTATGAACGAGTCATAACCCCTTAATCCAAAGGTTTCCAAACTGGGTGCCTCATGACACTTGCACAGGTGCCACTGGTTGTGGTAAAGACCAAATCAGTTTAATGGTTGATGTGATGGCTGTCACCAGCATTGGTTTTGCCTATCATAAATTATGTGGTCAAACAGAAGTGCAACCCTGTGCACCACCACAGAACTGAATTAATACAATTTACTTAATTAAAAAATCTCCACTGAATATTGCATTAAGAAATTTACAGCCTATTGGTGCCATTAAAAATGCTGATACCCTGGGGCAATGTGATTCAATAAAGTTTGGGAACCACTTCCTATAGCTATTTACCACTCAAGACAGGGGTTATCAACACTTGCCTACTTTTGAAAACTAGTTTCAGGGAGATTATAGTTGGTAGCACAATTTTGCACAGCGCCCCGTTGAGGGGGCGTGTCATGCTCCTCTCAAAGGGCGTGTCTATTTCCATATTGGAGAGATTGTGAAAAGAGATTGTGCATGTGGCACCTAGAAATGTGGGTGTGTACTGCTACATCTGAGAGGAATCTTTTAAAATGATTTATATACAAATGTAGATGAGCCCCAAAGCAGTTAGTAAGATCTCCATTCAGAGGCGTAACTACTATTGATGCATTGCACCAAAGCCCCTGAGGACTGAGGGGCCCATTGCTGCCACCCACTCAGTGGCGTAACTATAAATTATACGTAAACCGGAGGAGGAATTGGATATATAAATACAGTTAATTCTTGGAACAACTGAAATGTACCTACGTGTCTTTATTAAGCACCCATAGTACATGTGCCTATGGAAACAGGATCAGTCAGACAGTGACTTGTCTGCACTGATGTGAAGCTTAGCCATTATGTAGATAATAGATTCCCCTCTCTAGGCACGCTGGCAGAGCTGCTGCAGCAAGGAGTACCCGCGATTCACGGGTCTTTGCAAAGAAGTTGGAGCCAAAATGCAGAGGGGCGGGGCTTAAATCCCGGACCGCGACGGCAATGGTTTTTTTAAATTTATTTATTTAATTGTCCTTGACATAGCGCCTCTCTCTAACGGCTAGTTACTACTGCCGTTTCTCATATACCGCAGCCTCCCTGCTCCCAGTGCTGATTACGGGTGAGTCACGCTGCTCACTTTCTTATTAAGCTTCTGCACGTGATCTGTGGACAGTCGGCGCCCACTGCAGAGCCCTTGAGCAATGGCTCCCCCAAGCCACCGCGGTGGCTGCTGAACCATTTTTATACCACTGCACCTAGTGCTGTGTAGCATATTGTGAACTTAGGTTGGAGTGGATGAGGGGTCCCAAATTATATTTTTGCACCTGGGCCAACCACAATCAAGTTCCGCCATTGTCTCCATTGCTGCCAATGGGGACCCAGTTAAAGCCATTGCACATGCACATTAGTTAACAGTCGGTGCTGACAGAGGTTCTATGTACCCCATAATTTTTTAAATGTACAACAAGATTGCTTTGCATGGCTCCGCGTTCCAGTAACAGAAATTACGAGTGCAGTGTTTGTGCTGTATAAAGTCACATTTACAGTACAGAGAAGCTTATTTCTTAAGTGCAGACTATAATCGGTTAACAGTTTTTATTTACTAATACTCTGTTGACCCGATAAAACTGTAATAATTGATTAAGATAGGTTAACACTGCGGGCAGGTTTTCTGATGCTGATCAGTATAAAGTGCATGTTTTATCAACCAACTCAAGAGACTTATCTACAGCATTGATTTACCAGAGTTTCAGAGTGTTAAATTGCTAATCAATTGTCCTTCAAATTTCAAAGACATTTCTATTTTTGTCCTTTACAGTATAAGGTGGGTATTCAATAACCTTCGGCAGTTGACTTAACCTACCAGACATTAACACACACGATCCGCAATGATTTCACATATTTTTGCGTTAACAGTACCTGTTAACCCTTTAGTTATTGGGGATTTTTGTTTGACCCGCTGAGGCAGGTGAAAAATAAACCCAATAACTCAGTAATGGCTAATCTTGATATTTCAGCTGTTGTTGAACTACATATCCCAGCATGCCCTGCTACAGTTTTACTCTTTGGCCATGCTAAAACTGATGCAGGGCATGCTGGGATGTGTAGTTCAACAACAGCTGGAGTGTCAAGGTTAGCCATCACTGCAATAACTCCTGGCTTCAAGACTAATTGGATAGCTCTAAGGAAGTTAATTAGCCATCGATAATATATAACGCGGATAATGAAATCCCAGCCTTATGTGCATGGTGACAGCTTCATGTTGCATTAAAAAATGTACTGTAACTAACAAAATATACTGGATTTACAATTTCTACCACTGTATACAAAATAATTTGTTGTGCTTCATGTTACATTTTTTTCTTTATATATATTTGCTGCAAGAAGGGAAATCCTTTTTCCTTCCAGTTATTTATGTTTCTACTTATGAAAAAAGTATACAAATTATTGTTGGGTGCCGGGGAAAACAATTTAGGGGTTGGAATATAAAGGAAATGCAAAGGGATGCTGTTTTCTGAATATAAGTAAAGATGGGACAATCAGCTGATAGTGTCATGTTTTTTCCCATAAATTCTCTCTTGCCCATTACAAATACAACATTATTGTGGCTACAGTGATGTTTTATAAACCATGTATAGTATGTCAAGCTTCAAACACTTATTATCTGGAACTAAACGGAAAAAAATGAAATGACTTCCATCAGTTCTATAACCTCAGTGTTTGCTTATTTAGAGCTGATATGTTGATGTACAGTATAAGGGTCTAATGCAGAGATTTCCTCTAATGCTGTGCAAAAACATGTACATTTAGCAGCTGCCAGGAATTGTAATGAGACGCCCACTGGTGGTGTTTCTGAACCGCCGCTTGCACAAAAATGGGGGAATTGAAATGTAAGAGTGCCGGCAGCCAGCAGATGGCGCCCAACAGGACTATACAATTGAATCCCTTTTCGATGACCCATGATCAGCTACCAGCACCGGCATTTCAGCTCTCACCCCCTAGTTAATGCTAGGTGAAATGCGCAAAAAGTAAACTGATCCCACTAAAATTGGATATTTTGCGCTGTGCTCATTAGTTTGCCTGGGTTTAACCCCTAGGTGAGAGCGTTTTCATAGTTACTGTAAGACACTGCCTCACAGATGTTAGGATGGTGCATATTACCCAGGCATAGTGTAGCTACAATATTCATCTGCACACATCACAGAAAACAAGGGTACCCCAACATTGCTCTTTTTGCTGCATATCTCTGTTGGCTGTAAGAAAAAATGTACAATGTTTGTGGGCAAAAATTGTAACTATTCCAACTATTTCTTCAGCACTATGTGGCCATCTTTTCTAATTTAATTGCTATTTCAGATTCACAATCCAAAAGTGTTCATATATCGATGTATCCACAAACATCTATTCTCTGTGTGCTACTGATAGCGTTACACATAAATTGCTGAGGACGTACATTAGTTCCAGAATGTTATATGTTTATCCATAGCGATTTCCACTGTCACTGTTTCTGTTTTCTAACAGCAACTATCAACAGTACAACTCTGCACGTCCTTTACAATGGATGTGTTATGCTTTTCACATTTATTAATCTACAGTATATGTATACATTGAGATTACAAAGGTTCTGATGGTACTGTATCTTCAAGCCCATCAGACCGATAGAACAACCCTGGTGACTATATGCAAAAGTGTGGAAATTGCCAGAGAGGGTAGATACCATTTCTATCCACTTTGTATGTTATGGCATAACCAGTTGCTGGGTATAGTCATGGCAATATCCTAGAAAAAAAAAAACATGTTCACAAAAGAAGGTTTACAATTTAAGGTCAAGTCTAAAGACAGGAAGTAACCGTTAACATTCACAAAAGATTTTACCAAAATCAGGTAAAATTATTTGTCGGGATTTGGCAAAACCTTTTTTATAAATCCAGACTGAGACGGACTTTGTTGAATTTGCCACCATGCATCAGTGCCCAATTTCCCTGAAGCTGCCCATCAGATCTGCCTATTGGTGGCCATTGATGATCGGCGATCCACCGGTCAATCAGGGAAATTATTTAATAAAATTCCCGATTTGCTGATCCCAATGTCCAGGATTAGGGAATCAAGATTCTTAAACATATTTAATATACCCAATTCTCTGACTCGGCTGTCAGTAGATCGTTAAATATGGATTCTAGAAAATGGGGATTTTTTTTGTAACATAAATTTAGTAATTTTTTTGATTGATAGTGAGTAACCCGAATGGATGTTTTTTAGTTGAATTTGAAAAGAATGATGGAAAACTTAGTGAAATAACTTTCTCTTAATTTACATTTCTGTGATCATGGCGTTAAAGCTGTTGTTAAGTATTTGTGAATTAGACAAGGAAACTAATAGAAGATTATGCCAGAGAACGATCTTTTGGAAGGGAAAATATTTTTTTCCACTTAAGTTACGTCAATACAGCTTACATTGCTTATAAACTAATAATGCCTCAGCAGGTTCCCTTAGTGCCTGAGCATAGCAATGCTGCGTGTGCACTAACACTCACCTTTGTCATTTGATACCTTTCATGCTGCTGTGATCCGTTTACCATGGTAATACTGTGGAGCACAGCATTTCTAAAGGTCAGTTTTGCCTTCGATATTTTAGACTTTAGTCTATTTTAGAATAAGACATTGCCCCAATAATTAATTTCTTAAAGCCATGATATGCAGTGGTAATAGGTTCTAACTATTAGGGGGAAATCGCGAATGATCATAAATACTGTATACCTCTGAGCATCATTGAAATTAGCAGCCCAGAAAATGGCTACCTTGATGATGCAACTTATATGTATTTGTTGCCTTTTTTGTGTATATGTTGGATGTGTAGTTGTTTGAACGTGGCAGGCGTGCCTTAATGTACCATGCATAAACAAATTTATTTCCCAGAGATATTATCTGTCAGTACAGACACAATCGGAGACATTCATGAAAATTGTTTGTGGTGGTAATTGTAGAAAAGACAGTATTGCCCATAGCAACCAGAGTTGTTTTATTTTATTTTGTACACTATTAGAAAAAAATGACAGCTAGAGTTTTCTAAGTTTTTATAGAAAGAGCTGTTTGTTAGATATTTTGGTGCCTTGTGTCAGAAAGGGTATTGATGCCCCACCCCACCCCATATCATAAACAGGGATATCACGGGTGCTCCAAAAATCGGATGTAGCCTTGTTGGAAGAGACATGGCCACACAATAGTAGCCCCTGTTCAAATTACGCCACATAGTAGTAGTGCTCTTACCTGTTACATCACACAGTTTAGTAGGCCTTGCACATTACAACACACAGTAGTAGTGTCCCTTGCACATTAATGCACAGTAGTAATGCCCCTTGCACTTTATGCCACCCAGTAGTTATGGCCCTTGCATATTATTCCACCCAGTAGTAGTGCCTCTTGCACATTATGCGACACAGTAGTAGTGCCTCTTACATGTTATGTCACAGTATTAATGCCCACAGTACAACACACAGTAGACGTTCCCCTTGCACGTTAATGCACAGTAGTAATGCCAGTAGTAATGCCCCTTGCAAAAATATGCCACCCGGTAGTTGTAGGCGGCTCTTGCATATTATGCCACCCAGTAGTAGTGCCACTTGCACATTTTGCCACACAGTAATAGTAGTACCGTCAGGGCATTTGCATTCTCTAAGGCACCGGCAGTATCAGCACAGTTACGGCCCTGGTTTTAGACATCCTTTGCTTTACAAGCACCTGTAGAACAATTTTAAAAAGTCTTCAGGCATTAGAAATGTTTTTTTACTATAAGCTATATGTATAAACTACTTTAAATAAAATCTTCATCTTCTGGTTGTTCAAGTTTGAATTGAGCATTTTGTAAATGTCGTAACCAATATTTAATCTACTTGGTTGTGATTTTTTATTCTTTTTTTGGAAGTATTGAACAGTAATTGAAAGGATTTTCAGATGCATACCTCATTGAATACTTGTATCACTGAAAACTAAATGCGTACTCTGTTTATTTAAACATAATAATAAAAAAAAGTCAACATAAGTAATAATCAGCCTCTCAATTATATTCTGCACTTTGGTAGCAAATCATTTTCTTTTTTTCTTGATTATTGTCATGATGCTTATAGCGTAGATTGTTTTCTTGGTTATAATAACATTAACCACATGCCATATTAAGTGTCATTCTCCACTATTTGATTCCAGGACATAAATGAGCACTTTAATACACATGTACTGTAATGTTGCTTCCTTCCTGCTCTGTTAATGGTGATCTGTCACTGTGTAGTTCCTGAATTAGGCGCATAGCCTCAGCCTTCCTTGATTTAGATTGTATCTGTACTGATGATAGGTCAAAGTGTGTGTGACAGCAGCTGAAACAAGTGCACACTGTCTTAGTAAACACAGATAGGAAACATTTTGAATGTATTTTTGCCATTGTTGTTACCTTTCTCAATGTACAGTATGTGACCCTGCACTAAGTACACACCTTTACAAGCTGCACTTACATTTATGGGGACAGTAACAAATTTATTTTACTGCCTCAATGAAGGAAAGTAAAATGTGCAGGCTGCATTTTTTAGAGTTGTTACTTGTTTGTAAAGAACAACATAGTATACACAGTATACACAGTATATCTCGGGCTGGATATAATAAAAATCCATGTCATGGTAAGACAGGACGAACAGATACTGCATTCTGGTCCTTAACACAAGTCTTTTCTCTCAGTCCCCATTCCCTAATGTTCAAGCCTAGTGCTTAATTCTGTAATCCCATTTCACATTCCATACCCTCATCACTAACTCCAGTCTCTAACTCTTAACTTTAAGCCACTTTGAAGGACAAACTGGTGACAATTTTGAAAGCATAAAAGTTGGTATGAACTGGAGACCGTCACCAGATAACCTGTTATGAAAATGAATGAACGCCCAATCAACTGTACCCTAAAGGCCCATAGACACTGGGCGACTTTGAGCTGAAAGTCGGTCAAAACAGCCTGTTTGAGCGGCTTTCAGCTCAAAGCCGCCCAGTGTGTGTATGGCCCGGCGATGAGCGGTGAGTGCTCCTGCGCGCTCCCGCATATTCGCCCAGTGTGTATGGACCTTAAAACACCAGGGGCGAAATGTAATGGGAGGCAAATTTTTTTTTTGCGTTTTTTTCCGCAAAATATGCTGTTTTCGGGCATTTCCCGAAAATCGCATATTTAATAGGGTGCGATTTGCGGCAAAAATCGCATTTTTTAAAGGTGCGATTTTTAGTTAGACTAAAAATCACATCCAGATGTTTTCCCATTGAAAAGTATAGAACTCGCATATTTAATGGGTTGCGATTTTTAGTAAAGGTTACTAAAAATCGCAAAAAAAAAATAGACCAGGTTCTGACTGGCGATTTTATCAGAAACATGCACAGATCATTGATCTGTGCATGGTTCTGTTGTAAAAAAATAGTTAAAACACCAAAAAAGAAAAAAAAACGGCGTGCGGCCCCCCCTCCTAAGCATAACCAGCCCCGGGCTCAAAAAGCCGGTGCTGGTATCATAAAATCAGAGGGACAATCAAATAGGGGTTCCCTTGATTTAAAGAAACCAGCACCAGGCTCAAGGTCCAGCGCTGTTTCCCAAAATACGGGGGACAAAATGACTAGGGGTCCCCCGTATTTTAAGAATCAGCACCAGACCCAACCAGCCAGCAGGGTAATGCCACAGCCGGGGGACACTTATTATATAAGGTCCCGCGGCCAAAGCATTATCCCCGTGGCTGGTCAGCATGGGCAGGGGTCCTGGGGAAGTGGGGACCCCCCCAATGAAGGGGTCCCCCCCCTCCAGGACTTACCAGCCCATGCTGAAAGTCCGGGGCTGTCCCCGATGCCCCTGGGCGGTGGGCATCGGGCTGATGAAAAGTGTAAAAAAAAGAATGAAAACTATTGTCTTATACTGTAGAACTATGAGTCACAGCAAGCCTACCCGGCATGCTGGGACTTGGAGAACCACAAGTCCCAGCATGCGGGGCATTAAAGGGCCCGCTGGCACTTGTAGTTTCACAGTACAAAAAATACAGGTCGACATGGGTTTTTTCACAGTTTTTTACCCGAATGTCGACACCGTCGACATGGACACAGTTAGAAGTCAACCGCAAGAAATACCGCCTGTCGGCACATGTCGGCTCAAAAAACTCATGTCGATCTCGCGACCTGTCAACCTAACCCATGTCGACCTAATGCATTCGTTGACCTAAAACCATGTCGAACTAGTCCCATGTTGACCTAGACACCTGTCGACCTTCATCCATGTCGACCTTGTTGCCTGTCTACCCAACGGTGTTGCCCTAATGATTGTCGACCTAAGTCTGGTCGACAATACGTCCGTATCCCTGGAATCATCAGACAGCTCTGTCCCCACTCCAGTGCTCTGCCTTTCCTGTCCCGCACTGGATCCCTCATCTACATTTCAATACTAGAAAATCATATTGGCCCCCCAAGTGTGGGAAGAATGCGGTTGGGTAGTAGAAGGAGATGTGTGCACTCAACGTCTGTAGTCAAGCTTCTTGCAAATGGGGTAGGGTGATCTCCATATGATCTTAGAGAAGTTCTTGATTGGTTTTGATTGGCTCAACTGATCCTGAGATTCTCATGTTCCCTGTGCCTCAACACATCCATGCAACGCACCTACTGTTTGTTTCAGGGGGTTTTTCATTTCATGGTGAGATGTAAGTGCATCACCCGATATTTCAATTGGATTTGTGTGAGGACAGGGTTTGACAAATCCAGGTGACAGTTCCCATGGCAACTTGAAAATACACCCTGGTAGTCTGTCCACAAAGGACAGATGTAAACAGATAAAGAAGAGAAAAACTTGAGATAAAATGGAGATAAAGTGAAAGAAGATAAAGCACCAGCCAATGAACTGTGGGGTAGATTTATTAAGCTTGGTGAAGTGATAAAGTGTCTGGTTTTTATCACCGGCCAATCAGCTCCTACCTGTCATTTTTCAAACCAAGCCTGTAAGTTCACAGTTAGGAGCTGATTGGCCGTTGATAAAAAACAGACTTTTTATCACTTCACTGAGCTTAATAAATCTGCAAGTTGACAGTTGGGAGTTGATTGACTGGTGCTTTATCTCCTTTCACTTTATCTCCACTTTATCTCTTCTCCATGCTTAATATATCTGCGCCATTAGAATGTTTATTTCCTACTGAATTTGCCCTGACCCAATAGCAGGCACTGCGTGCTTGTGACAGGTCTCTAACTGAGAGCCTGATTCAGAGTTGATCGCAGATCAGCAAATTTGCAAATCGGGCATTTATTGAAGTACTGCACATGTGTACTGTACGCATCACACAGACGCAAGCCCAAATAGAAAACAGAAATTGCATATGGATCGTAAACTCATTGTGTCCGAAGGTTGACTGACTGGAAGCCGGTGATTGGGGGTGGAAATCTGTTGTCTTCTAGGAGTGTCAGAAAAAACACAGGCGTGCCCAGGCATTTTCAGGGAGGGTGTTTGATGTCAGCGCTGGCCTGGATCAGCCTGTCGCAGAGTTGTGAAAGGCTCAGAGCTACACAGATGTGCACAGACTGGAAAAATCATTTGAAGATTTGTGAATTGTGTATGGATTTACAAGTGGACAGTGAATAACGATCCATTCGCATTTCTCTCGCACATTTACACTGGGGCGGGTTTCCTTTCTGTCTGGGGAGCAGCTATCTACTCGCAGTGATCTGCAACTTTGCAGACCAATTATCAATTCTGAATCAGGCCCTGAGAGTGGAGCTACTGCTGAGACAGGCAGCCCAACAGAACCCTACTGCGGGTCTATTTGCAAGCTCTCGCGAACCTTAGTGGTATATTCATCAACTCATTGTTTTACAAGTGACATGATAAATTGATTACACACACCACTATCGGGGCAATAGTTTGGAGTAAAAACAGAGGAATCCCTGGAGAAATCTGAAATGCTTCTTGATAAATTTGGAGAATTAGTAATAAGAAATGGCTTATGACTGGTGATATAAAATCTCTTTACAGGAACTCTAGAACAAATGGGTAGTCTAAGCTGGCTGTAAATCAGGATGACCAGCATCAGATCCGAGTCATCTAGCAATTTCCCCGGCAGCTTCTCAGACACAGGAAAGATCTTATGTGTGTAATTTCACATACGATCTATCGTAAAATCTGCAAATCTCAGCATACTGGTCGTTGCGGCACATAAGATCTGAGGATCGACCTCACAACCTGAGGATCGGTGCATCGTACCAAAACACCTCACCATTTGCAATCAAAACACACACAATGCATCGCACAAACCATCAAAATTGTGTGCTCAGGCCTGAAATCGTTCTGATTTACCAGCTTGCTGGCTCCTACATTTTGGCTCTGGATCCAAATTCATGGATACATTTGATAAGGTTTAAGGGGGCGATTCTCTAACACAGAAATGCGGTAAAAACCCCATTATCTGGGTTTTTACCGCATTTCTGTATGCTGTATTGTGCCTCCGCAGTGGCAGCGCTGCGGAGGGAATCGCCAGCAAAAGCTGGCGATTCCCTGCAGAAGCCTATGGGCTTCTTACCGCAGCGCTGTTTGAGGGATCCTTCACGGATCCCTCCCAGCATGCCCTGCGGCCAGCGCGTCACTCTGCGCATGCGCAGATGGACTCCTGGGTCACAGACCCGGAAGTCCAGTGCCGGCACCGCATCGCAAGGGACAGCTCTTATCGCAAGAGCTGTCCCTTGCGTTAATAACAGCATATGTTAGAGCATATGCCGTTATTAATAATGCGATGCCCGACGATAATGGGCAGCGGATGTTACAACATCCTGCCCTAAATGTCATTACCAAAACTTACTAGTTCATTAATAGCCAGTTACTGTTGCAGGTAGATAGACCATCTTTTTCAAATGGTTATACTGTACATCATGTCCAGTATAATAAATACTGAGATGTGGTGCTTTTTACTTGTTAAATAACCACTGCAAGTTCTGGAATCAAGGTAGTAACTGGTTAATGCTACTGAGTCTTTCATCTCTGGTGAATCACTGCTTACTGCTGGAGAATTAGAGTTTAGTGTAAGCTGATTAGAAGCATGTATTGTATTGTAGGTGCTGGGTGTACAGGTATTTTGGTTATGAACTCTACAAATTGTGACTTACAGGTACATGTTTCATAGTACTGAATATTAAGTTCTTATACAATGTATAAGGCACTGATACAGAGATTTCAAAGTGTTTGTTACAATCAGTGTCTGTAATGGATGACACCAAGTTTATTAAACTTTTTAGTGACCTGTGTTTGCATTATTTTATTTTTATTATGAATAGTATTGTACCTTTCATGACATCTGTCTCAAGGCTGAATCCAAGGCACTACACACTTTGAAATCACTAATCAAAAATTGATTCATTAATGATTGAAACAGATGCTGATAAAGAAGCTATTTACTGTCGTTTATACCTTGACCTGAAGTAAATGTTGTTTTCATGATTAACCCTTTGAGTGGCAAGTGAATTTGTCAAATAGGTGTTCAAATTTCCAAAACATTTTATTCATCATAATGACCTGTAATGTTTACCTTATATAGGAAATATGATTTTTTTTTTTACACAATCTTATTTTATTTGAATTTATATAACAAATGTGAGCGACACTAGCATTTTTAGCGGATGCTTTGAACATCTCTCACAGAGATGTTGGCACTGAAAGGGTTAACAAATAATTCATACCTAGAACAGATGAGCCTCCATGGTGAATATAAGAAGCCATTACGCTGTACATTTCCAATATAAAGTTTCTATGTGTTACTTACTATGCAGTTAAAGTAGCAGCCGAGAATCTTTAATACACTTTCATGTTTCGCTGCACAATGGAACTTGATATAATAAAAACCATGGCTGCGGCATTTTAGCAATTAGTTTATTTAGTAACTAGTTAAAATACCATCAAAATGATGCTCCTACCTCCAATCTCTGTCTTTGCAGCTCCCTCTTACAGCAAGTTTGAAACAGTTAATTTTGCTTTCACTTTCTGTTAAGTATTGTTAAGAGTGGCCGCTAGTGGTCAGTGGGGGTACTTCACTTTAGAGGCGAAGAGTAGTTAGCCTTATATATATATATATATATATATATATATATATATATATATATATATATATAATTGGTTATTTTATACAATGGATACTGTATACATAGGCAAACGCGGGGGGGGGGGGCAGTTACCTGGATACCCCCCTCATCTTGGCGAATGCCTTAAATTATGACAACAATAACACGGGTATGTAATATGATCAATAGAGATGCCGCCACATCATGCAGCGTAAGGGACAGAGCGGAGCTGCTGCACATGCCTAGTGTACCAGCTTGTTCTTACACATTTACTGTATGTGTGGAACTGAGCCTTCAAATATTGCCGTGGACCAAAGAGTAGCTGCCAGGAGAAAGAGACAGGAGCCTTACCATGAAGTGGGAGATTGGGAGTTTAGAAAGTGCAGTACTGGTTCTATTATGTTTGTGTATTTATTTATTATATGTTTAACCTTTGGAAACCCCCTTCTAAAAATCCTGCATTTGCCACTGGTATACAATATTAATATTTAACAGTACAGATGGTCTATAATATAGGCTCTTTCAAACATTTAAATAAGATAAGTGGTCAGGAAAAGGTTAAACACATAATATATAAATACACAAACATAATAGAAACAGTACTGCACTTTCTAAGATCACAATCTCCCACTACATGGTAAAGCTCCTGTTTCTTTATTCTGACAGCTACTCTCTGGTTCATTGCGATGTCTGAGTGCTCAGATCCACACATACAGTATATGTGGTAGAAGAAGCTGGTACGCTAGGTATGTATCTTCTCTGTCCCTTACACTGCATGATGTGATGGCAGCTCTATTGATCATACCTATTTTAAGAGACTTTGAGTCCTATGGGAGAAAAGTGCTATATAAATAAAATTAATATTAATTATTATTATTATATTATATACCAGCGATTGTTGTCACAATTTAAGACACTTGCCAAGAGGATGGGGGTTTCCAGGCACCAAAAACTCCCCCTGCATTAGCCTATGGGGAGGGAGAGGTAGGGTTAAGCACATAAAAGGGGGGCTAGGCATTAATGAAGAATGGTTAGGCTGCGGGGGAGGGATTAGGCATTAACAGTGAGGAATAGGCTGTAAGGGGGAGAGAGTATACATGCCCAGCATCTGTTGGGATTCTGTTTAGCAGTATGCCGATGTTGGTTTTCTGACCGCCAGCATCCCGTCACGCATACTGAAATCCTGTGGATGACATTAATGCCCAGAAAGAACAGAATTTTTGATTACTTGAGTAGATCTCCAAATGGAATATTATTCAACTTTGTTTGCCCTTATTGAGTGGAGTTTTGTGCCTCTGCACATTGAGCCTGGTTCAGAGGTAGCAGCGCATCTGAGAATGTATGCTAATGCAGCAGGAGCCATCTTTTGTATAAAGACAGCCATTTTCAGCTGCACAGATTCCCTGCTTGCATCCGCACATGCAGCACCAATCTATATTATGACCATCGGGCATCTGAGCACACCTAAGGTTTCTCAGAACGCTTGCTGCACCAAAGCTGTCATGGGCAGAAAATTTGCTTCTGGAGACGCAGTCACTGGCTTAGATACGCTCCATAAATCTATGTGGCACTGTTTACAAAGCCACTCCCCTTTTCCACCCCCATAAACACCTGCAGCAAGTCATTCCGGCTGTAGCTAAATACAAGGTGTGAATGCGTCATTTATAGGTGCACATGCTCACTGTGGCTGTATGCAAAAAAATACAGCTCATTTGCAACTGAATTTTCAACTGCAGGTAGAGGTGTGGGGTTGGGCTGAAAAAGGCCCATTGCTTAAGGTGGCAGGATTGCTTTATTTAAAAATGGAGGAAACCTATTGCTCTGGATAATGGGCATATTGTGGCATCTACATACACACACGCATACCTCCCTCCCAACATGACCCATTTCAGGAGGGGCAGAATGCTTTGTTCCTGGACTTCCCTGGTAATGTATGATTGCCATCACCTGTGGGGAGCTAGGTAATTGATAAGAAAGGGGTTTCAACATAGGTGATGGCAATCCTACATTACCAGGGAAGTCCAGGAACAGAGCATTGTGTCCCCCCTGGAGATTGTCATGTTGGGAGGTATGCACACGCCCGCATGTACGCACACAAACACACACATACATATTATAAATAATATTATTGAACTAGGGTCAGCTATTGAGCAAGTTCCTCACTTTCTTATTGGCAGAAGATATTTATACTGTATTGGCTTAAAGTCTTCAGATGGAACAAGGAACTTGAAAGCAGTCTATATTATGTATGACAAAGCATTCTTTCAAAAGAAAAAAATGAAAACAAACAGTAGGTTATATTATGAAATCAGGGACATTTTACATTTTTGAGCATTTCCAATAAGGAAGCAGGAACTATCACTGTTACCCATTTTCACCACATTGTAAGGGTTAAAGACAGCAAATAAAAGTGCAGTCAGTGAGTCACAAAACAAAGATGAGTAGTCTGGGAAGGTGAGAAGTTGATATTAGGGCGTAAGCCTGGCTGTGACCTGTACTTGTAAAACTTCTCAAAGTAACATGGAGGATTTACAAGAAGAGGCTACAAGAAAGTAAACTTGCACAATACAGAGATACTATGCAGTGACAGTTTAGGACACGGTGCCACCGACTGTATGCCTCAGAACATTTAAATATATGACATTGGGCCAAAATAAGACATGGCCGAGGGGCGTAACTCCCAGAGGCAATGGAGGGGTCGAGCTCCAAGCTCCAAGCCCTGAAGGGGCACCTGCATGTACAGAAGAGCCTGAGTCATAGTTGCTTACCCTCCTGCAGTCTGCAGGAGACTCCCCGAAATAGCAGCAATCTCCCTCTCTCCCTCATTAGTCTAGCAATCTCCCTCATGTCACCTAGCCCACATTACACTATTAATTTTTTGGGGGAAAAAAGCAATGATAGATAGATACATTTACATTGAGTCATCAGCACCATTTCCCATTACACTTGTAATAGGGGACACAACAGCTCCTGCCTGGTACTACACAACCTGTGCTGCAGGACCCCGACCCACCGGCCACTCTCACACAGCATAGCTGGAGCCCTGCCAATCCACTGTGGGCTTCAGTACACACACACACACACACACAATATTTGATCTTTTTTTTTTTTTACAAAAGGAAGGAAGGCATCAAACTAAAACTTGCCTCCATGTGATTGGGATGAACTTACGCCTCTGGCCTAGATACACCAAAACTACCTGATCTACTAATAATCTGCCCCTTTGCAGTATGTCCAAAAACACCATCTTTATGAAGAAATTCTGCCCCTTTCATGGTCTGCAAAATGGGACTATCCCACCAAACTGGGGCTATTGGTAGGTATGTCTATTGTCTCTCCAGTACAGTTACCAAAGTAACACCTAGGTGCGACACCTACAACAAAGTGTACAAAACTGTTATGGGAGAAAAAAGTGCAAAAGGTTATGGCACTTTATTTAACTCCCTATGGGTGGAATGTACCAACCATCTGTGATACACTCCACCACTTACCGCATTGTTACTAGTTACCCTTTGCGATGAGCAGTGATCACAGCTTTTGTACTTTTGGAAATGTGGTAACCCCCACAAAAAAAAATTCTTATTTCTCAGGTCCCTGGTGAGCAGTATAATATATTGAATACATATGCTCTGTGTTATGTGCAAGGAAGCTGCACTATACAGTATAACTGAGGTTGCACCAAGAATAGGGGGTGGATTTTACTTACCCAAGCCCAAGGCAGCTGGAGGGGCTCGATAAAGGTCCCGGAGCAGTAACCCAGGCTGTGGTGCTGGCACTGAGCAGCAACAGTCTCCTTCTCTCTCCCTGCAAGTGTTTCACGATGATTGCACTGATAAATTCCCCTTGCTCCTCTATCTGTCCACTTGCCGATGTAAAAAATGTGCCCACCTTCCCAGTCTGCCATTCATACAGTAGTTCTTTATGTATAACATTGGGTAACGGCATGACAAGTGAAAATGCTTAACAAAAATGGCTCCACATTAACCTTAAACTCAGTAATAAGTTTAACAATACATTTAATCAAAGAAAAATCTGCCAACAATGTAATAGCAACAGGCAATTTTATATAAGGTAAATAAGTTATACAAGGTATAACAATCCGATTCAATATTACTTGTGGCTGATAAGATTTTCTACCAGGTTGTGAAAATAATGTGTAGGGCTACAACTGTCGCAAAATAAAATCATGAGAGATGTTTTAATATTATTAGTTTCTATAGCGCCACAAGGGTTCCGCATTAATGAGTAAAAAAAGAACGAATTGTAGTACAAGCAAATTTAGGACAAGTACATGGTAAACAAAGATAGCACATGAGGAGAGAGGGCCGTGCTCGTAAACTTACATTCTAAATATGTCCTGTGATCCATAGGGGCTGATTCTGTGTTGGGGAAAAAAGCAAAAACAAATTCTAAAAATCATGTAACTTTGCACCTGTTGGTTTGGGTCAAATACATTTTTCTTTCCATAAACACTGGACATCTTTATTTTTAGACTGCAATTGAGATTTGAGTTTGGACACGTCATCTAATCTAATCTTCTGGGTTTATAACCCGGAATCCTATCTGTACATACGTCAGCTGATGCGCGCTACATGGAACATTGGGAGGGATCCAGTGAACTTTGCAAAGAGGCCATGGGCTTCTATTTACCAACGCCATCTACAGGTTACATTGCTGACCAGATCCAAGCTCCAAAACTTATTAATTCTGGAATTAGGTGCATATTAGAAATATGGCATATGAGTTGAGGTTCTTATATTGCATTCACCTATACTGAGAGAAGTGTGTCCTGTGTAAGTCAACAATGACCGAGATACTGTACTGTAGAGTGCCATTCAATTTTTACTTTTTATCACATTTTTCTGCATCTTAGGGAGCATATACTTGTGTGGTCCATAGGCCTGGCACACAATTTCCAAATTGATGTTAATGACACAGTCACATCGTTGTGCGGGACAAAGCTATACATTACACCTATACTTGTATACTTGTAACTCAAAATGTTTAGAATTATTATATTGACTGAAGCAGTGGAAGTGGCGCTTCCACTGCTTCTCTCTATGGGCCTTATTTTGGTTCATTCTTTCTGACAAAATCCTTCTTAGATGGGCAAAACCATGTGCACTCAGGTGGGGCAGATGTAACATGTGCAGAGAGAATTAGATTTGGGTGGGGTTTTACTTCAAAGTGAGATCTATATTGCAGTGTAAAAATAAAGCAGTCAGTATTTTCCCTGCACAGAAACAAAATTACTCACCCAAATCTAATTCTCTCTGCACATGTTACATTTGCCCCCCTGCAGTGCACATGGTTTTGTCCATCTAAGAAGGATTTTGTCAGAGAGAATGAACCAAAATAAGGCCCTATATTCCAGTTTGCTCTGTTGCATGCCCCTAGGGTTACAACACAGGGCTCTAAACATTAGTTGTGGTGACACCAAAACGCCAGAAGCCCGCAGATAGATAATAATTATCAAATAATTCTATATATCGTATATTTTCTTCATATTTGTCTCTACTTTCTTTGTGCATATATTTTTAAATAAGCGCCTGAGTATCTTTGGTTGTATTCTTTATTACCGTATATACTCGAGTATAAGTCGACCCGAATATAAGCCGAGGCACCTAATTTTACAACAAAAACTGGGAAAACGTATTGACTAAAGCGGGACCCTCACTCGAGTATAAGCCGAGGGGGGCTTTTTCAGCATAAAAAAATGTTCTGAAAAATTAGGCTTATACTCGAGTATATATGGTATATTGACTACCTGCTGTATGAGATGACTTTGCAGGGCAATCTGAAAGATTTGGTTTGTTCATGGGCAGTGAGTAATTGAGTTTTCTGTGAAATTCTCTCACAATAATAATAGTGTTGTGGAAAGATTGCCGCTCTTGAAAGGAAGTGGCACAGATAGCACCGATGTATAAATATTGATACAAGAACAATAATTATAGAAGTGTGTTGTGTAACATTAGACTACACCTCTGAATGTCACAGGGAAAGGAAGTTTCCATTTAAGGAAAGTAGGGAGTCCGTTATTTGCTCTTAGAGCTAAACCACCAGTAGTGGTACTTTGTATATTTGCAGGTTATAGGAAGCAAATGAGTTGTCCATATCTACAGAATACAACGTGAAGAGTGTGTTGGTGGCATAGAGCAGTGGTTCTCAACTTCGGCCCTCAAGGACCCCCAACAGTGCATGTTTTCTATGTCTCCACACAGAATCACATGTGAAATCATTTGCTCCACCTGTGGATATTTAAAAATGTGTCAGTGTGTAATGAGTACACCTGTGCACCTGCTGGGTGACCTAGAAAACGTGAACTGTTGGGGGTACTTGCGGACACAGGTTGCGAACCACTGGCATAGAGCATTAGGACTGTGGTATAAACATTAGTCCTGGCAAGCATGTGATGCTCACCTCACATAGATGCCCATTGGGTGATCGATCCTATTGCATCATAGCCAGGCAGGGAGGTATATATATATATATATATATATATATATATATATATATATATATATATATATATATATATATATATATAGAGAGAGAGAGAGATCCACAAAGCCTGCACTCACACCTTCAATATAAAGTATGGGGTGGGGTGCCTTAATGGAACACAGGTACACCTGTGTCCATGTAAATATAGCACTGCTTTCTCACTTGTGAGTGGGAAAGAAAGCACTCTCCACAGAAATGGTTCAGTTTTAAAAGCTGAAAAACGATATGCAATAAACAATAGATAATGGAAGAAAAAACCTGCTGTTGGTTCAAATCTACCTCCAACGTTTCGGTCACCCCTGTGACCTTTGTCAAGGAGAATGAAAAAGCCAAGCAACCAGCGTCATCTGTGTCACAATAGTCAACGGGACAAACATCCATCTATGGATGTTTGTCCCGTTGACTATTGTGACATAGATGACGCTGGTTGCTTGGCTTTTTCATTCTCCTTGACAAAGGTCACAGGGGTGACCGAAACGTTGGAGGTAGATTTGAACCAACAGCAGGTTTTTTCTTCCATTATCTATTGTTTATTGCATATCGTTTTTCAGCTTTTAAAACTGAACCATTTCTGTGGAGAGTGCTTTCTTTCCCACTCACAAGTGAGAAAGCAGTGCTATATATATATATATATAATAGAAATTAGACCATTTTTATGATTTTCATAATGGCACCATATAAAATATTGTAGGGTTTTATCTATGCTTAAGCGGTTTTATAATTCAGTTATATTATCAAATAATAGCTAAGCCCACTCGAAGCAAAAGCATTTTAAGCTAAATCTGCTACCTTGTGATTGCCTCTGCGTTTCTGTATGTGTGAAACAAAAAGAGATGTAGTTTTACTTTCTGTCAGCAGATGGCAGTGTTTCGGTTACACACGGACACTAGACATGTCTTGTTTTATAGAGAGCAAAGAAAACAAAGTAAATAAATGGTACTTGTGTAATATCTAGGCGCCCTATTTTGTCATTGTATTGCATCGCATCGCATCACATTGCATGCAATATAGTGACATACAATTCATGCAATGCAATTTTTCATTGTAAAGACCAGATTTTTAATTGTATAGTCACCCATGGGTGATTTCATACCCCCCACTATCCAACCACACATGGAGTTGATTATATATAGTGTGGCAAACGCAGCGAGCCATCGAGCCCGAAGCATGGCGAGCGCAGTGAGCCCCGCGAGGGAACGCAGAATACATGTAAAGTAATCTGCGGCCCCTCGCGGGGCTCGCTGCGCTCGCCACGGATCGGGCTCGGTGGCTCGCTGCACTCGCCACACTATATAAAATCAACTCCATGCGTACTTGGATACTGGGGGTATGAAATAACCCATGGCTGACTATACAATAAAAAATTGGGTCTTTACAATGAAAAATTGCATCAAATTGCATCGCATCGCATGCCTTAAGTAGTGGCATGCAATGTAAAAATCGGGCGCCCAGATAATACACAAGTACCAAATAAACAAACTAAAGTTGAGGATTAAAAGCAGCATTGCTTACTAAGAAAATTAATGATAAGTTGTTCAATGCTGGGTGCCATATTTCTGTTTTTGTCTCCTACACATTATGAATAAATAAAATAAACCTATTTTCTTTTTGAAAATACATTTTTATTGAAAGATTTTAACATAATAAATCAAATGGATCCGAAAGAAACGGATCACAGAAAAAAACTGTAAAGAAGAATTTACATGTAGTCCTGTGTAAACAGCGAAGGGTCATAAGACACAGCATTCACCGATAGCAAATACACATTGAAAGGATCAGCATCAAGCAGATAAATAAATGTTTGTTGAAATAAATTACCAGGACACAAAAATAAACATATATAAAAGATTTAGGTAGAAAGCAAAAGACAGAAAATAAAGAGAGTGCAGAAGGAGATGAAAGAAAGAGGACAGGGAAAAAGAAAGATAAAGTGGGTCTCTCCTCCAGTCAGCACGCAGAAAAACAAATAGCAATAGTAGTATAATCGTATAATGGTCTTCTTACCAATTATCTCAGAGCTTTATAGTGATCTGAGGCCTTGTAAGCCACCACAGATACCAAGTGGTGGTGACAGTATTCCTTTTCAGGGACAGTGTGGATGCAAGATCGTCCAAAGCCATATACTGATCTAGACAGGAGCACCATTCCAACATGGAGGGAACTACTACAGATCTCCAATGCACCGGAATTACTGCTTTGGACTCAGGCACTCAGGATATGTAGTAATGTGTTCTTGAAATGGGATTGGGGTGATCTCAACAAATTCAGAAGCCAAAAACTAGGACTGAGGGGCAGGTCCTCATCAAGAATAATATTGGCCGTTTCAACTACTGCAACTTCCGCCAAAAAGGCTGAAGGTGTGGGCAATCCCACCAAATGTGCATGAGGGTGCCAACCGCTCCACCACATCGCCAGCAGGAGTTAGGCACTCCTGTGTAAATATTAGCAAGCAGGTCAGGGCAACGATACCAACAAGTCAAGACTTTGTAGTGCGTCTCTTGGTTGATGAGGAAAAGACGTTACTGAATATCTCTTCCCAGTCATCCTCCTCAGCTAACAAATCCTCAAACTCTAATTCCAATCGATCATAAAGTTAGGTTTCAAAGAGAATCTATTAATAATTTATAGATTGTAGATCCGGGTAGGTCTGAGAGAGGCACACATTTTCAAATATAGTAGTTGTACGTCTACCATCTGCAGGAGGGCGCAATCTCTGTAGAAAGTGTTTAATCTGGAGATATCTCCAAACTTCTTTATTGAGCAGGCCCCAAGAGGTGTGAGCATCTGGGAAACTTAATATGCCTGATGCATCAAACAACTGATTCATTCTCAAGATATTTTTTATGCCAAAGCATAAATGCAATTGGCACAATACTTGGAGGAAATAAAGGGTTCCCGGATATTGGCATAAGAGGAGAATAGGAGAGATATATGGTTGGGTGCATAATTGACACCAATTAGCAAAGGTAGGGCCCACAAGTGGGTGGGAAACACATGGAATGTTAGGGAGCCAAGGCGAATCAGAGTGTAGGTAAGGGAGTGAAGCTAACTCAATATCAACCCACTGTTTCCTATCAAGTGTGCGAGTCCATTCCACAGTTCTTGTAAGAAGCGCAGCATGGTAATATGAAAAAAAATGTGGTGGCTGGGTTCCCCCCTGATGTTTCCTCCTATAGAGGATATCATGTTTAAACCCGGGTTTGTGATCATATATAGTCTCTGACCATTCACTGTAAGGTAATAAACCATGAGCGAGGGACGGAAATGGGTACAGTTTAAAGGAGGTAGAAGACTCTAGGTAATATGTTCATGTTGACTACTCCTATTCTGCCAATCGAATATAACCCTATTTTGTGTTCTACACAAAGCTTTTTTGTCTTTGCAATTTCCCTGTTTATATTTCTATAAACATGCAATAATAGATAAGTATTTTAGGTACATTATAATTATATTGTAATTACTGTTTATTACTACAGTAATTAAACGGGTGCTTCCACATGGAGGAGGTATATGAGCTGTGCAGTGACTAGATACTGTATGGGTGTCACACACCCAAGCCTGAAGAACAACATGCTGCTCTTCTGATGTGTCTCCTTCTCCCACCCTAGAGCTAGAGATTTGGGCACCCTGTTTTTCCAGATGTTTTTCAACGAAAGTGTCCTCTGCCACTAGTGGCAGATTATTTTCAGGATCTTAAATCTCCACATCCCTTTACCCAGAGGCGTAACTAGACATTCATAGGCCCCAAAGCAAAAGTTTGTATGGGCCCCCTATTTAGCAACTGTTGGTAATAAATGAATATAGCACATATACCTTAGACTGTAAAGATGGGCCCCCTTCAGCTCTGGGCCCCATAGCAGTTGCACCCCTTGCACCAATGGTAGTTACGCCTTTGCCTTTACCCATACACTGTCCTCCTCATTTAGGTTGTTCAGACGGGCAGTGGAGGTGTCACCTATAGCAACCAATCAGATCCTGTTTCTCATATTCTAGAAAGCAATAGATACTGATAGGTGGAATATAACTGGTTGTTATGGGCATCACCACCAATTAGGGTTTTACTGCTATGTCATAATGAAGTCATTTTGGAACATAAAACTTTTTGTACCATGTGATTTGTTATATAGGGGTAGATGTATGAAGCAGTGATAAGGAAGGAGACGTGAGCCAGAGGAGAAGTGGCTCATGGCAACCAATCAGCACTGAAGTAACATTTATAATTTGTATAATATAAAATTATACAGAGCAGCTGATTGGTTGCCATGGGCCACTTCTCCTCTCACATTCTTCTCCTCTTTTATCACTGATTCATACATCTACCCCTCAAGTACATGAGACCAATTACATAGATTTTGGATAATTTGGAAAGTAAAAGCCAAACGTTAGGCAGAACTTGTATATTCAGATAATTAACGATTCAACTAACTTATATAAATAAAAGTAAAACCGTAATTGAATTAATAAAACTAAAACCCTATTTGATATTTGTAGCAAATGGGATCTGCAAGGTTGCAGCATATCATATAGGGCCGCTATATGTACTAAACTTGAAAAGGGATAAAATGGAGATTGATAAACCACCAACCAATCAGCTCTGAACTGCCATGTTACAGGCTGTGTTTGAAAAAGGACAAGTAGGAGATGATTGGCTGGTTGTTTTTCACTCTCCACTTTATCACTTTTTGCAGCTTATTACATCTTGCCCATACTGTATTTAGTGTTACAATAAATCTTGTGCTTGTCTTCCTGCTGTTGATAACATAACATTAGTTGCTACAATTCTCTTACAGGATACCTTAAAATCTTCTTAGTACTTACTTTTCAAATGGGTGTTGGTTGTTAGGTCTACAGCAGCTAGGTCGACAAGCATTGGGTCATCAGGCAGCAAGGTCGACATGGGTCTAGATCGACATGGGTCAAGGTCGACATGTGTCTAGGTCAACAGGACATTAGGTCGACACAATCATTAGGTCGACATGGGCAAGGTCGACAGTCAAAAGGTTGACATGGGGTTTTTCACATTTTTTTTACCCGAATGTCGACATGGACACAGTGTGAAGAGCACCGCATACGCTCGGCACACTATTTTATTCTCCGACCACGCCCTAGTGGATGGTAGGGCATGAAATACCGCATGCCGGCACATGTCGGCTCAAAAAACAGTGAAAAACCTCATGTCGACCTTTTGACTGTTGACCTAGCCCATGTCAACCTAATGACCTCTCGACCTAGACCCATGTTGACCTAGACACATGTCGACCTTGACCCATGTCGACCTAAACCCATGTCAACCTTGCTGCCTGTTGACCTAGTGGTGTCGACTCAATGCTTGTCGACCTAGTTGGTGTAGACCTAATGACCGTATCCCTTTCAAACTTAGTAAAATGACAACCATAATATATAAATATGCATATTCACATATATAGTTACACATCTTCTGTAACTCATCAATGTGCCCTGGGACATGTGGCTACAGTTAAAGGCTGTGACTAACATCAGGGTAGCCCTGGATGCCCAGCACCTTTATAAGTTGCATCTTGGTTAGCTGTACTAATCCTCATATGTCAGCTTTCTGTCATCCCGGCATCTCGGCATGTGACACAGAGCACACAAGTATTAAGGGTCTAGTGTAAGCCTCAGCTTCCTCTCTCATGTGTTTGTACGCCTGTGTGCTGGTGTACCTGTCATGTCTGCACCATGCCTGGATCTGCCCTGTAGAGAATCCATGGACCGCTACAAATTTTTGGGGGGCAAAATGGAATATCCTAATTGTTTATTTGAAACCTAAAAAGGAATTCATGTTTTCTGCTGGGATTATGCTTTTGTTACACCTGTCAGCACTAATGCTCTAGGATTGTAGCTGCACTGGCCATCTTAATCACAAGGCAGTCTAAGTGGACTTACCTAAAGGGGTTTTCGGAGACCAGAAAAAGGAGAAGGCCTGTTCAGATAATATGAGCGTGGGTGCCCATGCCAACTTGCGTAATAGTAGGGGCTTGTCAGGCAGCTCACTCAAGGAAAGGTCTGAGCACTCTTTCTTTCTCTATTACTACTACAGGATGGAAGATGAGGCGGTGCTGGACCGAGGGGCTTCGTTCCTGAAGCATGTGTGTGACGAAGAGGAGGTGGAAGGTAAGCACCAGTATATGCTGTCTCCTGGTATTCTATACACATAACTGTATAATTTATCACATACTGTATGTATCTCCCTCTATATACATATTAAGGGTTGTATTTTAATGTGATATTTCTTTTTTGCATGAGAATTCCCCAATGCTGACTGAACTGTATATTCCAAATGTAAATATATATAGCTTGAAAAAGGTCGATTAAATAGACCGAAACGTCGCTTGACATTACTGTCTCCTGTCTTCGTTATCTGACCAAGTCCTGTGAGTGCCCCCACAACACCCTTGGCTATATATATATATATATATATATATATATATATATATATATATATATGTGTATATTTGTGTGTGGGTATAGTGGCAGATGTACACATAGGGCCTGATTCGGACCTGTGCAATAGGTAAACACGCCTGCCCGAACGCCCGAACACCAGCCCCCCTGCCTCACTAGCATGCGAGGGGGTGTGTCCGCACGAGCAAGAAATCATTCGCTGACCATGAAATGATTAATTTCCCGCAGATAAAAATCAGTCTAGATTGACTTTTATCTTTGCCGGAGATGGCCGAATTCGGGCTGGGCGCTGATGTCAAGCGTGTGCATTGGAACGTCCAGTGTTTTAATGGGCACACCTATAAAATTCTGGCCATTGCCCTGCTCCAGCCCCATTCCGCCCCCATTCCGCCCACTAAGGACAAGTGTGAAACTCGCCGAAATCCTTTGCTTCCGGGGTTTGTGCATGCGGACACCCCAAACACTGGGGATGAATTCGGCCCAATCCAAATGAGTCTGAATCGGCTCCTTCGTTTATTGATATCACTCAGGTGCATGAAAGTGATTTCCCTTACGGAATGGATATATACAGTAACACTGCTGCTAACTTTAATTGGGGTCAGGTTAACCTATATGAATGAAAAAACCCACAAACAACACATTTTAATGTGAAAAAGTTGATGGGACAAGATTCACTACCTTATCATTTGACTAACATATTCCACTACCAAATAATATTGCACCTTCTGGACTAGAAAATGTATATACAGTATAATGAGAATAATAAAAATATATATTTTACTTTATATCAATTCTAAAGCTTTGACCCGCAAAGACACATAACTTTATACCAGGGCATTGGATCTGTGTTATCCACTCCAAAATCAGTGTAAGCCAATGAAAATAAAGAATATAACTCCTGCAACTTATTCCTTGTAAGCTTACTGAGCGTAAAAACGGAAACAAACACTTACAGTATTCCAAAGCTGTAAGAAAATACTAAGAGTAGATTCCTGTAAAGTAATATTTTAATTACCATGACAAAATCGTTATTTTTCCTTTAAGGAAGGTTATATGCCTTAGTAAATCCACCCCCCACCCATTGGTGTTTGAAGCACCGTTCCTACTAGCTGGCACAGTACATGCATAGTTCAAACTATTATTTTCATAATATGTGCATTTATGACATTGATATATTTTTGTGGTAGGTATATAAGTAGATAGCAACCTTTTCTTCTAATCCATAAAACACTAAACTGTAAGAGCTGGAAATAATGCCAACAAGTGACTCTGGCCGGTTGTCTGAGTTTTATATTCTTCATCGGAACCTGCAGAATATTTGCTCTAAGCTGAGAGATGTTACAGTGACTGTTCATGCTGCATTCTGCAGACTGGATAATGGCCAAGAGAATTTTCTTAAGAAAGATAAAATAGGAGATTTACTGTTCAACACATGAACGATCTGGAAAAAGCTGTCTATTTTGAGCCTGTACTTAATTCTTCTCATGTTGTTGGCGTTGATTAAAAATAGCATGCACGTGCATGCGCGTACACACGCAACTAATGCTCACACTATGTAATTATACAATGGGTTTTTTTTTTGCAAAATGTTTTATTGGCAGGCACAGTTTTGTACATGGGCAGCTCTGACAACTACTGTATGTCACTTGTAGAGGCCAGGAGATTTATTATTGGTCATATACTGAATATTTGATTTTATATGATCAAAGTTCAGTCTGCTTTTTCCACAACAGTTCTCTGTGCAATGCAAATCAGTAAAATAATGTATGATCAGATTGACCATATAGGCTATATATTCAGTAGAACTAGTTCCCCCATTAGACCTTATTGTGGTTGATTCGAAAGGCTGCGAATTTGCAGCCTTGCAAGTCCACCAGACGCCGCCCTGCGAATGACGATATGCACGCCCCCCTCACACGCCGCATTCGTATGCACAGGCTGTGAATGGATGTTTAACATAAACATCTATTTGCAGGCTAAGGGGGAACACCCACATCATTCGATGGTCACCGACCATCAAATGATGTGGAAGGCACACGCACATCTAAGGTTACTCTGTGGTAACCTTAGATTGGCGTGGGCATTCAGAAGGAAGTGGGCGAGCAGCTGATATCCAGTGATGCCAGCTGCCCGCCCCTTGGTGCCCATGTCACCGGGCGATTTCCATGGGAACGCCCATGAAACGCTGGATGCTCCCATGGGCGTAACTATACGCCGGCACTCCATGCCCCTGCCCGCAGCCTTGGGTGCATGCGCCCAGCGAACAGTCTGTTCACCGTGGCCACACGCACATGCGCAGAAATGGGGCTGCGCGTGCTCATATGCAAAACATCGGTCCCCGTGCAAACGTATGGTCTTGCGAACAGACCAGAATAACCCCATAATGTAGAGCCCATGTGTATTTAAAAGTAATTTGTTTGTGGGTATAAAAAAATTATATTGATTATTGATAATTACTACCCAATTTAAACAATAATATAGTTTACTGCCAATTAGGATACTAGTTCTTAACCATCTTTTAATGGGTATCCAGTCCCTGGGTTAAAAATGTCTAGGTTGACAGTGCTTATAAGTGCTTATAAATGTGTCAACCATGTACATGTTAGCTTGTGTCGACCTTCTGTCACTGTTGACCTAGGATATGTCGACCATCCTTATGTGTTGACCTAGTGACTGTCGACCTAGACATTGGGCCAGATGCACTAAGCTTCAAAATTGATAAAATGGAGAGTGAGAAACAGCCAGCCAATCAGCTCCTACCTGCTATGTCACAGACTGTGTTTGAAAAATGTCAGACAGGTGCTGATTGGTTGTTTATCACTCTCCATTTTATCACTTTTTGAAGCTCAGTGCATCTGGCCCATTGTCTGTCATCTATACCAGAACCCCTTTAATTTTACTATTTGTAAAAGTTCTTAATTACATATTAACTATATCTTTTGAAATAATATTCCCACTTCAGTGTCACAACCTTTCAGCTCTAGCAATGAGTAGACCTATGACTTACTGCATTTTGCAGTTTAGACACTGACTCAATTTTAGTCCTAGACCTCAACAGTAAATGACAGCCGAGTGATTTGGCAGTGGCACCTGTGAATGCACCGTACACAATAGTTCTTGGCAGTACAATGATTACATGCGGCAATCAATGAGAATGCTGCATGTCAACCAAAGTCATATTTGATTGACAGTCATAGGGCGGTATTCAATGAGGCTGATTCGCCAGGTTTTTATGGCGATTTTGTGCTGTAAGGCGAATTTCTGACTAAAACGGTGAATCACCCTATTCAATGACCAGATGGCGAATACATTTCAAGGTTTTTTTCGCCATGATTCACCGAGTAGCAATCGCTATCTTTTTATGGTGAAGTGGAAGGTGAACTTTTAAAATAAAGAGTTTTGTTTTTTACAATTGGTGTCAAAAAATCTGGAATTTTATTCTGAGGAGGGGCATGCTATTTTTATTCATGTGCTGTAAGCACATGAATATATATTTAATTTAAATTTTTTTTTTTTTTTTACACTGACCAGCCAGCAGGGGGCGCAGGAGCCGAGCCGCTCATTAGATATTCATATGTTCACTTCACCCGATCATTACATATTCATGATCAGGTATAGTGAATATGCCCGGTCCCCTGCTGGCACCCCCGGGGGGCAGCTTGTGCTGCCTGGCTCCCGGGGAGCCCACCTCCCCCCCACAAACGTTGTGGGGCAGGCAGGGAGACTTCCATCTCCCTGCCTGCCACCGTCCTCAGGCTCCCTGCGGCGTTCGCCGCAGGAGCTCATATTCGCCGGTCAGGGGCAGCGAGCCCCTGACTCGTTGAATACCGGAGCTGGCGAGGCTCCGGAACGCGGCGACCAGTGGCGAATGTGCAGCGAATCCTAAACAGGATTTGCTGCACGTCGCCGCTATTCACATTGAATACCGCCCATAGTGCATTTATGCACTTGGAATAAGAAATCCCTGTAATGTCACTTAACTTCAATACAGATGTTAAATGCACGGATAAGGGACTGTACATCGCAATTGCTATGGGGTGTACACACAAAGCTAATTTTGTTTTTTTTCTAAGCAATCCAAACAGATCGCTTTGAAAAGAGGCAAAAATTACCCTGTATGTGTGTGTGTATGGGCCTTAAAGGCAGGATGCCGCGATGGTAGCGCATATGTATTAACAACATAGCATCGCACTGCGGTGACAGAGGCCCCCCGCGATACCTGTAATGTGGTGTTCGGGGGGTCTCCGTCACCTCCCTGGGCGCCTCCTCCCCTCATGCAGGGGACAGCTAAGCAGGCTTTCCTGGCTCCTCCTCCTCCCCCCTGCAGCCGGAAGGATGTCCGGCTGCGTTGCTAGGGGGAGGAGGGGTTTAACTTCCGGGTCCAGGAGGACCTGCAGCAAGGTAAGCCAGAGGGAGGGGGAGAGGGGGGGTCAGTGGAGGCAGTGGGCGGCGATAAGAAGCTCATAGGCAAAGGTGGCGATACCCTGTTATGTGTTCATGCCGCGGCCAGACATTCATTTAGGAAATGCGGTAAAACCCCAGAAAACGGGGGTTTTACCGGATTTTTAGCCTCCGACGACCCCCCTCTCCTACCCCCTCTGGGCTTATCTATAAAACAGGTTACTTACCCCTGTTTTGTAGAACAGTCCCAGTCGCCACCCCAATACAGATTATTCCTGCCCATTGTAATATTAATTCCTATTGCAGGGATGTATCTCCCTGTACATCCGAAGATGGGTTCCACATTACCCAGTGTGAGAGACAATGTACTAATGTAATACATTTACACCAAACCCTGCGCAGGTGTGTTTAGTTATGTTTGCAGTATCTCATTGGCTACATTCACATTAATATGTATATATATATATATATATATATATATATATATGGTTGTGGGGGACGGCGGCACTCGCAAAATGAAGACACAGGAGACCACTTTCTCACAACGTTTCGGGGCTGTGTTGCCCCTTTATCAAGTGCAAAAAACCAACCGTTGGTTTTTTGCACTTGATAAAGGGGCAACACAGCCCCGAAACGTTGTGAGAAAGTGGTCTCCTGTGTCTTCATTTTGCGAGTGCCGCCGTCCCCCACAACCATACATCGGTGTCAGAAACACTGTCACATACTGGAGGGCACCGCATCATTGCTGAACTGTTTCGTTTTAAACCATCTGCTTGGAGTGCCGCCCCTACTACATTGCTATATATATATATATATATATATATATATATCCGATCAGGAGCCCGGCACTCGCTGTTTACTAGTGGAAACGTTCCTGGTGCCTTCCGTGCGGCGTGCACGACAGTCACTCCGATACACACACTGGATGCGGCGGCACTCAGTACAAATAATTCACCAAACAGACGCCTTTGGACGTCCAAAGGCGTCTGTTTGGTGAATTATTTGTACTGAGTGCCGCCGCATCCAGTGTGTGTATATATATATATATATATATATATATATATATATATATATATAAAATGTTAAACTTGTAGTAATTCATAGAAAGTCAGAAATCATAAACACACCTCCCCAAGTTTTTTACCTCTTGCTCAGTCATCTCGCCTTGTCAGTCCGACGGATTAAAGTGCTGTGTTTCAAATCAAGTCTGACAAGTCTTTTGCTACAGTGGAAAATTCACAATAGGGATAAGGGTGAATACATCTGTTTATAAGGTAGCTCATTGTGACTGGCATGCTTCCAGATTTTATTACGAACCCAGCATTGCAGTAAGTTTATCGTGCTAGCTTTGTATTGAGGAGCATCTGGCTGCATTGTAATGTTTGCTGTCTGTCAGTAGGAAGCAGGTTTGGAAGCAATGAGGTCAGAGACAGCTGTGAATCTATTATACACAATTACAGAAGCAGCGTCATAAAAAAGCGGGCTCAGGAGCAGGTTTTAAAGAAAATTTAATTATAAATCTGCTGAAAAGCTGTTTTTGTGTAACTTTATATTCCCCCTAACAAGTTATAGGTACTTTCAGCTTTTTCCACTTTTTATTTTAATAATTTACAGACTGTTCCCTACAGACTACAGCTGTTTGTTTAATAAAAAAAAAAAAGGAAACTTACATTCTTGAATGCCTCCCTCAGTTACATTTGTACCTTATGCTAATAAAGCTACAATTACTCTTAAAATGTGTCCAAGGAAGGCTTTCTCTGTCAGTCATATGTAAACTGCTCCTATGACATATGAACAATACGGAGGCAGCCATTTTGTAGGCTGAACCAAAATTCATGAGAATGGAGACAATTCATAGTTGCCAATTTTGCGTTGCTCTCCTCCAGGAGATTCTGAAGGTGAAAGTTTTAGTGACAACTGGTGGTGGGGTGGGGTGGGGGTGGGGGGTGGGGGGGGTTTCATGGCATCATTTAGGTGAACATAGGTGAACAGAGTTCTGTAATGATGTGTTTACGAAGGTTTCTCTAAGGTTTCTTTCATTTAATCTAGATAATTCCGATCACTTTGTAGCTAAATAAAAGTGATAGTGTTGTTGATTCAGGCCTGATATGAAAAAGTTACATGAATGTTTGCCTTTCCTATAGCAATATACTTGGAGTCATTCCAAGATGCTGTGTGACTGAACACACCTGATAATGTTGCAATTTTAAACTGAGTTCACTTAGTTACACTAACTCAGATTAATAGTTGTGACGTAGATTCTACGTCCTTACTACATTCATTGTTAAAAAAAAAAAAAAAAAAATCTGTTAGGAGCCCAATATAGATGTGTGTGTCTTCCATGGTGCTTAACAGTTATATTATAAACAATAATTTCATTTACTTTAGTTACACAATAAATTAGTCTATGGAGGTTGTCAGGGAAACCAGAGGCCACAACAAAAACAGGACAACCAACCTCCACCTATATTAAATGTCATGCCATGATTCAGTGGTTCTCAACTCCAGTCCTCAAGTATTGCCAGCAGGTCATGTTTTTTTAGGAGTTTTGTCTGTGGATTTACCTAATGTGCTTAATTAAAAACATCTAGAAAACATGACCTGATTGTGTTTTAGTTTATAACATTTTTTTTAAACTTACACCAACTTGAATGTTGCAAACTTTTGATTTCTTCCATACTGCAAATAGGGCATTCTTCTCTGCAGAAACCCCCCAATGTTAACTGAAGGGGTGTGGTATAGGGGTCCGACAGTCATTATCCCGACGTCGGGATCCCGACTGGCCGGACCCAGACAGCATGGTGAGCGCAACTAAACCCCTTGCGGGCTCGCTGCGCTCGCCACGCTGGTACCCCCACGAGGGAAAATAGCAGGTGGCCGTCAGTGTTTTGACATTCGGGATCCCGATGTTGGGTGAATGCCTGTCGGGATCCCGACTGTTGGGGCCCCGTCTGGCACCCAGCTGAAGCAACAGTGCAGCTTTTAGTGCATAGTGTTTGCCACTGCCAGTGTCAATGAGGGACAAACGTGCGTGCCTTCGGTTCTCAATAAAAAAAAAGTGGCAGCGATCTCACGGCAAGGGGGCATGGTCATGGCACTGCCCATGAGGCCACACCATAATTTCTAACGATAAGGGGGCATGGCCAGCTCTCTGTGAGCTGCTGGCATGTTTCCTGTCCCTCTCTTCCAGTTTTCCCCCCACTGCTGCCGTCGGGTGGGAAAGCTGGACAGTCCCAAAACCAAGACTGACTTGCCAAAATCTGTTGGGAGGTATGTACAAGACCTTTCCTTATTGTGCGTCTGTATTTGCAAGGGCCAGGACACTCTTTTTGATTGTCTTTAGATGCAGAAATACTGCTTGGTGAATCCTTAGATCCGGCTAAAGGCCACACTGTCAAAACTTCACAAGCCCCATGCTACTGTATGAGCAGATTCCTCATCAGAGTATGGCCTCCAATGTGAGTGATTAAGCACTTGAGTTCGCAACCAGTTCTGCAACACAGCCACAGAACTCCCAGAACAAGACAATATGACGGACCATTTTTGTGCATGTGAATAGCCACCCCCATTCACCATCTAGGAATGTGCAGCACAATTCCAAGACTAGATACAGTGCGGGTCAATCACAATTGCGACCTTTTAGTGACTGTGGGGTCTATGTACTAAAGAGAGATAAAGGGGGCCAAATAAAAGAGGCAAAGAAAATCCCTGTAAAATATAAATTCTTTGTAAATACTAAGGGAATTGGCTCTGCCTTCAGACTGCTAGCGCTATTAGCATGCGAGACTAGCAGTGCTGCACCTGGGTCACTAAGACTATGCAGTGTCCCAGGTGTTACTAAGAGGCGTGGTGTCTTATCCATCTATAGCTGCCAGTATCTTTTTCACCACTTAACTCTGTCTCTTTGGCCGACTGCAAATAAAGTTTTTATAAGAAAAAAAATGTCACTGCTGCAGTAGCTCAGTGGGAGATGGAGAGAGGTGAGTCAGTGCACTGCCTCCTCCCTGCTGCCTGACAACGCTGAGGGGGGCGATTCAGAATCAGGCTCTAAGGCTTGGGTCACACATTACATTTAGCCAGATGCAGTCGAACAGGACCTGTTTGGCAGGATACACTTTCTTGTGATCATACATTGTGTTTTATCAGGATACCGTTTTTGGCAGAAAAAATAAGTGGGTACCAGCATCGGGCTCTTGGAGCCGGCCCTGGTTCCCAAAATACAGGAGACAAAATGAGTAGGGGGTCCCTATTACTTTAGTAACCAGCAACAGTCTCATGGAACCGGCCCTGCTTTCCAAAATATGGGGATGGAATGAGTGGGGCTCCACTATATTTCAGGAACCAGCAGCGGGGTGTAATGCCATAGCCAGGGGACACACTTGACGGGGTCCCATGGCCAAAGCATTACCCACTCTAACTAGTCAGTCCAGGCCGGGAGTTCTTGGGGAAATGAGGACTCCCAAAAATAAAGGGGTCCCTCTCTCCAGGACACCCCAGGCCTGGGCAGTGGGTGCAGGATTGATAGCTTGTGTTTTAAGTAATATTGTACTTTACAGTGGGAGCTATGGCCCTCCTGCAAAGGCAATATTAAAATAATCACATAACACCTTTTGTTTTATTATTTATCTGCGCCTTCACCTTTGGCCTTTTAGCTCTTTTGCATGGCTGCCACCTCCCCAGGTCTTCATTCTGCATTAAAATGTATGTGTTCACCTTGAAATCTGGTAAACCCACCGTCTGGCGGTTGCGGCCCTTCCGCATATATGTGGGCGACTGCATAGGAGGCTATGTACACTAATACGCTAAGTGTGGCCCCAGCCTAAGGGGTTCATTTACTATAGCTTCTAAAAATGAAAAGAGGTGATGTTGTATTAGCCCCGAGCCCAGGGTCCCATATAAACTGACTGTGACTGAGTAAAGGAAAGCATAATCCCCGATAAGCAGCCGACCGGGTCCCACCAGGACTTAAGGCCCATACACACTGGGCGACTCTGAGCTGAAAGCCGCTCAGTTTTGTCTTTTGAGCTGCTTTTAGCTCAAAAGCTGCTCAGTGTGTACAGGGCAACGGTCAGCACTGATGCATTCTCCTGCATTATCGCTGGCCCCGCTGTAATACCAGCAGATGAGAGACAGTGTGGATGGCTTTCCATAGCGTCCTGCTATAAAAAGTCGTCCACCCCCGAGAAATCACTAAAACGGACAAAAATTGCTTGGTGTGTATGCACAGAACTATTTTCAGCCCAGCAATTTTCCCCATCATCGTTATTCATACACACTGAGCAAAATCGCCCAGTGTGTATAGACCTTTACCCAGAACCCCATGTGTTTTTGCCTAATCGCAGGTCAATATTTCCGCCAATAACATCAGATGCTAGTTGGATACTGTGATAATGACCATCGGTGATATCAGGCCAAAACACAGCTTTGAAACATTTTTCAAACACACGGCTGTTAGAATCTGATTTGCTGGTTCTTTATCTCTCTCCACTTTATCTCTCTCTAATGCTTAGTAAATAGGTATCACAGTCTGCTGACCGCTTTCATTACCGTGAAACTGTTCTTCCTTTTTTCTCTTTTTAAATAGTACCAGTGCGCTATTGGTCCTCTGTGCCCCCCCCCACAATCACACATTGTCTCACAATAGAACTCAACTGACTATAGATGTAGCCATGCCGATAGTTGCTGTAGTATCGCCATCCAAGTCTCCTTGTCATCCATAAGAATGGCCCGTTTAGACGCACTATATCTTCAGAAGGATATAAATACTTTGGAGAGTGTACAAAGAAGGGCAACTAAAATGGTGCATGGCCTACATCACAAAACTTACCTGGATAGACTAAAAGATCTAAACATGTATAGTTTGGAGCAGAGAAGGGAAAGGGGGGACATGATCGAAATCTTCAAATATATCAAGGGTTTTTAACATAGTACAGGAGGGAAATTTTCTTCAAAAGAAAAGAAGTAATAAAACACGAGGACATGCACTGAAACTGGAGGGAGGTAGGTTCAGGGGAAATGTTAGAAAGAATTTCTTCACAGAAAGGGTAGTGGATAAGTGGAATAGCCTCCCATCAGAGGTGGTAGAGGCTAAGACAGTAGAACAATTTAAACATGCTTGGGATAGGCATATGAATATCCTTACAAAGAAATAAGGATTAAAAAGGGTTGAGTTTACATGAAGGGTAAAAAAAGGGGAAGACTAGATGGGCCAAATGGTTCTTATCTGCCGTCAAATTCTATGTTTCTATGTTTCTATGGCGTACTATGGCGTAAAGTGATCCAAAGTATGTAATTACACTGCTTCACCACTGGGTGGCGATTGCTACACTAATGAAAACTATAGTACATTCCTGAATAGCCATCGATGGATATGGCACTACAGAGTTCTATGTAAATGTACACTACGGGTCATGTACTATACGTACTGTACTAAGGCCTGTATGTTTGTACCTTGCTACAGAGCAAAGTGCTTGAGCCTAATCAGCCTAATGAATAATATGGCCTTGCCTACGTATCGGAAAATATTGCACATACAGTAAGTGTCCACAGTTCATGTTTCCCAGAATGCCACTGGTACAAATTAAGCCATGTCAGTAAGATGGAGCCAGGAATTACTAATTGCTTTGACATGAATTATGTCTTTAGATCTCTGTATTTCTTTCTGCCAGTAATACAAATACAAATGGGATATTTTCCATTGTTTGTGTTCATCTATGAGCCTTGTAGTAATATTTTCTTGGTTGCTAGTAGCTATACAGAAAATAAGCTGGCAAACTTCCCATAGTTACTGTTTTGTTTCTTGTTAATTGAGTCGCAGAGCTTGGCAGAAAGAGTTCGTTTGCAAGATGCAGATAACTAGATAATTACCAGGCGATTAAACAGCACTTACTTTCTGCCTGGTAATCCACGTATAATAGACCTTAATTGCTGAACAGTTATGTGACTTCTGTGGGTCCAGTAATGCTGAACGCTCAGGGAGACAATATTGCCACTTGAGCCTCTGTTCATGGGGTAGGTTACTAAACTGTAGGTTTATAAAAAGAATATGTTGCCCATAGCAACCAGTCAGATTCTAGAAATGATCTTCTAGAAGGTGCTAAATAAATTATATGTAGAACATGATTAAAGATGTTGCTACGGGCATCATGTCCACTTCTATAAACCCGCACTTTAGTAAATATACCACCATGCATCCAACAGTGATGCAGTGTGATGGAGGGAGCTGCCTGTAACAGCTCCCTCTACATAGGCGTGCGCACATTGAGGGGTGCACAGGCACCCCCTAATGCTGTGCCCACCCTTATGAACACCTCCCTGCCACTAGCAATACCAGCAATACCTTTTACCGAAGACTTTTGCTTTTTAGAACGGTACTCCATTAGAAGAAGCGCTCATCAAACAGTTATGTGTATTTTGCATTGTTAATTGTACTAGACCATTGACATATCACTACATACCTGTGTCATCCATATCACTTCATACCTGCATCATCTATATCACTACATACCTGCGTCATCCATATATGTGTAATATCTGCGATTGATTGTATGCCTTAACTTAAGGCATACAATCAGATGCGATGGATGCGATTTTTCGGGAAAATTGCGTCGTTTGCATCCCATGCAACCTAATCGCATGCGATGCGATGAACGCAATATTTCCATAGGATTCAATGTTAAATGGTCCTGTTCATACCCCCACTATCCAAGTGGGCATACAGTTGATTTTATATAGTGTGGCGAGCGCAGCGAGACACCGAGCCCGAAGCGTGGCGAGCGCAGCGAGCCCCGCGATGGGACGCGGATTACTTAAAATGTATTCCACGTCCCCTCGCGGGGCTCGCAGCGCTCGCCACGCTTCGGGCTCGGTGGCTCGCCACACTATATAAAATCAACTCTGTGCCCACTTGGATAGTGGGGGTATGAACAGGACCATTTAACATTGAATCCTTTGGAAAAATCGCATTGATCGCATCGCATGCGATTTGGTTGCATGCGATGCGATCGACTTGATTTTTCTGACTCGATCAAAAAATCAGGCGCCCAAATATTACACAAGTACCCATATATGTTTATGATTTTATTTGCATGTACTGTTACACAGAGTAATTAGAAGATTAAAAGTGAAATAGGCAGGAGATTATGGTGTGGCTGAGAGACGTTTTATATTGTAGCGAGTGACACCCATTCAGCAGCAGCAGCACACATCTACAGCATGTGTGCTGTGCTGTATGTGTGGGCTGCTGCCGCCAGGGAGGGACGGAGAGGCCCCTCTAGCAAGCCCGGGCCCAGGTAATTATTACCCGCACCCCCCCTCTCGGTGGCCTTGAGGGTGTCTAACATATGCCTTAGAAAAGCAGCTTGAGGCAGCACTGCTATGGCCTTGTGTTGTTTATATCTGTTACAGCACATATCATTATTATAGTTTCTATCAGTATAATGGTACTTCTGTACTTTCACGGCGCCACTAGAAATCGCGGGCATCGCGGCAATTGAATGCACTAAAAATCGGGTGCGACGCGATGCCCGCGATGCCCGCGATTTCCCATAGGGACCAATGTTAAATTTCTCAATTGACCCGATTTTACTGTTCAATGCCTCAATTGACACGATTTTTCCATAGGAAACAATGTTAAATGGCCCACAGAGGCCAAATAGCCACCCTGAAGTGTGAAATGGCCCCCACAATTGTTAACGCCACCCCACGATCAACGTGAACCCGAAGCGTGGCGAGCGCAGCGGTACGCGTCCTCCGACCTTTTCATACCCCCACTATCCACGTCGGCGTGGAGTTGAGAATAGAATAGTGTGGCGAGCGCAGCGAGCCACCGTGCCCGAAGCGTGGCGAGCGCAGCGAGCCCCGCGAGGGGACGCGGATACCTTCACAGGTAAACGCGTCCCTTCGCGGGCTTCACAGGTATCCTCGTCCCCTCGCGGGGCTCGCTGCGCTCGCCACGCTTCGGGCTCGGTGGCTCGCTGCGCTCGCCACACTATTATATTCTCAACTCCACGCCGACGTGGATAGTGGGGGTATGAAAAGGTCGGAGGACGCGTACCGCCGCCCCTCGCGGGCTCGCTGCGCTCGCCACGCTTCGGGTTCACGTTGATCGTGGGGTGGCGTTAACAATTGTGGGGGCCATTTCACACTTCAGGGTGTCTATTTGGCCTCTGTGGGCCATTTAACATTGATTCCTATGGAAAAATCGTGTCAATTGAGGCATTGAACATAAAAATCGGGTCAATTGAGAAATTTAACATTGGTCCTATGGGAAATCGCGGGCATCGCGGGCATCGCGTCGCACCCGATTTTTTAGTGCATTCAATCCCCGCGATGACCGCGATATCTAATCTAGTGGCGCCGTGAAAGTAAAGAAGTACCAGTATAATCTATATATGCAGGATGAGTTCAGTCTGTAGAATGCGAAGTAGTACACACAGACAGGGCCCCGGACAAGTGTTTTTATGCATGGTAACTGTGAGGGTACGCTAGCTCCTGTTAGGTGCCCTTTGTAGATGTATATAAGGGTGTGTTGCTGCATTTTTTGGAAGTGTGGCCAGGGCCATTTTAATGTATAGGCACACTAGCAAACTGCTCAAGAACCCACAATTCTAGGGACTTTCATGCAGAGACAGGTGGTCACAGAAACACACACATCAGAGTGGTCAGGCAGCAATCACTACCTACTTACCAGATCTGAATGGCTGTAAGCATGCTGATTGGTGGTTTGCTGGAACTATCCACCATTCTGTGTGATGGCATCGACTGTATGAAAGCATTTGGAGAGATGGCGCAAGTAGGGGCATGTTTAGGATGTAATGATTAATTATTGCAAATGGATGTAAAGGGGCACCAGTACATTTCTTTTCTCATGGGCTACAATGCTCTTAAATTGGGTTTGGTTACACCTTCCTTTCTTGTCTGGCTCTTTCAGGGTACCTAGACAAAGATGATCACCCCTACATCTGGTGAAGTGCAGTTGTCAATAGAATATATTCTAAAATAAAATAATTAGTGGTATATATATTACATGTGAAAATCTTGAATCTGATGTGTGCACTGTAGAACAGTAATATCTATCTTGCTCAATAAAGTGACTAGAATGGATCAGTTTCTTGGAGCTAAGGCCTGTACTACTGCAACCCACCCAGTTATTTTTAGAGTGTATCAGTCACTGTGGAACAGAATATAAAGCTGAACAGACAATCAACAAACTAAGGGAGTGATTTTTTCTTTCTTTTGCAAAGTCACACTGGGTGTGATATATCGTCAACGATATGGACGATCTAGATTTCGTTGATGATATCGTGTATATATCGTCTAGTGTGTACAGTCAATACCATTAACGATGCACAAGTCCCTCCGTCATTAACGATCCCCCCCCCAATACTCTCTACACGGAGGTGTGTGTGTGGGGGGGGTGATGTCACTGACTGATATCATAAACTATAAAGGCCGGTGTGTATGGTCAATATCACTCTCCCATGGCACCGGTGCCTTGGGTTGATGGTCCAGGACCAATTCAAATAATTTATGGTCAATGTAACAGGCAAAACCAGAGCTGGTGGCTGACAATCATAACATATATGGAAAAACAAAAGCAAATCACATCCTTCTCCAGGTACCCCTTAGGATGACAATATATAAACACAATTGACTTACTTAATATTTGTTTCTAAATTTCACAATGAGAAATGTTTGGCCTGGAGGTGTCTTGAATTTATTTTTTATGCTGTAGGGTGCCGTGATTCAAAAAAGTTTGGGAACCACTGGCTTAGACAGTAAAACCTAACTAACACAGATTGAGTGATTTTCCAAAATAAAAACTATACCTTGTTCATAGGAAATTAAATCACACGTTTCTTTGGATTAGAAAGCCTATCTATTTTAAATCGAAAACCTGCACAGCTCATTTACAGAAAGTAAATATTTAGCATATACAGTAAGAAAATTGATTTTATTGAAGAGACTGCATTAAAATACTTACTATGAATAAGCCCCACTGATGTTCCTCTATATATGACTCTACGGGGCTGGCAAATGACTGCTGAGTTTTTAGGGCTCAATGCCAGACCTCCTACAGTAAGCTTTGGGAAACTCAGTGTAAATCTCTGGGTTAACAGCCATGTCATCCATGCTGCCAGCTCGGGAAAAGCAGTGCAGTGCTTTTTAGGTCACTGGCAGGGACGGTTAAACAAACAATTCCCACATGGGTGTGACAACAATAATATGTCAGGCAGTTCCTGTAGTATTGCTGCACATGAATTATGTGTACAATCAGCTAAAATCTGGAAATAGATAATATAATACCTCCCACACAGAATAATTGCACCAGATTAAATTTAGTATTTACGGAACATCTAGCATCATTGTAATGGAAATGATTGTATCTCAGTATTTATACTAGATCTAGATTACTCAAATACATTGTCATGTGACCTGCATGGAGATTGTGGAAGATACATGTTTTCCAGACATATTTATTTATTGGCAGTTATTTATATAGCACATACATATTCCGCAGCGCTTTACAGAGATTGGTTGAACATTCACATCAGTCCCTGCCCCAGTGGAGCTTACAATCTATATTCCACACGCACATACAGACATTCTAAGGTTAATTTTGTTCTTATAGAAGGGGACTAGCAAATAATTTCTCTTGACACTAGGGTACACATATGCTGACAAAATATGTTCACATGCCATCAAAAATGTGTAATGTAAAAGACCAGGGCTCTTTTTTCATCTTTGATCCACTGAGTTTCATTGACTACAGATTTAGGATTTAATTCATTTGTTAGTGTCATTTTTATTCTGAATGGCAGTAGAGAAAAAGCTTTGGAGATCTGTATCCGGCCCATTGTTCCGAATTAAGTGTTCTGGCTTATTGCTGGGTGCAGAATCTGACAGCAGAGAGCTGACTGGCCTCTTACAAGAATCACTATGGACAACTTCATAGTCAGTGTGACTCCAGAGTGTCTCTTCAACAATAAATGAAAAATGGTCCTCTTGGCGTAGGCACTCCCCAAGTATGTAAGCAGGAGGACAACCTTGCTACAAGGGGTGATCTGTATAGTAATCCACTCATTAGTTATATAACCAACATCTATAACCAACAGCCACTTTCAACTTATACCACACATACTGTTCCTGTTTATCTCTAGTAAACTGGAATAGAACACCTTCAATATTGAAGTGAATGCTCCTTTTCTTTTATCCTTTCTCTTTTCATGCAGCCTTCACATATAGCAATGTGTGCTGTGCAGAAATTATATTTATAAAGTTAAGAGAATCTTGGCTTCTATATTATTTGTTCAAAACAAATATAGATGGGGTTATCATATCTACTTGAACTGAACAACAGCAGGGGAGAGACTTTCTGCATTGCTTCCATGGGTCCCAGGACTTGGTCTGTGAGTGCAGATAAGTGTATGAGCAATGAATGAATAATTACATATACAGGTTGAGTATCCTTTATCCTAAATGCTCGGGACCACAAGCATTTTGGATAAGGGAATTTTCCGGATTTTGGCATATATTTTTTTCCCATAGTTACTGGGTCCCCTGGTGGCGCCCAAATGGTCCCCCAAGGTCCACCGTGTCCCCCGGCGTCCACGTTGGCCTTCAGGATCCTCTTCAGTGGCATCTCCGGTCCAAGGGGTGGATTGCGCAAGTGCGCTGGTGCACCGGTGACGTCATCGGCGTGCCCCCGCACAATGTACCCGTGGAACCGGATTTGCTGCTGAAGAGAATCCTGAAGGCCGCCGTGGACATTGGGGGATGAGGTAAGTATGAAAAAACCCACGGTTTTCGGAATATTTCATTTTTTGGAATACACGGATAAGATATCCGACCTGTATCACATTTGTGAAAGCTGTTACTGAGAGGAGCCATCTTCACACAAGCACAATCCAATAATTAAGGAGTTTATTTACTAAAATGGGAGTTTTATTGAAGATGGGATTTTTTTTCCATAGCAACCTATTAAAATCTACTTCTTATATATTTAGCACCTTCTAGAAGATAAACATTTTTACAACTAAAGACTTATGCTGGCCATACACTAGACCAGCTTTCATCCAACCACCCATCTAATTGGTTGGACTGAAAATCTGGTATTGTAATCAGTTAGGCATGTATTACTGTAGTTGTGGCATCCATTGTCTCGCGGGACCCCAGAGTGCCTAGACACACAGTTTGGGAACAACTGTGATTAGCCATTTGGCCTGTAGTTATAATCAGAGTTACCAAACCAATATTCGAAAAAAATTGTTCTAACCTTCTCCTGCTCCCTGTGTAGGTTTATATTACAGACGCAAATAAATCTGTTTTATTTAAGTTAAATGTCACATAAAGAGATGTGATTAGCCCTTCGTTCCCTCCTCCTGCCCCCAATCCAGGGGCTTCATCTAGGGCTGTAAGAAGCACGAGAAGCCCCAGGAAAAATAGCTGCATGTAGCAGTTCCCCAGGACATACCTAATAGGAGAGACTTGTAACACCTGTTAAAGAAAAATGCACTGCAGCTCAACACAAGATAAACTGCAAATATGCACCGTCCCTTATTCTTCAATGATTTTATATATAAATATATGTTTACATTTCTTATGCTGGCAATGCACTACCGTCAGCGGATGTCAGCTGCCCACCCACTTCCCACACAGGGCGCTCATAGATGTAAGACACCAGACAGGTGTCCTACATCTGCGAGCACTGTAGAAATCATTGGATGGTCAGCGACTAGCCAATGATTTCCTTCCCGCACGGTTGGCGTTTCATTGACTCACAAAGCTGCTAAATTTGCAGCTTTGCGAGTCAACCAGAATAAGGCCCGTAATATAAGCGCAGAATAACCAGAATCACAGGCATTTTGTTTCAAGGGATACATAATATCCTCTAATGTAACACACCGCATCAGAGGTTTCATTATCAGTACGAGTCTGAGACACATTTAAGAAATATTAACTTTGGTTTCACGGACATCATTTTCTGTTAAACTAAATGTATATATGATATAGTTGCTAACATTTGTTTTCTCCTCTCTGGGAGTAGCTGGAGAGGAGACCCAATATAGTAGTATTCAGGGGGCGGGGCAAGGCGAATGTCATTAAGCCCCGCCCCCATGGCAGGCAAACACTGCAATTTGCGAGTCCACAGATTGGGGGAGGGGCTAAAATGTCACAAATAATGCAATTTGCGTCATTTTTGCCCCGCCCCCTCGATGCGGACCCGCAGAAACTGGTATTTAGGGCAGTACGGAGGGGGGGGGTGGGGTGCAGGGGGTTCATGGCCAATGTGGGAGAACTGCCCTCCTTCCCGGGGGGGCAGGAGGAGGACCCGAATTTCGGCAAATCCGGGAGGTAGGCAAGCCTGATATATGATACATGCTTTTTTATCCGAACGGCCAACACAGCAAGTAAAACAAGTATCTATGAAAGAGCATCATCAAGCTTATGTCAGTAGAAGAACTATAATGTAACAGCAGTATCCAGTCGCTGAAACACTGATTATTTACATAGTAACACCATTATGACTTGCAGAGGATGCATCCTACTATAAATAGAACTGAAGATAAGCAACACACTATAAACCAATAATAACGAGAAATCATTTTCCACAGAAAACAAATAGTGGAAATTACAAATAAACACTAGACAGGTTTTAATCATTACTGTAAGCACCTTTTTTGTTACATCTATATTTATCTTTAGTTTTCACTACCTGGTACATAAAGAGTGGCTTTAATATGCTTTTTATAACACAAATATTTAAAGGATATGTTTTATATTATATAACTCCTTGAGTGCACCTCGAATTGTATTATTTTTATTTTGTAAATTAATTTGTATCTTGTAAGATTAGTAGCGCCATATTTGTGTGAATGAATCCTATATATGAATATAGGTTAATAGAAACATTTAGAAAAGATACCTCACATTAGAAATCACAGAGGAATAAGGAAGTCCGTTAATACATTTTTAACTATTAGTTGACTCTCGGTCTGATTCAACAAGTCCCACAAATTGCTGAAAATCGCAGATCGCAATTTTCGTCAATCTGTGCTTCCTGACCAGATTTTTAAGTAGTGATGGGGAGGCGGCGCTGCAACAGAGGGCTGGGACAGACCATTGTGTGCAGATGCTGCTTCCGTCAACATGTCTGGCCTGCGCTTGGCTTTGCAGATCGGATGCACAGCCAGGGGTCAGCCAGTGATGGTTGAGCTAAGCAAAGTGCTTGCACATCAGTGGGATGCAGTCAATTTGCCGGCGGTCGGGATCCCGGCGGTCGGAATCCCGACACTGGAATCCCGACCGCCGAAATACCAAAACTTTCTCCCTCCGTGGGTGTCCACGACACCCATAGAGGGAGAATAAAATAGCGTGGCGAGCGTAGCGAGGCACCGGGCCCGCTGCGTGGCGAGCGCAGCGAGCCCGCAAGGGGGGGCGCTCCACGTCCCCCCCATGTCGGGATTTCGGCGGTCGGGATTCCGACCGCCGGCATTACATATCGGATCCACATCAGTGATGTGCACTGCAAATCACTACAGCCTGCTGCCATCCCTTTTTGTGGGACCATCACTTGTCTAGACCCCAGTCACATTATCAGTTTTTATCTTTACCACAATGTTCACCAACTGCCACTATTAACGCCAACCCGAAGCGTGGCGAGCGCAGCGAGCCCGCGAGGGGCGGCGGTACGCGTCCTCCGACCTTTTCATACCCCCACTATCCACGTAGGCGTGGATTTGATTTGAAATTTTATAGTGTGGTGAGCGCAGCGAGCCACCGAGCCCGAAGCGTGACGAGCGCAGCGCGTCCCGCGAGGGGACGTGGATAACTTCACATGTATTCCGCGATGGTATGCGATGGGCGCCATGCTAGGAAACAAGTACCTTTTATTTATATAGTGCTCTTTCTCCAATAGGTGATAAAATGAATGTAGAATGAATGTAATACAGTACAGAAACAATGAAGTACAGACAAGCTTTTCATAAACAATTCTTAATGGAATGAAGGAAATGCTTGAGTAAACAGGAAATGCTTCTCAAACTGTGCGGGGAAGTGAGTTTCATAAAGTTGAAGCTGCATGACTAAACGCTCGACCCCCTGATAATTTACGGGAGATCCTAGGTACTGCTAAAAGTCCTTCATCTACAGAACACAGTAGTCATGTGGGACAGTATGGAATCAGAGGCTGCTTATGTAGGGCTTTGAGACTCAGTAAGTTTACCTTGAAAATGATTCGCCATTTTATGGCCAGCCAGTGAAAGGATTAGAGAATGGGAGTTATGTGGCTAGAATGGAGCTGGTTGGTTAACAGTCTGGCAGCTGTGTTTTGTACCAGCTGTAATCGGTTCTTTGGCTGGTAGACCAAGGTAGAGGGCATTGCAGTAATACAAACGAGATGGTACAAATACTGTACATGTATGAGTTTTGGCAGATCTTCACAGGGTATTAAGTGTTTGATTCTGGCTATGTTCCTCAGGTGAAAGAATGAGGATTTGATTGTGGCTGAAACCTGATGTTTAAGTGTGGAGCCACCATCCAGTACCATGCCAAGATTCTGCACATAATCAGAGTTTTTAGGAAATTTTGTTCAGGGCAGTACATTCAGTTAGAGTGACAACTTTTTGTGCAGTGATTAATGTTGAATCCACAATATCTAAACTTGCACCAGCACCATATTATTTAAGAGATGCGTGTAAACCAGCATATCTTCCCTGTATGCAGAAGTCAAAAACACACAGAACTTGTGATTTACAGCCATGATACTCCCACAACAGTGGTTATGAGCAATCATATTGCCTTATTTTACAGAAAGTCAGATCCAGCCAAGTTCTGCTACACAAGAATAGATGTGTGAGAGACAGAGAGGAGGGGATCCGAATGGAGGAGGATGCGCACAGGCCTTCTCCTCTCTAATAACGCCCCAGGCACCCACCAAGGGCAGCCCACTGCGCTCAGTGTCAGTGAGCCAGATGCAGTCCTGACTTCGCTATTACTGGCAGTGACTTCCTATTGTTAGTGACATCTGTCAGTCACAAACACTACAGGCAGTCCTATTTGGAGGTTTTTACTCCCTCTTGGGCTGCTTAGAGAGACTCGGATAAGCAGAGATTCCTGTAGTTAGACACTTCCTGCCTTTTGCGCAGCCCAATCCAGCTTCTATGCTGCTGCGCATTTGGTCTATAGAGCATTTGGTTACTGTAATGTTAATTATTACTATCATTGTTTCATATATATAGTTAACTTTTGCTTTATTTTTCTGATATTTTTTATCAGAATGAGAAATAGTCGGCTCTTTAGCTTTTATGAACTATATAAAACTCCCAGCACTATAATAATACAAGCAATTGTCTGTCAGCCAAGTCACACAGCATAAAGCAGTGGGTGGGGGCTTGATACAGTATTTTAACAATCACCACAGTAATCTGAGGGTGGGGTGGGCGGCGAGCTTGTTGACTTTGATCCAGCTTTAATGAAAACGTGCAGTAAGTTCAGTAACTTGCAATGCTTGGAGTCTGTAATGAACAGCATCCTCTCCCTACCCTTTACTTTATAAAATAATTACCAACCTGGTGACATTGAACTTGTTGTGATAGCATTATATGTTCACCTCTATCCTTCACTCTCTTCTACATTCACTATATCACAAGTTGGATACATAGGTGTGTGTGCTGATTCTTTCCATCCTGTATCAGTTTGACAGAAGTATCAAGTCACACCCATTGCTGTTGTCAATATGTAGATGCTTTGAACAGATACCTTTTGGCCTAGTCCTTCCCAGAAGCTCTAAATGTCTAGGTTTGCCTGTTGTAAGCAGCAACCTAAAGTTTTTCTTTTCCTAGACATTGATAGTAGGCACGCACTACCTGATAAGCCAGGAGGTCTAATGCCCTGATGCAAAGGTATTACACGATCTCTTCAGTACTACATACCTCCCAACTGTCCCGCTTATCGCGGGAACGTCCCGATATTTTGGGACATTCCCGCGTCCCTCCCGCCGCCGGCAGTGTCCCGCGGCGCGGGGGGGGGGGTTAGTTGGGAGTCCCCCCCTGTAGTCCGTGAATAGACGCATGCACACAGCGTCTATTCATGCAGGCAGAGGGGCTGGGCATGCCCCCACCGCGGCGAAAAACAGGGGTGTGGCCTCGTGATAGCCCCACGATTATAGGCCATGCCCCCTTTCTGGCAGGCCAAACCCCCCAAAATTTGACACAGTCCAGCCGCTGCCATCCCAGATGTTGGGAGGTATGCTTATATGTTAGTTGGGCGCCCACTATAGTTAGTACGCCCATACCCCCACTATCCATGTCAGCATGGAGTTGATCTTATATAGTGTGGCGAGTGTAGCGAGCCCCGCGAGGGGACACGGAAAACTAAGCAAGTAGCTTAGTGGGCGCCGAACTAACATATAAGTACCATCTCTTCTGATTAAATGTGCACATTATACATGTTCAAAAAGGAAACTCGGCCCATTCAATGCCCTAGGGAGCTACTGGTAATGAAAGGGGTTAAATCCATAGCTATTTTTGTTCTAAAGCTAGGTACACACTTTCACATTCATACTTCAGATGGGTATCTTCTTATACAGTTAAACTTACGACTGAGAGTCCAGATGAGCATGCAGATACTGTAGTTTTGTGTGTAGACACTGCCACAATCTACCATTACATCTGTGATCTTAATCTCTTGAAACCATCTGCTGAAAAGGTCATGACTGCAGGAGCATCAGTGCTGTAGAAGTATTGGCCAGTTACTGGTGCATACAGTACATATGCTTTGTCCAACATTGTACCATTGTATCTGACTTATATTAGGACCCCAATAAAGCCTGATCTTCTAATGCAATCAGTTTTCTTCCAAAAACAACATTATCCGAGGTGCATATACATTTAAAATATCACATAAAAGGATCAGGTATCGGAATAATTGACAATTGTATAGGTGGGTACCCAGCTTCAATTATTACATCTGAACTCCAAATTACTGTAAATACAGTGTTGTTGTTGCAAAAAGCTATGAGAAGTGATCTAATGGGTATTGCATATGAGCTCCACCTAGTCCTTGTGATATTTGCAATGTACTGCATTGCACAAAAGTCTATAGAAAACACAAAGCAGCTTTTCCAAATGATTGTCACGGGCAGGGTGTTGTGCAGCAACTGGACCTGACCGGAGAGCAACAGGAGCTATGACAAGCTTGATAGGGACAATACATTGTGAGAATACCTGCTGCAGCTCTAAATTATTTGTTTATGTTCTACTTAAGAAATGTCCCTATAACACAAATAAATACGTCTCTAAATAGATGTAAAATAATCAAAAAAACTAAATTGAGCCATAACATTTTCTATTTTATAATTAAAACAATCATTTAAAAGTGGTATAAAGGTGGCCATATACAGGTCTGACTTTATCGGACCTGATTTGCCTTGAACTCTCCCAGCAACGCCCCAGGAGGGCTCCATCTGACTTAGCACTTAATCACATGTAAAAGAACCCCCAGGGATCTGCTGGTGGGATATACAGGCATCGCGGGTGCCACAGATGGTCCGATTTCGATCTATCTTATGTGCTGCACAGGGTCCATTCCAATGTGCATGGGAACCCACATCAGATCCAATCTACTGTCAAATTCCTCTGACATGGCCAGTTTTTATCCTATATGTCAGTGCCCAATGTTGGAATCGGATGAAAACTGGCCAAATTAGATCTGTGCATTTCCTTTTGGGGAATGTACACATCATTTTTGTCAAGTGTTTGTTTCAGTTTGAGTCAATTTCAGCCCATTAAAAGCAGATATTATACAAACCTTTCCACCTCAGTTTCAGAAATTTGTAAGCCGGGTGACTTCTAATTAAGAGAGTTTGTAATACTTATGTCGGTATCCTATTAACTGCAGTACATTTCCGCAGCTAATGGATTCTGGTGTTTATGCGATGAATCATGATGGACATACCCACCAGCTGTTCGTCAAGATTGCATGCAGCTCAATTTGGATATCTTTCAAAAATGGCCCATACGCTGTAGCTAGATTTTTCCTCTTTCCTCAACATCTTTCGTCCATGGCATGGGTTCAAGGGAAATTAGTCATCAATGTCTTTCAACAAAATTGGTCAAAAAAATTGTACAGTGTGTATGCACCTCAACTGCTGAGCAAGGCTGTTGTAGTTACAATGGACATGTACACACAGAAGTCCCAAATCTTTTAATCTTATTCAAGTTAAAGACACCATTATATACTCAAAGGTAGACAATACTAATTATTTTTTCTTTCATAAGTACACATATAAAACACAATTAATTAAAATAAACACCCCCACAAGCGTGACAAACACTTATTATACATATTATAATTTTAGATGATTATTTTGGTTGATTTTGATCTGTTTAAGTTGAGTAGGTTGAGTTGAATTGTGGGAAGAACCTTATAAACCACTTCACCCTTCAATGCACACAGATACTATAAACCAGTGATGGCTAACCTTGACACTCCAGCTCTTGTTGAACTACACATCCCAGCATGCCCTGCTACACTTTTACTATTTGGCCATGCTAAAACTGATGCAGGGCATGCTGGGATATGTAGTTCAACAACTGCTGGAGTGTCAAGGTTAGCCATCACTGCTATAAACAATGGGCCCCATTTAACAAGATAAGAAACTAGGTGTAATATACCACCTGCTCTTGTTGCCTCTTGCAGTGCTATTAAGCTACTGCTGGTTTTAAACACAGTACTAGGAGTTGAATTAGGGACCTACAGTATGTGTCAAGTCACAGACACTGGCCCTCATTCAGCTTCAGTTGCAGTTTTGTCAAAACAGCAAAACAGCAACTGCTGTCTCTAACATGCTGAGTGCCAGACCAGCACAGGGGAAGGCCACCCAGCATACACAGCATCTCCCAATGCATTTGCATATCAGAAATGTACTTGCATCACACAATGGTATGCTGTCACATTTCTATGGTAGTCCCCTGCCTGCACAGCCTGGTTGCGAAGGCAGGTGCAGGGCCGCTATTTTGCAACTTGCAGCAGCTGCCATTTTTGTTTTCAGAAGTACTCATTGCCTCCACATTTAGCCAACTGAATAAAGACAGTAGAATCCGTGACAGTGGGAACATTCATGTAAGTGTGTCGAGGGCCGGCTCTTCCATTAGGCAGCTTTAGGCAGCTGCCTAGGTGTGCCAGCATCTAGTGGGAGAGGGTGCCACCAAGTCTGCCTATAACAAAATTAAGGATGTCTACGAGGAAGACATCCTTGTTGTACTTAATACAGGTGGCAGCACCAAACTTTCACTTGAGAGTCTGTAAATGAGTATTGGTAGCAGAGTTGTGAGGAGGAAGTTTTGCTTAGGGTGCTGAAAGCCTAATGGGGCCTACACATGAGGCAACTGTGCAGAGCAATCTGAGCGATGTTATATAGCTCAGCAAGATCACTCAGCACACAGCGCTGCACAGCAATAAGTCAGGGCCAGTGTCCTCCCGTGGGAACACTGACCCTGACTGGTGATCTGACTAGATTTATTATGCATGCAGGATCTTAATCCCCTGGTGATAGCATTGCGCTGCTCGCTATGGCCCCTACACAGTGCGATGTTGAGTAATTTCTAAGCAATCGCTTAGAATATGGGCTGAGATCTCCCCGTATGTAGGCCCCATAACATCGGCCTGAGTGTGTCACTTCATACAGTAGCTGCAGGTCAGATTGTGTCTGCTCCTCCCCATTACACTCAGGAAACAATCAACACTTATTTTTTGCTTGTATGTGCCAGCACACTTCCTATCTACTGTAGTATACAGTAATGCTTTCTCATGAGAACAATTTGTTGCAAATAGCTCAGCTGAAATGGTTTGGAGCTATTCCAGATGATCCTATCTCATGCTCATTGTTTTCTTATTCTCATGTATATTTGCTTCGTTATTTCACTTTGTTGTTTGCTATCATTTTAAGCAGCTGATTTACATCTTTTTTAGCACAGAATGAGAAATTAAAATATTGTTTATTGTGCCAATGGTTATTAATACCCCTTTTCCACTAGCCTAAATATCCTGGGGTTTTTGTATAGGAGCACACAAAACCCGGGATTGCAGGCAGGTAGAAATGCACGCAGTTGAAATTGTTAGATTGCAGCGCTCAGCGCCTGTCTCCGCATACACTGCTTAGTGTAAGACTTACAGTCTTCCTTTTCCCCCTTGCAACCAACGTAGTTAAGCGTCACCCTGAGTGACAGGTCGCTTAAGCGAATAGCAGGGCAGAGACCCCTGACCCTGCTGGCAGCGTTACTCTTTCCTGTGAGGAAGTCCCCGCGTTAGAGTGTGCCTCAGATCGTGTGTGACTCCGTCCATGCTGTTTGTAGCTCCACGTGCACCGGAGCGCATAGGAGCAAGCCCCCGCTGTAATCCCGTTACCAGCGTGACTTTTGCACAGGGAGATCAGTCATCATTGGCAGCAGCGAGACTGGGAGAGATACCGCAGCGTAAACCAGCAGACTGTCATTTACCCTGCACGCGCCAAAACGCTACAGCTAAGTAACAACCAGAGACTGTCGTTACCAAATGTACAAGTTGTATTACTGCTTGAAGTTAACTACTAAAGTACTGTTGTAACCTACAAGCCTGCCACTTGAATAAACCCTTCAAACTGGTTATATCTTCTAAGTGTGAGGTCTAACAACCACACTGCACGTACTTATATACACTCTGCCAATAGGTTATGGGCCCAGCACGTCACGTGCGCGAAGATTAACCCCCTGAAGACAAAGTGCTAGCGCAGTACATAAAAGAACACAAAGGAATTATTTCTAAATTGCCATTTGTGGAAGAGTTAACGAGAATGCACAGTACAGGGCATAGCATGAACTTTCCAAAGCTCAAAGGCTCAGAGAATTACACTACATGGAAGTTCGCTATGGAAATGCAGCTTAAGAGGGAGAAGCTATGGAAAGTCACAATAGCCCCAGGAGAAAGTCCAAACCCAGAAGAGGTAGACAAGGCCATTGGCACAATAGGCCTGGCTGTGGAGCAGCATGTTTATTCTACTATCTGTGGGAAGGAGTCCGCTAAGGACATGTGGACAACTCTACAAGGTGCTTATGAAAATAAAGGCTTAATGAGAAGGATAAGTCTGAGACGCACACTGTATGGAACAAAATTGAATGCATGCAAGGACATGAACGACTATATTGATAAAATACTATCGATAGCTCAGCAATTGGCGTGTGTAGGAGCAAAAGTGGATGAGGAAGAAGTAGCAATGGTAATGCTGCAGAATTTGACAGAGGAATTTGACTTTCTGGTTGTCGCACTAGAGTCAAATGAGACCAAGCTTACAACTGAAGTTGTGAGAGCCAAACTACTACAGTTCCAAGAGAGAATCCACAAGGATGCCATAGCTGAAGGTTCTGCCTTAGTAGCAAAGGGTGCGAAACCCAAGAAATGCACATTCAAATGTTATGTGTGCCACAAAGTAGGGCACAAGGCTTCAGAATGCAGGCTGAAGAACACTAGTGGCATGCACAAGCGGCATGATAAAAAGAACGAGTCAGCACTGAATGTAACAGACAAGCCAAGGAGGGATCTCTGGTACATGGACTCGGGAGCCTCTAGACACTTCAGCTGCAACAAGGAGTGGTTCAATTCTTTAACACAGTGTAACCCCACAACAGTTACCGGGATTGGTGAAAAGATCCTTACTGCTTCAAGTGTTGGGACAATCACAGTGAGACTAAGAATTGAGGGACAGACAGTAGTCACAGATATCCAAGACGTCCTGTATGTACCAGAATTGGGAAGTAACCTCATCGCTATCAGCGTACTCGAGGCAAAAGGCTACAGAGTCCAGTTTGCAAAGGGCAAGTGCATGGTGCATAATGAAAGAGGGACTGTAATTGCTTCAGCAACCCGATGCAACCAACTATACGTCCTAGACACAGATGAATGTGTAGCTTTGGCAGCCTCTGCTGAAAATGAGTCCATGGAGCTCTGGCACAGACGTTTGGGACACTTAGGATATGATAATGTCCAGAAATTAGCTGATGGGATGGCAACAGGAATCACAGTGAAAGACACCGGAAGACCTGTGTGCGAGAGTTGCATAAAAGGCAAGCAGACCCGCAACCCATTTCCCAAGTCAGCAGGCAGAGCAGAAACACAACTAGTTTTGGTACACACAGATGTGTGCGGACCAATGGAAGAGGAGTCAACCAGTGGTTACAAATACTTCATGACTCTCATCGATGACGCCACAAGAATGACACACGTATACTTCATAAAGAAGAAAAGTGAGGTGGTCAAGAAAATTGTGGAGTACAAGAACCTAGTGGAAACTCAGACGGGCCTAAAACTAAAGGTCCTGAGATCCGACAATGGGGGAGAGTACGAAAATGAAGTACTAACCGACTTCCTAAAAAGGCATGGCATAAAGCATCAGCTGACGATGGCCTACACGCCTGAACAGAATGGCGTAAGTGAAAGGGCGAACAGAACAATCGTTGAAAGAGCACGAGCGATGGTGAACGATGCTGGCCTGGAGAAGAGTTTTTGGGCAGAAGCTGTATCTACTGCAGTATACCTGAAAAACAGAACACCTACAGTGGCTGTGAAGGGAAAAACCCCCTTAGAGGCCTGGTCTGGGAAGAAGCCAGACATCAGTCACCTCCGTGTCTTTGGGAGCAGAGCTTATGCACATATACCAAAAGAGAGAAGGAAGAAACTTGACCCAAAATCAAGACAGTGCATATTGCTAGGCTATTGTGAGGAGAGCAAAGGGTACAGGCTCTGGGATGCAGAGAACAGACGTCTCCTGAAATCAAGAGATGTGATATTTCAAGAAACAGCATCACCCACAAAAGCAAAAGAGCAAGAAAAGCAAGCACTAGTAGAGGTATGTGAAATAGAAAGCATACCTGCAACAGAAAATACTGAAGAAGGAAGCGAACCAACTAAAAGAGCTTCTGTGAGAAGAAACAAGGGCATACCAGCCAGAAGATATGAGGAAGAATATGCGAATATTGCTTTCAGTGAACCTCAGAGTATTCAAGAAGCGAAAGCGTGCAGTGATTGGGCGAAATGGAAATCTGCAATAGACACAGAGTTATCAGCACTGAGAGAGAACGATACTTGGACCATAGTAAATAGGCCAAGCAACCGCAAGACAGTCAAGAACAAGTGGGTCTTCTGCAAGAAGTTAAATTCAGACGGAGAAGTTGCCCGTTACAAAGCCCGTCTTGTTGCTAAGGGATACACACAGAGATCCGGAATTGACTATGGGGAGATATACTCACCTGTTGCGAGGTATAACACTCTCAGATTAGTAATTGCAGTCGCCACTTTACAAGACTTACTGCTATACCAATTAGACTTCGATTCAGCGTTTCTAAATGGAGAACTACTTGAAGAGATCTATATGGAATCACCAGATCATTATGATGAGAATGAACTTCAGACAGAGAAAGTGTGTCTTCTGAAAAAATCCATATATGGCCTAAAGCAGAGTGGTCGTTGCTGGTACATAAAATTGGACACAGTACTGCTTGAAATGAATTTTATTAGATCAGAGACTGACCACTGCCTTTATCACAAAACTCTGGGAGAAAAGTTGTTCATCATAGCAGTCTATGTGGATGATATACTTATAGCAGGTCACGAAGATCACATCACAAGTGTAAGAGATCAACTGAAACAGAGATTCAAGTTGAAAGACTTAGGTCCAGCCAATCATCTGTTGGGCATGAGGATTGTTCAAAACTTGCAAAAGGGAACAGTCACAGTCGACCAACAAACGTACATCGAGGCAACAATCTTGAAGTATGGGATGGCAGACTCCAAGTCAGTGAATACACCAATTGACAAAAGCATCAAGATTACAAAAAGTATGTCACCAACCACACAAGAAGAAATAGAGGAAATGCAAGATGTTCCTTACAAGAACGTGGTTGGAAGTCTTATGTATGCAAGTATTGGAACTCGTCCAGACATCACTCATGCAGTCAGTCGGGTGAGCCAATTTGCAATAAATCCTGGAAGACAACACTGGATCGCAGTGAAGAGGATTCTGAGATACCTAAAAGGTACAAGTTCCTTGAAATTAAAATTCGCCAAGACAAGCAATTCAAATTTGAAAGTCTTCTGCGATGCCGACTGGGGAGCAGATGAAGATGATCGTCGTTCCCACACCGGTTACCTGTTCACACTGGCCGGAGCAGCAGTTAGTTGGGCGAGTAGAAAACAACCGACCGTTGCTCTCTCAACAACCGAGGCCGAATACATGGCTCTTACAGAGACATCAAAAGAAGCACTCTGGATCAAAGAGACTTTGTGTGAGTTAGGTCTACTTTATGAAGAAGAGACTATCAGTATCGCATGTGATAACAGGGGAGCAATAGATCTTTCCTGTACTACCAAGCACCATGGAAGGTCAAAGCACATCGCGATAAGACATCACTTCATCAGAGAACTAGTGGAGAACAAGTCCATCGATGTTGAATACATTGCAAGTGAACAGAATGTCGCTGACATGCTTACTAAAGGACTGTCGGGAAACTTGCTTATTAAGTTCGTGAAGGACTGTGGACTTGTCTAAGTTCAAAAAATGTTGATTTGAAGTTTTGATGTTCTGAATGTCTTTTTTTCTCTCTAACCATATTTTCGGTTACAGGTATTACAAAAGGACAAAGCATTGTATTGAGTTCTTTTATGTAGCCGAAGACAGCCTTAAGCGAGGGGGAGTGTTAGATTGCAGCGCTCAGCGCCTGTCTCCGCATACACTGCTTAGTGTAAGACTTACAGTCTTCCTTTTCCCCCTTGCAACCAACGTAGTTAAGCGTCACCCTGAGTGACAGGTCGCTTAAGCGAATAGCAGGGCAGAGACCCCTGACCCTGCTGGCAGCGTTACTCTTTCCTGTGAGGAAGTCCCCGCGTTAGAGTGTGCCTCAGATCGTGTGTGACTCCGTCCATGCTGTTTGTAGCTCCACGTGCACCGGAGCGCATAGGAGCAAGCCCCCGCTGTAATCCCGTTACCAGCGTGACTTTTGCACAGGGAGATCAGTCATCATTGGCAGCAGCGAGACTGGGAGAGATACCGCAGCGTAAACCAGCAGACTGTCATTTACCCTGCACGCCCCAAAACGCTACAGCTAAGTAACAACCAGAGACTGTCGTTACCAAATGTACAAGTTGTATTACTGCTTGAAGTTAACTACTAAAGTACTGTTGTAACCTACAAGCCTGCCACTTGAATAAACCCTTCAAACTGGTTATATCTTCTAAGTGTGAGGTCTAACAACCACACTGCACGTACTTATATACACTCTGCCAATAGAAATGACCCGGGTTGTGAGACCTGGTATTTCAACCTGGGTAGCGATCAGGTTTGAACCCGGGTTCAACCCGGCCTACTGTGCAGTGTGAACAGGTAATGCTCCTTTCAGACCGCACTTAAAAACCGGTATTTTGCCAATTTTTAACCCTTAATCTGTGCGGTCTGAAAGGTGCAGGACCACTTAACCGTTTTACAAAAGCCGATTTTGTAAAACGGTTAAAATGGAGGGTCCTACCCGTTTCAGACCCGGTATTTTGGCATCAAAATCGGGTCTGAAACGGTATTTAGGACCCAGCCAATAAGCTGGGTCCTAAATTCAGCGCAGTGAATATTTAATGAGCTCATTAAATATTCATTGCACTGGAGCCCCCCGCGCAGGTTAACATCTCCTCTCACCCCCTCCCCCTTATAAGAAAAGTGACTTTCGGAAAATGGCTGCCCCCATACGAAAGACAGTTTTTTAAAACAAGTTTTCCTATGGGGCAGCCATTTTCCGAAAGTCACTTTTTTTTTCATAAGCGCAGCCAGCCGTCCATACTGCCGGGATCCTCAGGAGTTGGGGGGGGGGGGGGGGGGTTAACCCGCGGTGGGGGAGGGGAGGGGGGTTAACCCGCAGGGGGGGGTAAACACATTGGGGGTTGTTATTCCTAGGGGGGGGTGTTAACACGTGGGGGTGGTTAACGGGGGGGTTTGTTGTGTGTGTTAACCCGCGCGGGGGGGGGGGGTTAGGGGGGGCGCGCTGAAGACTGGCTTTGACCCTGTATTTGGAAAGTTTCCAAAAACGGGTCTGCCAGTGTCCAAAAACCGCACTTAAACGGTAATATACCGTTTAAGAGATGCGGTGTGACAGGGGTTTTACCTGGCAGACCCGTTTTTGGAAACGTTTTCAAATTCAGGGTCAAAGCCAGTTTTGCTGTCTGAAACCAGCATAAGACAGGTCAATTCGACCCAGGTCCCGTGACTGCAATACAGTAGCCGGCACTGGGAGATTCTCTCATTTTCCAGCATCGGCTCACTATCCGCCTCCGTTGAGGTCACTCACCTGGCATAATGCCAGGTGGGGACGCTAGTGGAAAAGGGTTCACAAGCTAGGTCCCAACCGGGTTGGAGCCGGGTACAAAATCCCAGGTGCGACCCGGCTTGTAGATGGAAAAGGGGTATTAATAGTATTACCCCTTTGAGTCCAGGGTACTGAAAACTGCTGAATATGTGACAGCTTTGAAAAAGTTAATTTACCCCAATGTCCAGGGGTGCTTTAAGAGAGGAGTGTACCTGCATGCAGCCTCCTTTGCCAGCCCCCTTCACTCTGACGAAGTCTACTGCGCTAGCGTAGGTCTCTGGGAACATGGCACCCGCACCTTGTTCCTGGGGACATATCCAGTGCATATAATATATGGATGCAGTGTGTATGGTGTGGGCCAAGGGCCCGTGTGCATCGGACACACTGCATCCTTTATAGAAATGTCTATGCCAATGTCTATGCCCCAGAAATCATCTCTCTAAAGCCCCTTATACACTACGCGATCCCCACCGATGCCGATACTGGTGGCAGTGGGGTACCGGCAGGGTACTTGCATTAGCACGTGCATAAACGGGGAAGGCAGCGACATTGGGGAGATGACAGGGGAAGCGACGGCCATGCCATATCTTTTACTATATCACGGTCACTTAGTGTGGTTGGGGGTTTTAAAGGTTACCCACATCGTTTGTTATTTTTGTGACAGACAATATATTGTAATATATATATATTTATAAATATATATATATATATATATATATATATATATATATATAGTAGATTGGGGGTGGCGGCACTCAGAAATATTCACAGGACAGTGGGTGGTGGTGAGAAACCGACGTTTCAAGGTCCGTAGACCTTTTTATCAAGGTGCTTTTTACCAGCACCTTGATAAAAAGGTCTATGGACCTTGAAACGTGGCTCCCCCCTAACCTCTTGCCACTCATGAGTGGAAAGGCGGGACAGTCACAGAACAAAGTGACTGTCCCACAAAGCGGCAAAGGTATGATTAGAAAGTTTTTATCCTTATATAGAAATAAAATATCTCAATTTCTGACATTGGGAATTTGTAAATGGTACTTTGGGGTAAATGTAATAGGGTGTGAGAAGCCAGAGGTGCTGGATTTTTTTTTAGAAATTGTAAATGATTGCCACTTTAAAAATATGGCCATTTTGGGACAAACTCCTGCACCTCCGGCTTCTTGCACCGGGTCACAGTTACCGCTAATAGTTAATGCTTCTAAAGAAATATGTACTTTATTTCATGCTTTTGAAGTCGGGAGTTCTGTTGAAGATGGGGTGTTGCCCATAGCAACCTATCAGATTCTATCTATTATTTTCTAGAAGGTGCTAAATATATAAGAAGTAGACTCTGATTGGTTGCTATGGGCAACATCCGATTGAACATCTTAGTAAATTTACCCCTCTGTCTCTCTATTATTGCCCAGTCTTGTTTTATTGTTTTTTTCCATTTGTAAAGTGCAACAGAATATGCTGGCACTATATATATATATATATATATATATATATATATATATATATATATATATAAATGTTAGAAAATAAATAATATATATATTTTTTTATTTGTCTTCAAGGTCATCACACCGTCTACATTGGAGTTCACGTTCCCAAGAGTTACAGGAGGAGGAGACGCCATAGACGCAGAACTGGCCACAAAGACAAAAAAGAGAGAGATAAATCAGATAATTATTCTGATGTTGAAAAATCTGATACTGAAAATGTAGATGAGCACAGCTCCAACATCCTTAAACCCCTCAGTAAGTACAATACATAATTTATCTTTTGCATTGTTGAAAGGAAGTTGTCTTAGTATTACATATTGCTGGTTAGGGAGCAGTATTTACTGGAGTGCACAGTACCCAAACAACTATATTGCTAAGCATTAAATAAAATTGAATAAAGGTGTTTTATTAATTTAGTTTTTCTAGGCCTAATGCTTTATGCTTATATTTAAAATCACACTTTTCTTAGCAGTGATGCCTAGGACTGACCTGTAGTCACATCTTCCTTTAATTAGACCACACCTTTAAAAAAATCTGTCACACCTAGGAACAAACCCATGACTTACTTTATTGCAGTCTGACACAATACTTATGACGCTATTTGCTCCTGTATCTGACAAAGTTTGTCACTGACAGTGCAAGGGAGATGAGAACAGCCAGGTGATCCTGGGGATTAAAGAAGAGGAAATTGCAAGTGAGACTGATTGAAACAGAAAATAAAAGGAGCTGCAGAACAGTGCTTCCTGGCTTGCGATGCCATGTGCAGTGGCATACTTCACACAGAGCCATATTAACAATGGGGCAGATGGAGCTGCAGCTTCAGGCCTCCACATAAAAATAGGCCTACCATCATAACAGAATGTTGATCACCAGACAGACACCAGCTGCCACGTGGTTGGCCACAGAGCATAAAAGTATTAAAATTGCATTCATATTTGACACATGTATGCCATTTTTCTACGTTTATATATTTAGCAAGATAAAGGGGCATGTACATACCCTCCAACTGTACCGATTTAGCCGGTACAGTACCGTTTTTTTGCGGTCTGTACCGGCTAAATCAGAGTGTAACGAATGTACCGGATTTTTAGGAATCCATCTCGGCCAATCATAAATGTAAACTACCTGAACGTAAAACTTCAGTTCAGCCGGAGCTTTATGACACGTGATGTTACCAGAGAGCGCCGGCCCTTCAGGAAGCCACAGGAAGCAGCGAGGTAAGGGCAGATTGCGCGGGGTTGTGTTGATTATACATTAAGTAAAATATGTCGGTGTGAGGATGTGTATATCCTGTCGGTGTGCAGTTTCTGCGACTGTCGGTGCAGCTGGACAGTATGCGGAGACAGAACTGTCGTAGAGGAGGGCAGTCCATTTGAAGCATAAACGGGCAGTGTGGCATATGCTTGGGGATGTGAGGGAGGAGGCAGCTGCTAGTCTATAGCCACGCCAAGCTCACACCGCGAGTCAAGGGGAGATGATGTATCAAACCTAAAGTGCCGCAGCATGGAGAACCCGGCTGCGGTGACTAACAGCGGAAGAAGTTTCAGGTCATCTTCCAGCCAGACCCCGCACAGCCGATGGGGGCTGAGGTAGGGACAGCCAGCACAGCCACAGTTATCTCTTTTTTTTTTTTTTTAAATGGGATGCTACAATTTTTGGGGTATGAAGTGGAAAGTAAAAGGGTCGTGGCCACTCCCCCTTTTCCCATGGCCACGCCCCTCTATCTTAGGCCACACCCCCGTACCGGTTTTTTAGTCCGATATGTTGGAGGGTATGTATGTACATGGCTACATGGCATTAACATCACCTCCTCCATTTTCATAATAGTCCCTTGAACAGTTTCAGCTCCAGGACCATTAGGCCCTTAATCCGGCCTGATTTCACAATACCCTAGTTACTGCCCTTAGCACATAACCCTAACCTCTTCTCCATAGCCTAACCCTAACCTCCCCGTAGTGCCAAACCCTAATCCTCCTGTCCTGCAGCCTAGCCCAAATGTAGACTGTCTGACAATGAGGGCATTTCACATGTTGACATTCTGAGACTGTCGACTTATTGACATTTTGAAAGTGTTGACATTGTAACTGTTGACATTGCGGTATTGACATTATTATTGTTGATCTAATGCCTACACCCTGATAGAGTTAAGCTATATGTATGATATAGTGTTGGCAGTTAGAATTAGTCAATATTTAAGCTGCAGTTTTGTATATTAGCACATTTGTACTTTGTGGTACTATCTACTGAGTGACAGTTTAGTGCGCTGTGGAACTGGACGCACATCAGATAACCACATGATAACTTGTCCAAGATAATAATGTTTTTCCTTTGTGCTCAACCATAATAGACTACACATTAGAAACAGCAATTCATAGTCATCCCGTGTCTTGTACTATTTAATCATATGTTTGGGCTCATGAAAGGCCAGTCAGGCTGTCTCAATATTTACTCATCATCACTGAATGTTTATTCTCCCCTAACTAATTACTTTATAATGAAAACCAGTATTTGTTTCTTATAAGAATGGTTTTATACTTCCAGTATAACGTTCTAATTCCTGACTATTAATGGTACATTCACTAAATGTGTAAACTAATATTAATTATAACCGGGTCTTTGTTTTGATATACACTTTGGGCCTGATTCTGGTTTACTTGCAAAAGCAAATTCTCTCTCTAATGGACAAAACCATGTGCACTGCAGGTGGGGCAGATGTAACATGTACAGAGAGTTGGGTGTTATTTTGTTATTGTGCAGAGTAAATACTGTCTGCTTTATTTTTACACTGCAATATTGGGGTATATTTAATGGGTTTTAGCGAGCTATGACGGCGAGCAGTGCTGATTGTTTGCCATCATAGCTTGTGGGACAGTATACAACTGACCCCCCTTCACTTTTTCTACCTCGCTGGTTCTTTTCAGCGAGGTGGAAACGGCGAGTGTGGCTGTCAAAATGGCGAGGATAGCTGCTATATGCGGTGAACCTCACCATTCTGGGGTATCCTCACCGTCCTCTGATTTCCCCGGAACATAGAATAGGGTGAGTGGCCGGCAAGGGGGTTAAACTGCGAGGATGGCTTGTTTTCGGCGATCCTACCACCTGGAATAAACCCTCTCGCCGTTGTCATTGAATACCGCCCATAGATATCAGTTTTAAGTACAAACCCCCACCCAAATCTAACTTGCTCTGCACATGTTACATCTGCCCCACCTTTAGTCCAGCATGGTTTTGTCCATATGAGAGATGATTTGCTTTTGCAAGTGAACCAGAATGAGGACCTCCTTTTCTTGTGTCACTTTATCATCAAAATACTTAGATTTATTGTGATACTCATAAATAATTTCTTATTATCTCCACTTAACAAAATTCATAGTACAGTTAAAGAACAGCCGTAGCCAGGGGCGTAACTATGCTGAGGCAGCCACCGCGGTGGCTTGGGGGAGCCAGGGTCTGCGGGGCGCCTTTAAAATACCCTACCTGCCCATGTATAATGCTGCAGCTTCGTGTGGGACAGCGGCGCCAGGTATCAGCGGCGGATGTGAAGTACAGAGAGCACGCGACGTGCTCTCTGTACTTCACATCCGCCGCTGATACCTGGTGCCGCTGTCGGTGTCACACAGGCAGCAGATCAACAGCAGGGAGCGCGACGCCTCCCTGAGTCCCTGCTTCCTCAAATAAGTAACTTCCCGAGTAACGTGCGGGAGTAGCGTCCAGCGGCGCCATATAGCCGCTACAATCTGCCCGTTTTGCGGCGGGCAGGGGCAAATTTAAGGGGGGGGGGGTGGCAACTGTGGCACCAAGTCATTGCTGCAGCTGCCAAATACAGAGCAGCTGCAGCAGCATCGCTGGAAGCTGACAGAGACCGAGAGCAGGATCCCACACAGTGAGGTGAGCGGGCACAGGGACAGTTGTGTGGCTGCAAGAGGGAGGGATTGAACGTGACTGTGATGAATAAATTTTTTAATAATTAAATCTGGGGGGGGGGCGCAAGAGACTTTTTTGGCTGGGGGGCGCAAAATTTCAAGCTACGCCACTGGCCGTAGCTTTGTTCAGTTATTGTAGCTTGAAGGAACAAGCTGCAAGTTCTGATTGACAGCTTCAGTGGATTATTATTACTTTAGTTACTATCTGCAGCTCTAGGTAAAATAAACTGTCTTTATCTTTCAGCACGTCATTTTATTTATCCCTGTAGCATATACTTCTACTGCCCTGAGCCGGACGAACCTACTGCATCATAGTGTTTGGGGCTTATCTTGTTCCTAGGCATAAATTGTTCCACTTTTGTCAATCACCATGATGACAAAAATGTGATGATAGTAGTGGGCGGGGGAATGATTGTCCAAGACTGACAAAAGATAGCCCTAGTAAAGCAGTTATATAACCACTTCTAGAGATGCGTGGTTGGAGTGTTCAGCATGAAATACTGTGCTGTGCTGCAATCACTAAATATTTTCATGCATATTTTCTAGTGTACGCATTATATCGCTAACGATGTGCACTTCTGCAGATATTTAGCGATGTCCTCATCATCTGTATACGCAGGACAACGAAGGGTAACTCTAGCAATGAAAATGACAAATTTGTATGCACTTGTCAGCATCACGCTGGGTCCCCATCAGTAACAATATAACTGGGTGCACATATCGACTAACATGTATACACCTGGTGGTATAAAACTGTCTTAACTAGAGCTTTTTGGGCCCCATAGCAAAATATTGAAAGCCCCCCCCCCCCCCCCCCAATGAAAAAACAGATAGACCTTCAAATAAAAACATACTCCACACAGGAGGCTCACCCCTTTACCACCATAATGTGGTGCAGTACACATTTTCATCTGCTGGAGGGGACAGAGAGATGCTATGCAATATGGAGGAGATAGATGAAAGGTGGTAGGGAGGTGACAGTGATGCGCAGGGCAGTAGGGAGATGACAGTGAGATGCCGCACAGTAGGGAGGGGATAGTGATACGCAGGGCAGTAGGGAGGTGACAGTAAGACGCAGCACAGTAGGGAGGTGACAGTGAGACGCAGCGCAGTAGGGAGGTGACAATGAGACGCAGCGCAGTAGGGAGGGGATAGAGTGACACAGAAGGGTAGGGAGGGGTTAGAGTGACGCAGGACAGTAGGGGGGTGTAGAGTGATGCAGGGCAGTGGGGAGGGGATAGAGTAACGCCGGGTAGTAGGGAAGTGACAGTGAGACGCAGCACAGTAGGGAGGGGATAGAGTGACGCACGGCAGTAGGCATAGGCAGCACATTTTATTAGGGGGTGCACCGTCAAAGGGGTGTGCATAGCGCCATCTATTGGGCGTGTCTAATACCGCCAATTAGTCATGTCTACCATCATCGATTGGCACTGGCTACAATATATATCAGCCACACCATAATCTGTCTATTTCAGTTTTAATCTTTTAATTACTCTGTGTAACAGTACATGCAAATAAAGTTATAATCATATATGGATTACGTAGGTATGTAGTAATATGACAATGGTCTAGTACAACTAACAATGCAAACACATTATTGATTGATAGGTACTTCTTTTAATGGAATACAGTTCTAAAAAGCAAAAGTCTTTTGCTGGTATTACTAGTGGCAGAGGTGTTCATAAGGGTGGGCACAGCATTAGGGGGTGCCTGTGCACCCCTAACACTCAATATGCACACACCTATGGCAGTAGGGAGGGGATAGAGTTACGCAGGGTAGTAGGGAAGTGACAGTGAGGTGCAGCGCAGTAGGGAGGGGATAGTGATGCAGGGCAGTAGGGAGGGGATAGAGTGACACCGGGCAGTAGGGGGGATAGATTGACGCAGGGCTGTAGGGAGTAGATAGAATGACGCAAGGCAGTAGGGAGGTGACGGTGAGATGCAGCACAGTAGGGAGGGCATAGATTGATGCACGGCAGTAGGGAGGGAATAGAGTGATGAAGGGCAGTAGGGATGGATAGAGTGACGCAGGGCAGTAGGGGGGATAGAGTGACGCAGGGCAGTAGGGAGAGGATAGAGTAATGCAGGCTGTAGGGAGGGACTAGAGTGACGCAGGGCAGTAGGGAGGGAATAGAGTGATGCAGGGCAGTAGGGAGGGGATAGAGTGACGCACGGCAGTAGGGAGGGGATATAGAGATCCTAGGTGGTGGGGAGGGGATAGAGAGACACTAGGCAGTGGAGAGGGAATACTGAGATGATAGACAGTGGGTAGAAAGGCAATAGGGGGTAGGGAGGGGCCGGAATAGTGAGACACTCTAGTAACCAACACCAATAATCACCAATTACATATATACATATGATCAATTATTTGAAATGATGCATACAAGTTCTGTCATTTCAAATAAACACAAACATTTCCTTACCTCAGCCTGTCTGCAGCTGCTCCTCCTGGCTGTCAGGCTGCCACTATACAGAGTGGTTCTTGACAGACCAGGAGGTAATTACCACCTCAGCCCGATGTTTGCAGTCACTGGGACGGCTGGGCTATGGTCATGTCCCCTAGGTGCTGCTTAAGTAGAAGTGGCCCTGACTGTAGGCTCCGCTGGCCCACCGCGGTCACCCGTACAGCCTCCCTCCCCGCAGCCGCTACCCGGCATCAGCTGTCACACAGACCCCCGCTGGCTGGTGCCGGACATCAGCGCTGAGATCACCTGGAACCCCCACCTGCCTCGGCCCGGCAACAGCGCCGTGGTCACGCGGACCCCCTGCCGGCTGCTGCCAGACATCAGCAGTGATCCGGACCCACCCCCTGCATCAGCAGTCACATGGTCCCACCGGCCCGTACCTGACATCAGCGCTCTGGTCACCTGGAACCCCCCACTGGCTGCTGCCTGCATCAGCTGTCTACCGGACCCCTGCAGTGCCCACACAGGGTCAGTCAGTGACCACCGATCACACAGACGCATGCACCGCACTGCTCTCCGCCACAAGTAAATTATATTTTAAAAAATCTGAATGGTGCAGGGGGTAGTTTGCTGGGCCCGCGGGCCCCCCACCCTCCAGGTGCACCCCCTGCTCCCTCTATATTTACGCCACTGCATATGCTGAATAAGGAGTCTCTCATGTTTATATGCATTAGCGTATGCTGAGTCAAGACATCTCATGAATATATGTTGCGTATGCTAAATCAGAGGCATCTTATTATTATATGCAGCAGCGTATGCTGAGTCAGAGCCTGAGCATCTCATGATTATATGCAGTATGGGCTGCAGGGCTGCAGCGCTCTCCCAGGTAACATCTGCCACTGTAATGAAGTCAGATCTAGCCATTGAGACTGTGCTGGCTTCACTTTGGGAATCGAACCCATGACCTCAGTGCTGTGAGGCAGTAATACTAACCATTACACCATCCGTACTGACCAAATTATTATTGTCATCTACAAATTAATTTGTTAAAATAACATAATATCACAGAGTATAGGCATTAAGATTGAAGAAAGCTATAGATTTGACCCATAATCAACCAATGAGGAGCTTCTAGCTAATTATAACTATAATAACTATCTTCATCTGCGTAAGTATGCCCTCATGCACCCACAAGTCATATGTCTGCTGACATGCATACAGTATCTGCATATTTCTCAGGGCAATGTAACACACCCTTACTGTAATCTAACTTCACTTGCATGCCCTTAGTTTACCCCTATCCGCCCCTCTGCTAGTGAGATCTGTGCACAAATATGCATGATGTTTACTAAGCATAAACCTAACGGGTATGGATCATTAGGTCACTAGCATGTTGGTCGGCAGCCATTAGGTCGACATGCATTTAGGCCGATATGAGTCTAGGTCGACATGCAGGAAGGTCGACATGAGTCTAGGTCGACATAGGTTAGGTCGACAGGGTCATTATGTTGACAGTCAAAAGGTCGACATGGTGATTTTCACCATTTTTGCCCAGAATGTCGACACAGTCGACATGGACACTGAAATGAAGCAATCGCTGTGCTCGCCATGCTTCGGGCATGGTACACTATTTTATTCTCCCACCACACCCTAGTGGATGGTATGGCATTTATTCTCCCACCACACCCTAGTGGATGGTAGGGCATGTGCCTGTTGGCACATGTTGGCTCAAAAATACCATATATACTCGAGTATAAGCCTACTTTTTCATTTTTTATGCTGAAAAAGCCCCCCTCGGCTTATTCTCGAGTGAGGGTCCCACTTGAGTCAATACGTTTTCCCAGTTTTTTTGTTGTCAAATTAGGTGCCTCGGCTTATATTCGGGTCGACTTATACTCGAGTATATACGGTAAATAAAATAAAAAACATTTTGACTTTTGACTGTCGACCTAAATCATGTTGATCTAATGACCCTGTTGACCTAATGACACTATCATCCTAATCCATGTCGACCTAGACTCATGTCGACCTTACCGGTGACCCAATGACCGTATCCCTACCTAACTCAGCCTGAGCCTATAGTGTGTAATCAGAGCTTGCACATTCTGTCATGGATGGGGGGGGGGGGGGGGGGGATTATTCACATTGCATTGAACCCCTTAAATGAGATTGCATTTAAAGTGGAACAGAAAGCATCTATAAAACTGTTTGTATTTCATAATCTTAGGTACAACCTGAAGTTTGTTTCTGCACAGGTGCCAAAAGGTGTGTGTTTAGTGGTAGGTAAACAATACGTGGGCCCCAGCCTTTCTGATGGCCCCTTCTAGCTAGGAAGGCACCCCTAGTATGGCAGCCACCACCAGTCCTGTGTACCTTTTTTTAACCCCTCAAATTGTGGGTTTTCCTGGTTGTCCTGCCCCAGAAATACTCATCACTCAAGCTGCAGCTGAGCCACTTATCTTCTGCAGCAGCCCCTCCTCCCCTGGCGATCCGGAATATGATTGCCAGGGGGAGAGGTGGGGATAGGGAGGTGAGCAACAGGGGGAGGAGGAGTGTGTGTGTATATATATATATATATATATATATATATATTTATATATATATATATACATACATACATACATACATGCATGCATACATACATACATACATTCTGTATTTTATTCAATTACTTCCCACTATATGTACACATATACTCACATGTTTTCTCTTTCTTTGCTTTCCCATTCTCCTGACTCCAGGCCAACATTGCCTACCTAGAACCTTTACAATCTGGTGAACTACTGTATTATGCAGTAGACTAGATATGGGTGCCGGATGACTCACCAACAGTCGGGATTTCGGCGGTTGTTTGTCAGGCTTCAGAATCCTGAAATTTACAAGCGGGATGCCGACTGTCTACGACCCCCATAGAGGGGGAATATGCGAGCCACCGAGCCCACAGCATAGTGAGCGCAGCGAGTCTAACGGGGCTTGAATGCACATGCTCCTCTGTCAGGCTCCTGACTGTCGGGATTTTGATGTCGGAGAAACGACCGCCTTAATCACGACTGACAGCGCCTTCTACCATACCCACTAGTTATGAGCCTGTCAAAATGAATGAACAACATAAGTGATGGTGAATGTGTGGACCCGAACAGGGCAATATTTGAATTGGCCTGTTGGGAACCATCGAGTGGTGCAAAAAACACTTGAATCCCCAATAGAGGTAGGAGCAGTGTTAGGCTTTAATTACATAGTATAACACCTATATTGTTTTTCAGAACCATTTCTAACTATACATTAGAAGCAGTGCCAGATTAAGGTCTAAATGGGCCTGGAGCTGAAAGGGCCTATTATGTGCAATAATAGGGGTTGTGGCCAGCACCTAATAATGTGGGGGGCGTGACCAGTGTTCTGGTTGGGTGGTCTGCTCATGGGTGTGTCTCTATTTGTATAAATACTTTCAACTAATTATATATGCCTGAAAAAGGCAGGGGGCTGGCCAGGGCTGTGGAGTCGGTAGATAAATGGCCCGACTCCGACCCCGACTCAGAATACGGCTGACCCAGACTCCTCGACTCCGACTCCTCTGTATTAATATGCGAATGTATTTGATACATTCCTTGAAAGAAAGAAAGGCAACATACATATTATTACTACAGAAACTAGAGGCTGGGAAGCCAACAGTCTACTGTATTGAACAGTTTAAGCAAAGGACAAACACAATGTTTGTCCGCTGGTTTGCTTGCTCGTCACCGTTCAATTCACGGACACAAGGAACAATTTCTTTACCGAATCGTTACTGGCGACGAAAAATGGTGCCTGTACATCAATATGAACCAGCGTAAGGAATGGCTTAGCCAAGGTAAACAAATGACCCGGCGCATAAAACAACATCTTCATCCGCGTAAAAAGATGTTGTGCGTATGGTGGGAGAGCTTGGTTGAATGAATTTTTCGAGGTATTGAAAACCTTATTGAACGTTTGAAATAAGTTGTAAACTACAAGGGAGAATATGAATGCTTTTTCATGGTCACTTAACGTGTTCGTTTTGCGGTTACGTGAGGCACTGCATGCATTGGTCTTTATTCTTACAGTAGAGAAGTCATTAATTATAATTTTTGGAGTCGGAGTTGGAGTCGGTGCATTGTTTGCTGACTCCGACCCCAGGTACTCGAAATTTGCTCCGACTCCTCGACTCCGACTCCAACTCTGACTCCACAGCCCTGTATAGTATAGGGTAGAAAATGGCAAAAAGGTTGGCATATGCAAGGGCCTGGCACAGGAAAGAGGGAAAATAGAAGCTGCAGATAAACTTACCATCCAGCGGCGGCTGCAGACTTTGGGGGTTATTTTGGTTCACTCTTTCTGCTTTCTGACAAATTCCTTCTTAGATGGACAAAACCATTTGCACTGCAGGGGGGCAGATGTAAAATGTGAGTTGACACCTATACAAATCATGCAGCACAATAGTAACCCCCTTATACTGTACTTGCCTCTTACACATTATGCCACATGGAATGAGCCAAAATTCACACCAACTGAGCCAAAATCAACACTATGACACATGGATTGAGTCCAGATTAAGGCAACTTTCTCATTTGCCACATGGATTGAGCCAAAATACACACTTTACCAAATGGATTGAGCAAAAATTCACAATATGCTTCATAAGCTATAGCTTCGGAACCAACTGACCCATTTACATGAGACAATTAACATATTGAAGAACTTTTGTGTGGGCTTCAAATGATTTTGGTCCCATGAAACTGGGCCATTTGGTTCCAGTGAAATCTGCCCTCAAACCACATGAACAGCCACCAAATTACATTCAGAAATGAAAAAAATAAATTTACCTGCAAATTCTCTGGAATTAATTAACCCATATGGACCAGCCTGGGATCAGATTAAAGGCCCAGCGATTTGGGTTTGACTGAGATCAACCTTGAGCTTCTGTAATGCCGGAGGGGGAACTGGCAGCTGTTTGAACCGGGTGGGGGGCGGAATTAGCGGGTCCAAAGTTATCCAATGGGGAATACATTCCTACTTTGCCCGGCGGTATCTCTGGTTCCTGGGGGGGGCTAGCGATGCGGGGCCGGGCTTGTTGGAAAGCCTTGGCCCTCAGCTACAAAATTGGCCTATTTGGAAAGTGGGCCTGGTGCTACAGCTCCATCAGGCCCATGGTTAATCTGGCTATAAATAGAAGCATGCAAAAATGACCTTCCTACCTCTGTCTGTCCATTGTTAGTTCTGTTTTATCACTGTTGTTTCCACTTATAAAGCTCAACAAAATTTGCTGCACTATATAAGAAACTGTTAATAAGAAATTTAAATATATCAATTTTTTTTAAATGCCACTGAATTCTTGTGCTGACATAAATCCTCCATGTTTATATATAGCACATGAGCTCCGTATGACTCCGTATGTAGCTTTCACACACTGGTGCATATCATTTTACTCAGCAGAAGCTGCTTGTGTGTTCTATTCACTCCATTTTGCAAATACATTTCAACAGAAAAGATGCAAAGGGGGCAGTTTAATGTGAAAGGATGCTAGATATATGTGGACAAATCTATATACAAAGAATGTTAAATGTTTGATGAATCACAAAGATGAAACCTCCATTGGAAAAATCGCTTGCTTGTGAGAAGTGTGTATTCATCACATTTCAATGTTGGGTAACTAGGAAATCACATAATGGACATGGTTAACAAACTGATTGATTGATTGATGGTCTCCCTTTCATTTTAAAAATAAAAGAGAATATTGTGTGGTGTGCTATCAACAGCTGCTGGCACAGGGTTTGTCAGGCCCGTTTATAGAATTAATAATTTCCCAATACGAATGTCCTCTTTAATTTTAACTGAAAGAATTCGTGATCAAGCAATATCTCAGAAGATTTTTATGTCCAGAAGATTTTGAGGGTCAACTGTGGGAGGGTGGACACGTCACTGGCAGGTAGATGGATGGAGGTTAAAACACCATTTTCCACTGGTGCTCAACGCGTTTCCCCGGTATCTCCAGCTTCATCAGGAGCAGATAACATCTGCAATATCTGCTCCAGTGACGTGTCCACCCTCCCACAGATGACCCTCAAAATCTTGTGGACATAAAAATCTTCTGGGATATTGCTTGATCCCTAATTATTCCAGTTAAAATTAAAGAGGACATTCGTATTGGGAAATCCTTGAAATTATAGGACAAACCACAGGACACCTTGTCACAGACCCTGGCTTCTAAACCAACCAGGCACAATGGGATGGTAATATACAGCTTCATTCATATAATCTACTATTTAAACAGCTCGAAATCAAAGACCCTGATTATCCCCGTGATAGCCATTTATGATTGTGTGCTATGAACTGCATGTTCTAGAGCGATTCACCTTTTTACTTATATTTACCTTTTAGATATACTTGTTGTTATATTAATAAATTGTTTATATACTTTTTGAGAACCGTGTATTGTAGATTTCTTTACAGCCAGCGCTGGCACACCTTCTTTTTCCCTTTAATTTTATCCTGCATGTATTTGAGAGATTAATCAACATAATGTTTAATATTAGAGTATATCTATGCATCTTATACCCCTTTCACACTGCACTTTTAAAACGGTATATTGTCGTTTTTTTTTCCATTTTAAAACGCTTAAGGCTGCAGTGTGAAAGTGCCAGAGTTGATTTACCGGTTAAAGTTAACTGGTATTTCAACACGTTTAAAAAGCAGAGTCCTACACATTTCAGAGCCGTTTTTTAGGCAGTGTGAATGGCTCTATTTCTATGGCTTGAAACGTGTCCCTTGGGGTTAAACGGGTTGAATGTTTGAATGGTATTAAATGCTTTTTAAAACGGTTTTCACCTGCAATGTGAAAGGTCTTAAGGTTCAGACCCGTTTTAAAGTCCCATTTAAGAATACAGGTCAATACCCGTTTCTGCAATGTGAAAGCAGTATTAAAGGTTACATTTTAAATGTACAGCAAATAACAATACTATTGTTGACATTATTTAGGACCTATAGTGATATCTCTAGGGACTGTATAATACATAGCCAGTTATAAATGGAATGACCTAGTCCCTAAAATAGCTTTGATGATAGCATTTGGGATGGTGATCTGAGAATTCCTTTACCAGAAAGATCTGTGACCTATTTATGTCACTTACCTTTTCCCCTTGCTTTACAGTGTGTTGTACAACACTATATGACTCTGACTGCACTGTGAAGAACACATGCTTTAGGCTGGGGATGGGAGGAAACAGGATGGAGATTGTGAGTGATAGCTTTTTTGATGAGAGCCAGATCTGAGGATGTTACAAGTAGAGGCCTTGCAGGGAAACTGATAAAGAAAATAGGTTAATGAGCGTTTTGTCTGCATTGAATGGATTTCTATCATGCTGTTGAGAACATCCTATAAAATAAGTTGCAGCAATCACATATTACAATGTTGCACCCTTCATGTGAAGTATAATACAACACAATACTTCTAACATTCCCATCCAGTACTTTCATATTCTGCAGTGAGTCAGCCAAGACAATGCAAATGCTGCTTTTAACATGTTAACTTCCAAAATGCAGCTTTTCCCTTGAAAGTAAATCCTTATAATCTTATTTGCAAAGTTAGAATTCAACAATAGTCTTCTTTCAGGGTTTTAGATTATTGTGTGGTTTACCCAGAAACTGTGTTAACAAGTTTTAGCCAGTTGCATGGTTTCTTGGCTGCATTGCAATCTAATTCAGTTCCACGAGCATCAAGAGTTCCTAAGAGAGGTCATTAGGGTAACTGTCGTTACAAAGAGATGTCTAGGTTATGAAAATAGAAACTCTTTTGAAAGGGCAACAATATATTAGAATAAATATGAGATTTTTATGATGTACTTTACTCATAAACTGGTAAACCAGCTGATATTATATGACTCCCTAGGTTCTCTAGGGGTGCAGTAGCATTACCAAATAAATGAATACAACAAATGTGTAACATGAGTTACCATCATGGTAACTCACGTTACAGTGTGTTGATTAATGGTGTATGTTTTATATTCTCTGGACTTTCCATCTGTCTATCTTTGTTTTGTAGCATCTTAACTTGCAAATTTTAATATTAAGAGAGCCTTTTCATAGTAGCAGCTTGGCATTATGTAGAATTTCATTTATCTGTAATAGTAATAAATTTCCTTATCCATACCAAAGACGCTATAGTTCCATACATGTACCCCTTGTTGCAAGCATTGCCTTCAACAGTTACAAATGTAAATATCTGGTCAGACGGTCTAAGCTCTAAGTTTAAAAACAGATATACAGTATAGCGGAAGCCATGAAACATTTAGAAAAAGACAAGTGGGGGTAAATGTGAAAAATAGTAAGTACAGTACAATGTGCCTCAAACTTTGTTAAAGTTGTCGATGGACCCTCAAATGTCAAAGTTAAAGAACCAAGATGAGATAGCTGACATCAACAACCAACTTGATTTTGAATCCATTTCTACAAATGCTAAACTAGTGTTCATTCTAGCACTCTTGCAGTTCCTCCTTCCTGCCTGGGGTGTCGCTGTCTGCTGTGGTTCTTCAAGAACAGTCTGGTTTGTATCTCAATGCTGAGATACAAACCAGACTGTCGTAGAAACACCACAGCAGAGAGTGATACCCCAGGCAGGAAGGAGGAACTGCAATCACTTTACAAGGAGCAGGGTGCTAAAATGAACACTACCAAACCATTAGAAGACAATGAAATTACTGGCTTTCTAACAACTGAAAAAGCTGAAAGTTCCCTTCAGTTCCTATGCCCCTGCCTTCATAGAAACTGATGAATTTGCACCAAGGACCTTATTCAGGTCCATTCGTACAGACCCCTTTGTTCACAAGGGGTCCGATGTTTTGCGTCTGCACATGTGCAGGGTAATTTCTGCACATGTGCAGACCCAGGGTGCGTGCACCCACGGCAAACAAATTGTTCGCTAGATGCACGCACCCATCCTTGAGGGCGGGGGTGGGGCGGCAGTGTGGCCCATTAGTATATGGGAACGCCCAGCATTTCATGGGCATTCCCATGAGAACGCTGGGCGTTCTCATGCTAATGGACCGATGGTGCTGGGGGCAGGTAGCTGACATCACCGGATGTCAGCTGCCCTCCCACTTCCCTCAAAGTGCACATCTAAGGTTGTTCTGAGCAACCTTAAATGTGCGTACGCCTGCCCCATCATTTGATGGTCGGCGACCATCGAATGATGTGGGTGTTCCCCCGCAGGCTGCGAATGGATGTTTATACGGGCGCCACTCACGGCAGAGGATGATACACGAGGGGGTTCTACCGACCGACCGGTTCCACGGTGGGTGGGGAAGTTGCGGTAGTAACGCTACACGGGGGGGGGGATGAAATACCAGCATATCAACTCCTCACTGCCATGTCACAAATTGTTTGATAAATTTCAGTTAGGGACTGATAGGTTAGTGCTTTTGGTACTAAACTCTACAAAGAGATAAAGTGGATGGAGATAAAGTGCCGGCCAATAAGCTCCTAACTGTCATATTACATGCTGTGTTTGAAAGATAACAGGATGGTTCCTTATTCTTTTATCTCTGTCTGCTTTATGTCTCTCCAAGGCATAGTACATAGACCCTTTAATCTCTCTGTATCCAGACTTTGAGAAATCTAGGCCTGTATACGGTGGGTACAGATGCAGATGCACTTGTGAGGAGAGTACTAAACCCCTGAAGCCAATGTCCTGTACACAAGGCACTATTGATTTTGACTATATAGTTAGTGCAAATTGCACCTTAGTTTGATGCCCCTGATCGCGATTCGATCCCGATGTGCAGCCCAGAGGCAACGGAATTGAAATTAGAAAAAGACTTTGCAGCACAGTCTATTTCTAATATCTCAAGCCGATTTCTACTATCTCAGATGCTCAATGCAGCAAGTCCCCTGCACACCCACCCCCACACCATCCCTACCTCCCTGCCAGCTGATGCCAGCACCCTGCCGGGTCCCTGCAGGCGCCTATATTGAATTGATATCGGTGGCCTGTGTACATGCCATTAGACTCATATTGATGATAACCATTAACACAGATATTTGTAATGTTGAACAGGTACTGTAACTCATCCTCATTCCCTCCCCTCCCCAAGTGATTTAAGTACTTAGGCTTTTAAGTCCTAAGAATGAGCATGAATGAGGGTATTTTGGGGCCAGTAACTGGTGACAATTTGAAATGCCCATTAATTAATTCATTAAGTTTCTTATATAGCGCACACATATTCCGCAGTGCTTTCCAGAGAATATTTGAACATTCACATCAGTCCCTGCCCCAGTGTAGCTTACAATCTATATTCCATACCACATATACAAGCACACACATTTATTCTAGGGTTCATTTGTTGGGAGCCAATTAACCTACCAGTATAGTTTGAATTGTGCAAGGAAACTGGAATTCCCTTGACGAAACCCACACAAGCACGGGGAGGATATACAAAATGCACTGTTAGGGCAATGGTGGGAATCGAACCCATGCTGTGAGGCAGTAATTCTATTAATGCCATTAATCAGGAAATTAACACATAACATTTGACCCTTATTTTTCCTGTACTATTGTTAACTGATAAGTAGTTATGTTATGCTATTATTTTCGCTGCCAGCTATTGAGAGAATAATAAGGTTAATTATACTGTTTGTTTCTATTGTACAATAGCATGGGTGCATATCTAAGATGATTTCTTAAGCATTTTTATCTCAAATAAAATTGATGACCTAAATGTTACAGGTTTGCACACTGTTTTTTTCAAAATGTACCTTTAGATGCTTTGGTGAAATATTACTAAATGTTCACTAGAACAATGGTTGTTTGTACTGATTCCACTCAGGAAGCAAACACCAGGCTATTGGCGAACGCTTATTTTGTGCTGTCACACAGTGCGGCCTTTGATAGCTGCCAAGTGCGCTCATTCTTTATTTCCGCCTACTGTTTTCCACTTTTTCCCCTTTTCTCTTTGGTCATTTCTTAGCCTTTCCACACCAAGTGGAATCGTTTATTTAGTAAATGTAAACTCTGTATTCACCCTAGTGAAAAGATCCCTCATTCTTTTTAACAGTCTTCGTAGCCAGAGAGGCAGCAGTGATGAGAAAGCAAAGGAGCATAGATCTGGGGAGGTCCAGAGAAAAAGTATACCAGTTTCAATGTAGTTCTTATGCAAGTTGCTCATTATGCTTGTTTCTTAAATATTTATATGTAAGACTTCTCTACTGCCTCTATTCACATTACATTACAATGACCACATCAAACACAAGCCTTCAAAACTTTGAACCCACCTCTTTATTTTTAATCAGCTATCACAATCTCTACTCTTCATGGTGAAACTGTCCCCTTTTACATCTATGTTTTCATGTTGTTATTAATTTAGTCTAATTCATATATACATATTTTGTTCTTTTTCCTCGACTATGTGTCACTGTAGAGCACGAAAGCACCTCAAAAATAAACCAGCAGTGTTTAGCTAGTGCATTTAAAAACTGGGCTAAATATCAGTAAAAACTTATTTGACAAATAATTGTCCTTTACACTATCATGGCATCATAGTACGTTAAGGTAATGGTAGCGCCACTGTACTGTTACGTCTTCTAAATGGTCAGACCTGCATCAGTTGTAATCCAACATTTTACGAGTCAGTTTGAACAACGTCTAGGCTGCTCATGGTTAAGGGACATAAATTATTGGAATTGGAATGGGCATGATGTTGGGTGCCTGACTGATGAGACATTCCATTTCCAAAGTTGTGTGGACATTCAACAGTCATCAATCTTTGGTATCACATGTGTATTAGGAATACCTCAGGGAAGGCATTACCACTCATCTTGGACAGTGCAATGGCCAACCATGGGTGACCAGCAGTGTCTGGCCCTAGTTGTCCATGGCAACAGAAAAGCGACACTCACATCCACACAGGTCAGTGCAGTGTTCTTCAGCTTCCATGAAATATTGAAGCAGAAGGCCCACCAGTGTGCCTCGTTAACTGGACACAGAAACTCACCTGGGCTTTTGATATCGCTAATGGCACCTTGGAGGGCTGGCAAAATGTGTCATGGCTAATGGCACCTTGGAGGACTGGCAAAATGTGTGTGTGGTCTGATAAGTCATGGTTCCAGTTGTTTTGGGCTGTTGGTAGGTTTTGGGTGTGGCACAGAAATCATAAGGCCATGGGCCCCAGTGGCCAATAAGGCGCTGTGTAGGATAGTGGTGATTCCATAACGTTGTGGGGTTTGTTCACATGCCATGGATTCAGTCTGCTGGCCTGCCTGAACATGTCATCGATTAATAACTTCTACAATGCAGTGCTTGATGACCTTTTACAGCTCACAGTGGACTTTATGTACCCCCACAATGATGGAATATTCTAGCAGGATAATTCACCATGCCATTAGTCCCAGGTTGACAACCTATTACCAAAGTGTGCCTGCATCCACTTTCTGCTCTTCAGTAGTTGCGTGGGGTAGGCCATAAATGTATGGCTTGCAGGAGGGCGCTGAACATACTAGCACCCACAATGGCTGAGACAAATGGGGGGCGGGGAGGCGAGGGAAATTAGGAGTTCCACCAACTCTCCAGGGCCAATTTAAGTACTGGGTTTGGCCAAAATTTTCACCTGACATGCACCAAGTCAAGCATTTATGGGATATGGTGAAGAGGTTCATTCTCACCCAAGAGCCTGCACCTACAAATATCAGGGAGATGTAGGAAGCTTTCTAGTGGGTATTAGTCAGCATTTCTCCAGAGGTCTTCCGTTCACTTGTGTAATCAAATCGATGCACTTCAGCATGCTACAAAGGGTCCTACACAACTGGTCACCTATCCCATAAGTTTTGGCACTACAGTGTACTTTGCTATTAAATTTCAAACTAGCCATGTGCCTTGGAATGCTTACTTCAGTGCTATTTATACCTGAAGTGGAACATGTTGGAGGAACAGATTAGCATATTGTGCAGTATTGTGATAGTCAAAGGTATGAATAGCCAAGTGAAAAAAGATTGAACAGTCTCCTGCCCACAAAATACACCTTATAAGTTCCCAGGATGTTTAATATATACATTGCCCAAAACAGCATTAAATATTGCACCGAGATAGAGCAAAGAAAGATGATTATGTAAAATACAACAGTTGGTTTTTAAAATAGAAAATCAGCAAAGTGTATTAAATATATCTAAATATCTCATCCACAAAATGAGATCTGCTTTTTTAGGATTATGCACTGTACGTAATTGCAGATATCCTACAGTTCATAAAAAATATCCCGGCTTAGGTTGATCATCCTGAGAAAACGGCTCTTTGATAAATACAGGCACGAGAATCACAAATGCAGCTGTGTACTATAACCACTATAACCACTGTTTATTGCCTTGTGTCTACTGCTACCCCTCACACATTCCTCTGAGTGTATTTCTTCATCTTATTCTAGGTAAACAGATTTGTGCAGTATATGCTAGAAGGATAGAAAATTATGGTTACTCAATTGCTTGTCTATTATTATAATATTTCTAACGGTTCATACAGCTTTTTATAGTCTTTTATAGTTTATATATCTTTTAAAAGGAAGTTTACTGTATGTATTGTTCCAAGTCAGTACCTCAAAAAAACATAACATTTTTGTGCAGCAAACCTGTAAGTTGCTTTGGGAAAAAAAAGCCGTGTTGCAGTCATATCTATAAAGATGTCAGTGTCTCCTTTCTGTACATATTATACAATATAGGGGTAATTCAGACCTGCTTGCTAGGCTACTTATAGTTGCTGCCTATCGAGGCCTCCTCTAGCATCCTTAAAGACGGTCTTCTGTATGGGGGCAGCCATTTTGTCCGTGTCAGTTTTCATTAGCAGCAGGAGCCGAGTTTGAGGAGCGCCGGGACCGCAGACAAGAACAGCGGCCGATGCAGCATGATGCGGAGGGGTAAGGCAAGGTTGGGGGGACGCACAGAGAAAAAATCATTTGATGGTCACCCTCCCTTCACAGATAAAAGCTATGGTTAATTTTTTCCTGCACGGAGATTGCCGAATTGGGGGAGGGTGCTGACGTCATTGAAGATGAGATGTTGCTATGCATAACCAATCACATTCTATCTATTATCTTCTAGAAATAATAGGAAGTAGATTCTGATTGGTTGCTATGGGCAAAATTACATCTTCAATAGAACTTCCATCTTAATAAATAAACCCCTATGTCAGTAGTAAACTCCACACATGTTTTATTGTGCACCTTGGAAGGAACAAGGTAATTTAAGGTCCCTACACACTGGGAGATTATGCAAAAAACTCACATATACTGTAGGGGGAAATTCAATGAAGTGCCAGATTTTTTGACAGTCTAAAAACTGATTTTATTGTTTTTAGGTCGAATATATATTTGACCGATTCAATTAAAGCTGATTTTTCGACTGTCGATCCACATCATTTTTTGTCAAAACTGTGCCCATTTTCACCTGGTTCTTAGTCATGTTTCGCTGATGCCTTCCCACTTAAAGAGAAAGTAAAACTGCATAGGCAAAACTAAAGAATGTCAGAAAATGGTCATAATTGAATACTAATGTAAGTTTTTTCAGCTAGCAAAAGAAAAAACTGAATCAATGAATTCCCTAAAATTTACTAAAGCTTCTAAAAATAAAGTAATTTTGCCCATAGCAACCTAAGTAATTTGCACACTATTTCAAATTAAGATGCAAAATTCAGTAATATGTACTGTATATAATCTGGGTATAAAGGCAAAGACAGAGGCCCTAAGCAGCGTTATACTTAATCTTCTATTATATTCCAATTTTCTTGTTTATTTAAATGTTCGGTACATTGTTTCCTAGCAGTGTAACATTATTAGTTATGCACATACAGTTGCATATGCGTCTTGTCTGTAATTGTGACTGTGTCTGCATAACAAATAATATTACATCGGTTATCTAGGAAACACTGTATCAGAATGTTTTGTATGCAGATAAAATCACAATTACATGCAGTATATAGATATTCTTTATATAATTTTAATCAGCAAAAGGTGCTTGTCCATCTAGTTGAAATCATGATGGGCATAACATGCATTTAACGGGGGAAAAAATGGAAAGATTACATGTACAGTACATGAACTATGCTGACAATTCAATATTTAGCTTTTTTAAGGTTAGAAATCCTTTTTAAAAGGTTTATTTATTACAAATGTGTTCTATTTTTTTACTTGTAAATTCATTTAAACATTACCGATTATAACCAGCTCTGACTTTATAGATCTGTTTTGTGTGAGACTTCTTAACTCTGCTCCCAGTACTTCCCATTACTTCCTGGCCTGCAGCTGTTATACTATGGAGGTCATTCTGATAACCGAATATCGATGTTGAAGCTCTGTGCATGCGCATATTCGCTTATGCGTATGTGCAGGGCTTCTATGTGGGCACCTTCGGAGACTTGCATAGTCTCTGTGGCACTCGTAGTGGGGGCGTGGAGGAGGCAGGCATGGGGCGTTCTTATGCAAATGCCCTGCGTACCCAGGAAAATGGTATCGGGTACCAGCCTTCCAGGGGGTGGGCAGCTGGCGTAACCAAACGTCAGCTGCCCGCCAGGTTCTTGGAGCAGGACTCCGCAGATCTAAATCAGCAGAGACTGAGATTTGCAAGCACTAGAGAAATAGTTTGATGGTCAACGAGTGTTGAATAATATCGGGCCTGCACGCTAGCCTGCGAATGGATATTTATGCAAAATATCCTTTTGCAGTGTTGTGTGGCGGAGGGCTGGCATTCTCACGCCCATCAGGAGGCGTTACAAGGTTTGCTAAGCAGCAAACTAACGCTTCTTAGCGAGCATTTCAGTTGGTCTGAATAAATCAGGCACTTCCTGGTCTAAAAATCACCAGAAATCGCATCCTATTTGCATATTCAGCGTAAAAACCGAACATCATTATATCGGTCAAGTTTTGTGAAAATGCCGAACATCCTAGCTTCCGAGTTGGAGGGTCTTCTTTGAGCTATCATTACATCCAGCCCAGTATTTGGGGAAAAGTACTCCCCAAGGCAGCATCTAAATACCTTAATGGGTCTTAAACCATATAGCACACACAAACTGTACGCTATTTGAAGATGCTGGCAAGGTCCCTCTTGCAGGGGGGCAGTTGGGGGGAGCTGGAGATCATGATGCTCTGCTCTGTAGAGCAGCAGTGATTGCTGAAGAAATGCTGTGCCCCTGCACATGGCATCTCTTCAGTGCAGTTAAGGAGGGGAGGGAGGGAGCCAGGGGCTTCCCAGCTGCTAGAGGAGCGCTGCCCTTTCCAGAAAATGACTTAAACGATTGGCCACGCCCCCTCTAGTCAAAGCCACTCCACCTGCCAGTAGCTCCGCCTCCTTTTCAGACTGGCCACGCCTTTAATGAGACATGTCCTGATTAAGGATTTTAAATGTTGGGAGCAGGTATGACACACACCCACACACACAAGTGTATCAGTGTGAACGTACAGTATGTGTGTGATGTATTATGTGATTGCTTTTTTTGTGCTGTAGTTTTATGGATTAGATATATTTCATTGGATTGGAGTGTTCAGTTATTTACAGCCCATATGATCCAGTTATGTAAGATATCTGGTTGGAAGAACAGATCCTTCAGTAATCATTTGTTGCACTTCTTATCGTACACATGCTTATGTGTGATTCATATAGACTTACCTCTGTAACCTCTGGGAAAGTGTTCAGGATGTCATCTGACCAGTGCTACAGTACAACCATTGGATGTCACTGTGAACTTTCATACAGTATGTGACCAACACAGGGTTTGCAGAATTCAAGGGACTTTAGCACTTCTACTACTGCTATCGTTTCTTTATAGAGGAACATATGAAAATTGTTCACTGGTCAAGCAAATTAACTAGTTTTAAAAACGGCATTGTATATTTTGATGTGGAAATATAATATGCATTGGTACTATGAAGTATTATTACTACAAGTTTATTTCACATGAACCCATGTTATTGTAACTTAAAGTCTAGATCTTGAGATTGATCTTGTCTCTTGAGCTGCTCTCCTGAGATTCTTATCCTGTTTTCATGAAGGCTGCTGGATATAATTCACACAAAATAAAACTGTTTACATTAAAATTACTCATTTCCCCAAGCGGCATTAATATAGCATGCAGACGGGTAATGTAGCTAGATAGTAATGTTATTATTGAACAGGGATACGGTCATTAGGTCTACAACAACTAGGTCGACAAGCATTGGGTTGACACTACTAGGTCGACAGGCAGCAAGGTCGACATGGGTTTAGGTCGACATGGGTCATTGTCGACATGTCATTAGGTCGACACAAGCATTAGGTCGACATGGACAAGGTTGACAGTCAAAGGTCGACATGGGGTTTTTCACTGCTTTTTGAGCTGACATGTGCCGACAGGAGGTATTTCATGCCCTATTATCCAGTAGGGCGTGGTGAAAGAATAAAATAGTGTGCCGAGCGTAAAGATGGAGTTTGCTTTGGCATACCAACCAGAATCACCCCCTTAGTGTGAAATAAGGAAAGCCATGAAATTTTACTTCATGGCAATAATTTACTGTTACCAATTCAAACTTCCCAAAATGCTAAAAAGAGAATAACCAAGATCAATGTCCTCCATCCGTACAACTCTCAAACTGGGTACACACTATACAATACGGCCCACCAGCATTATTGTTAACAATATCGCGGTGCTCACGCACAAACGATATAGGGTATACACACTGAACAATGTAATTCAGTGACATCAACCGACCACCCACTGAATGCAGCCATTGACGATATAGTCAAAATTTGACTGCATGTTTAGATGACAGGGAGGGTCATTAACAACTCACGTGAGAGCGCATCGTTTTCTATATAAGGGGGTATGCAATGTGCCCACGTCGGAAATAGCGGCGGATCCCAATTCAATGCTGTCATTAACAACAGTATTGATGCGGGATCACTGCAGAACAAGCCCGACTTCAGAAGCTGTCGGGCCCGTTCTGCCGATAACAGACGTGGATTGTCATTATCCGGGCCGCAGATCGACAATCCATGGCTGTTTTCACAGCCACGCCCCCTTTGAGCCCATCGGCAGGCGGGACATTGAATCCCGTCTGTCGTTATGCGGTCGATCTGACCGCAAACGTGCCAGGATCACGGCTGTCGGCGGGGATCGACAGCAGTGATCCCAGATTGCATACTCCCCATAAAGCGTACACACTAGATGATATAACCAATAATATCAGTAACGAAAATTTTATCATGCATATTATTTTCAAAAAATCTTATACTGTGTACGCCCTTTTGGGGGGGGGTGATTCAACACTGCTTGGTAAGCCACGATAGTTCACAGCTTACCGAGCATCTTAATACTGCCCCACCGAATGCCTGGCCCCACCAACAAATCACCTAGGTACCATCCCCTCATTTCTCCTGCTTTAGCAAATAAAAGTCAGTCTGATCTGACTTTTATTTACGTTCCCATGGACAAACCCTGTTCCCACCACGGTCCGCCCCTGTCCCTCCCTCCCTCACCCAACAAATGGTCCGGCGAGTCTGTAACTTGCCAAAGCCGTTTTTTGCCGGGGTCTGCACATGTGCAAATACATGCTTGTGCATGCGTAGACCCCCCACCATCGGAACAGGCCTAAATTAGCCCTCTTCCGAATGGTGGTGAATCGGTTCGGTTCTTTAGTCCGATGATTATTCCATCCTGCAAAGGCTTAAGAGCAGGAGTGCAAGTGTGGTGGTACAGGGTGGTACGGTGTACCGCTAAAACATATTGTTCCAGTACCAGTACCACCATAACAAAAACCCAGAGAGCGCTCTCACTGCGCATGCAGAGTGCTCAGTTCTTCAGAGGACGAGGTGCCTTCAGCAGGTAATGCAGTGTGCAGCCTGGTGAGGACTGAAAATATGTACCGCATGGGTATGTCCTTGGTGCGGTGTCATGTAGCCTCCCCCCTCGTGTCATATGGTCACGCCCCTGACCACACCCTGACCATGCCCATTTTCAGCGCACGGCACAGTACCACTAAGACATTTTTTCTACTTGCACCACTGCTTTAGAGGAGTACAGCAGTTGTAATAGTTAAGAGAGAAAGAAAAGCTGCGAGGAAAGGACTGTGAACATAAAAGGGAGAGAGAATACAAGGGGAGAGAAAAGAAAAGAAAAATGAAGGAAAGAAAATAAGGGAAAAAAAGAAGAGAAATATACTCAAGGAAAATAAAGGCATATCTTTATTGGATGCCAGGTGTGTGGTGCACTTACCTGTTCTCTGAGCATCACAGATATCAGTGGAAAAATGAGCAATACAGTCTGGCATAGTGCCTGTAGCAGTGAGGGGGGAGCTGCATGGAGACTGCGCATGGGCCCAACCTATCTTGAACTGCCAATGGGGAGAGACAAAGATGGGAAGAGACAGAAATCAAAGTCAGGTAGACTGAATATTCCAAATTATCTCTGCTGTGCACCTACTCTGCCGGAAGTTGTGGGATACTCCAGCTTTTGGAATAGTTCCATGCAATCCTGGAAGAGTACAACGGGCATAATTGCAGATAAAGCCAGGAATTGTGGGTCATTGCAAAGCAGCATCATTTGAGCCCATTTCCCTCCTCGCGGACCTGTGTTTGCATGGGACTTACCATGATGGGGCGGGGCCAGATGACAGGTAAACCATCTGAGGAAACTGTTACTATTGACTATGGAGAAAGCAGTTGAGGATTCTGGTCGGTACTTGTTTCCTAGCACGGCGCCAGCGATAAAAATTGTATCCATCGGGACCCCCGAAATCGCGTTGATCGCATCGCATGCAACCAAATCGCATGCGACGCAATCGACGCGATCAACACGATTTTTACTTTGGAATCAATGTAAAATGGTCCCTGAGACCCGATTTTACATTGGCCTCAATGTTAAATGGCCCCCAGACCCCAATTTTTATTGTTTCCCAACCCTGATGGGTCAAATGCCCCCCCATTGTTAATGCCACCCCACGATCAACGCCAACCCAAAGCATGGCGAGTGCAGTGAGCCCGCGAGGGGCGGCGGTACGCGTCCTCCGACCTCTTCATACCCCCACTATCCACGTCGGCATGGAGTTGATTTTATATAGTGTATCGAGCGCAGCGAGCCACCGAGCCCAAAGCGTGGCGAGCTCAGCATGCCCCGCGAGGGGATGCTCATTACTTCACAGGTATTACGCGTCCCCTCGTGGGGCTCGCTGTGCTCGCCACGCTGCGGGCTCATTAGCAATGGGGGAGGATGCATTGGTCATGTAAAATACCCATAAGGGTGGGTATACAATGAAAAATCGGGTCCATTTGCCCACTTAACATTGATCCCTATGTAAAATCGCGTCCATCGCATCGGTTGCATCGGTCGCATCGCATGCCTTAACTTAAGGCATGCGATGGACGCGATTTTTTAATTGTCGGGGAAAAGGCTAAAAATAGCCCTAAAATCGCGGCGGTCACGTCCATCGCATACCTTAACTTAAGGTATGCGATCACCTACGACGGGTGCCTTGCTAGGAAACAAGTACCTTCTGGTCATTTTGTCTGCTGAAATGGGTGCCCCACAGATATCATTACACTATGGATCACACCTGCTGCATTTATCTCTACAAGAGCAGCAATCTCCCTCCCCTGCAAAGGACTGACCTACAATTCCCACTGAAATAGATTTTTGCTGCAAGTAGAGATCAAGCTTAACAGCTATAGTGGCAAGGATAGAGCATTGCACTGGCTATACATTCCGCTGGGTGAATATACTGACTTCCATTTGTATACTTGTTTTAACTCCACAGTCAGAGCCTGCAAAAACACCTTGGCTACCAGCAATACTTATCAGCGGACTATTAAAATATTATTTTGTTCATCAAAAATTGCAACAGGAGGGGAAAAAACTATTCTTTCACAATGGATTTCATCGGATACTCTTACTTTAACTGTATTGATGCCTAGGATAACCTTTTCACATGGAAATGACTATAAACAAGGAGAAATGAGCTAAAAAATGTTTTGCAATATGGCTACCATATATTCAGACCTTATACCCCTCAGTGACAGATACCCTCTGTCAACCATATCACTTACCACGGTACAATTTAGAACTCCTTTGTACTGGTACTCCGCCATTCTAGTTTGTTAATGTGGTTCTTGTGTTTTTTACTTTTGTTTAACTAAGACATGCATACTTAATTTTATATATACATTGAGGTTGAGCGGCTCTCTGGCTCCACTTTGTTTGTAGCTGACATATGTTTACTGTAATGATTGTATGTAATGTCTATCTTATTCTGTATGCCTATGCAGTTCTCCAATACAACGTAAAAAAAAAATATGTTTTTGCAGTTATAAAGATTGTTTCAATTGTAAACACATCTTGTGCCATTTTATACATTACAACTTACATTATTAGTAATACACATGCTACTACATTGCCTTTTCATGATATATATATATATATATTTATATATATATATATATATATATATATATATATATATATATATATAAATTGTGTTTAGCATTGCAGATTACTTATTGGGAGCTGCATCAGATCTTAAAATATTATTTATAATTGCACCTGAGTCTTTATTTAATTTTGTTTGGGCTGATTTCAGCCCGAGAAGGATGGAAGTTAGAGTGCCATTGCCGGCATTAAAATGCTTCAGCAATGGTACATCACTCCCTTCACTAACAATAGGATTGACCCCTATGAGTGGCCTTTGGTTCTGATTCAGAGTTCTAGAACCATAGAAAACCTAGAATGTGACGGCAGATAAGAACCACTTGGCCCATCCATTCTACCCCTTTTTTAACTATATTGTTACCTATAACTCTATTTGATCCTTATTTTAAGCTATCTTTGTAAGGATATCCTTATGTCTATCCCATGCATTTTTTTATTGCTCTACTGTCTTATGCTGGGTACACCAGGATGATTTGGGCTCCAGTCCCCCGATTTCGACACATGGGAATTAATGTATGTAAAAAGAGCAGCAAGAGCAGAATCATACCTGTTTTCAGTACAATTCCGATCCGATGTCCGTCCCAGATGGTCATCTGTCGGATTGGAGATTTTACCTACTGCAGAAAAGATTAATTGAATTGGGTACAGATCGTGTGCAGATCGTGTATGCCAATCCATCGTGAGACCATTGTGCGATTTCAAAGGAAATCGTTTCATGATCATGGTCGTCCTGGTGTGTACCCTACATTAGTCTCTACCACCTCTGATGGAAAGCTATTGTACTTATCCACTACTCCTGTTTGTGAAGTAATTTTTCCTCAAATTTACCCTGAATCTTCCTCCCTCTAGTGTCAGTGCATGTCCTCGTGTTCTGTTGCTCCTCTTCCTGTGAAGAATGTCTCCCACCTGTACCTTGTTAAAACTCTTGATATATTTGTAAGCTTCTATCATGTCCCCCCTTTCCCTTCTCTGCTCTAAGCTATACATATTAAGATATGTAAGTCTTTCCGAGTAAGTTTTGGGATGTAGTCCATGTACCACTTTAGTTGCCCTTCTTTGTAAAGTCTCTATGTATGTATTCATATCCTTCTGGAGATATGGCCTCCAGAACTGAACACAGTACACTGGATGAGGTCATACCAATGACCTATACAGTGGCATTATTAAGGTGCCCATACACCAAGCTGATATGGGCCTATTTTAGACGAATGCAACGAATCAGGCCATGCGCATCAGACCCGAGCAGGTGGTCACACCTGCTGGTCATCCGACCACCCGACCTGGGACCTCCTTCCCATGCAGTGGGGGGTGGGCAGCGGGCTTTGGCCAGCTGGTGGTTGTGGCGGGGGGTGGGCAGCTCATAGTAGTGGTGGGCAACGGGGTCTGTCCAAGCGGCGGCGGCTGGGAGTCTGGAGCTTGTATGCCGGCCGTTGATTGGCTGAGACTCTCAGCCAATCAGTGGCCGGCCAGTCATTTTAAAATATTCAGCAACTGCATCCCGCTGCCTGTCAATATGCCGCCACAAGCTCCAGCCGCCGCCGCCGCTCAGACAGACCCCGCTGCCCACCACTGGGAGCTGCCCACCCCCGCCACCACCACCAGCTGGCCGGACCCCGCTGCCCTCCTCCCGCCACCGCAGCAGCTCCCCGGGAGAACTACATGCCATAAATTGCATGCAATTTATAGCATGTAAAAATGGCACATCAAGATCCAGAAGGCATGTTAGCCTCCCGGGGAGCTGCCGGGGGGCTCTGGGCAAACTGCTCTGACTTGTTCTTAGGACAAATCCGAGAAAAGCAGTATGTGCTGATGCCTCCAAAATGTCTAAATAAAGTTGAATAGATTTACTGCTACACAATAGAAATTCCAGCTCCTTTCGGCTGTGCAGAGAAATCTCTGTAATACGCTTTCAGAAATGTGGTTCCAGGAGAAAGCGTAGCTGCGGGAAACGCTGCTTCAGAAACACAAAACTTCTTGTCTTTCTCTGCTCCTCAGCAGCATTACGTGAATGCATTGGCCAGAATTAGCCCAAGATTTCAGTTGGCTTAGGTAATTAGAACTGCACATTATCATTTAACGATTAAGGATTTGTAGGTAACGAGGTCTTATTTCAGTCAGTAGCAGAAAGCCCTACGTTTTTGGTTAATCCAGAATCTATGCAATATGAGACAATATGTAACAGAATTCTCCCTACAGGCAAGGTGCACTTTTAAGTCTTTACTAAAGGAATATAGGACATATTTACTGCTCATCTAAGCCAGTGCTCATGACACATGATCCCATGTTACATGATGTCTAGAATTAGCACACATTGAATGAACAACTACGGCATACTTGCCTACTTTTGAAAATTAGTTTCAGGGAGATAATAGTTGGCATTAGAATTTTGCACAACACCCCATTAAGGGGGCATGTCATGCTCCACCCAAAGGACATGGCTAGTTCCATATACAGTATGGGCGTATATGTGCTTAAATGCTTTTTGCTAGATATTTCTAGATAACATTAGTAACTATATACTTTGGGAAATGTAGCAAGTATTGATAATAACATTGCTGCCTGCAATATTGGATTATTTGTTTGCAATTATTTGCTGTGATAATTACTTTATTCTCTCTTAGCATCACCTACGTGATAATAAATGTCATGTCTATGCAATAAATTCCAACTACAAATACCATCTGAATGTATATATCTCTGGTTTCTTTTTTCCCCCCAAAAGAGTAACAGTTGGTGGGTTAAGAGAAATCCGGAAGATTTCTATACTCTTCAGGTAGAGGGAGATTGCTCCTATTTCAGGGAGTCTCCAGCAGAATGCAGGAGGTTAGGGAACTATGAACTACGGTACAGTATACAGAGTTCTCTGAATCAATTAAAGATCTAGTATCCGTTATCTGTATATCCAAACAAATCCCGAGGATGCGGCAGGGCTAAAATGGTTACATTTGCATAATTTTAGCCCCACCCCTCCCCAAAGAGCCGCAGATCGTGGTATTTAAACAGCGGAGCTGGGAAGATGCGTGGGGAGGTCCAGGGCCTTTCCGGGAGGGTAGGCAAATGACTGGTTTAAACAATTGTCATTTAGTGTATGGACATAATTGATAATTGTTCACAACCTATCTGATACACCTGTCACTCAGCTGACTCCAGGCAGCTGACTCCGAAGGACAAGTTGGACCTAATTCCCCCTGAGCTCCCCCGGCAGCTGCCCAGAAGAGCTCACTACGATTTGGCACTTCATGTGCAAGTTTTTACATTGGATACATTGCATGCGATTTATCCCATGTAATTCCCAGGGCGCTGCGGGGGTAGGAGAAAAAACAAACAAACCATGAGCAGCATGTGGTCCAGGCTGCGTGAAGTGCCTGGAAGCTGTGAATGCAGCGGCGGGGTGGGCAGTCCGCACACTGCGGACAACTTCGGCAGAATATGAAAAAAGTATTCAGCGGCGAGGCCTATCTTTTGATCTTTTCTTCAAATTCTGCCGCCGCTGTTGGCAGTGTCCGCTCAGCGATTCCCGGACACTGCGGACTGCCAGCCCCATGGTTTCACCCACAGCCCATGGCGCTTCAAGCAGCCTAGACCCCGCCCCCTTCACATAGGTGTGTGCCAGCGGTGCTTTACTGCTGGCACACACCTATGGATCAGACCAACACATCGTGGGTTCTTAAAAGCACCCGTGATGTGTCGCTGATGGGTCTGATCTGACAGATTGAGCCTGCAGCAGCTTCAGTCAGTAGGTTCTGACTCGATGCGCAGAGGACCGTGCATTAGGTTGGATGGGATGTCAGACCTATCCGATTTGGGCTGATTTCTCAGCCTGATCCATCGGAATCGGCCGAAATCGGCTTTAATCAGATAAGTGTATGGGTACCGTTACTCACCTACCATTTACAACCACATCTCTTCTCGCTTGTGTTTATTCATCTCTATCACTGACAACTTGTCCCTGATAACATGCAGGCAGCTCCTCTGCTTTCCTACATCTCAGCTGTATTGTATACTGAGAATTGTGCTGCTAACTGTTATCTGTGCTCTACTTTAGTTCTTCAGGGGTAGATTTATTAAGCTCATTGAAGTGATAAAGTGTCTGATTTTTATCACTGGCCAATCACCTCCTAACTGTGAAGTTACAGGCTTGGTTTGAAAAATGACAGGTAGGAGCTGATTGGTCGGTGATAAAAAACAGACAATTTATCACTTCACCGAGCTTATTAAATCTGCCCCTCAGTTACTGTTATGTTTAGTGCTACATCTGAGGATTGGTTGAGTTTTGCAATGATTTCAGGCACCAGCCAGCCTAAACTTCAGGTCGTCTGGTCCGGACATGCGCAGTTGGGCTCTTGCATCTGCGCAGACCCCCAAATATCATATTTTTATGCAAACCATTGGCTTTGTGTACAAATATGAATTAGACCCCATATAGTGGCCAAGGGTTCCCTTATAAATCATTGTTGCAGCATCATTACATCAGTTGGATTTTTAGTTCAGAAATAGAGATTTGGAAGTATTTAATTGAATAGATAATTGAATTACTAATACACTACCATGTTATTATGACTATTGGATTACTTTATTGTAAACATTTAAAAATTGAGTACAATAAAAGTGTTAAAAAAAGGAATAAACAAATTCAGTACTAAGGAATCACTATTGTTGTGAGAATATATTAATGCTTTAGGGAACTCTGAGGACATGGAAAACATACATAAATTGTGATTATGATGGAAAACTCCCCTCCATTGTGGTGTTATGACATTTGGCCAATGGTGGGAAATTCTATAGGCTTTTTTCTTTCAGTGTGCCCATTCAATTCAAATGATTTTTTTATCGTATTTGTGAAAACAACATTCTCATGAATGAGAGAAAATATTAATCCTTGATGATTTATATCAATATATTCTCAAGAGAAATTAAAGGTGTTTTTTTTTTTTTTTAATACCAACATTTTTTTATTTTCCTCAGACTAGTAAAAAATACATTACGGGGTTTTCCAAGGTCAATTCATTTTATATTTTATAGTGTATTTTTTCCTGTAAAATCTGTGATATCAGTGAGTTTGTTTTGTCTGGTTTTTGAATTTTTTTGGTTGTAGAACACTGATGACATACAGATGTGTCCTCTTACATCAAGCCTCAATATCCCACATAGCAGGAGAAACCTGGTGAGATTAAGCGGAAAGGTCTTATATAGATCCGGGCATTTTCTATGCGCAGTAAATTGTTATGGTTGAATTCCCCCCCTAAATTATTGTTACGTTAATAAGTTTCTGAGTACTTTAATATACACAAAAATATATTGATAAAAATGCCTAATTAACTAGAGTATAGTAAAGTAAATACAGCTCCTGAACCTCTTGTTGCTGAATCTTGCTATCAGCTTAAAACATTTACGTTTTCTATTGACTTAATAAATAGAGTAAGGACGTCCCATTTTTTGGGGTCAGAGTTGGCACATGAGCTCACCATGTTCCCGGCCATGCTGACCTTTTGCATGTGTTGACATTTTGACCATGTCTATGATATATATGTCAACCATATTTTGTCGACCTATTGACTGTTGACATTGACAATGTCTATCAGCCATCCGGGCTACTGAAGACTAAATAAAATCAAATTGGTAATTGCTAATGATTTTTGCTTATGATTATTACTCATTATTGTCAGTACTAGGCACGGGGCGGGTGAATGAGGAAAGATTATGAAATGTTATAAAATGATCAAAAAACATTATAATTTTTTTAAAATGTAAGTATAATCTACTGACTCATCACGATAGGTAAAGAAATGAATATAACTATGACAACCAGGCCATCAGATTCTGTTGCTTGTGAAACTGATTTATTACTGTATATTATTCAACTGTAGCTAGAAATACCATCCAAAAGGATAGATTAAGATATATAATGCAAGTAGTAAATAGTTACTTGAAAATGTAAACAAAAAGGTGACAGATCTGTCTATTTATCTATTTAGGAGCGATAGGCAGTTCAGACAGTTTACTTTCCATGCAGTCAGCAGTCCAATTCTCTACCAGTATACCTACTTATGCAGCATCTGCCCTGCAAAGGAGTTATTTCCGGTCTAGTAAGTATTTCCTACTTGTAACACATCACTAGAATCAGAAGAGCTGAGCTTGTGGGTCAGGATGTAATTTGAGTGGAGTGGCCTGGTTCTTAGGTTGTTAGGTGTGCAATGATTACATTGGGAACCACTGCTTTGAAGTAATCCCAAATGGCGTATTCACATGGTGCATCCTAAATCACTTGCTGTACCAACTGAAAAAAAAAAGTTGAGCACTTAGGCCCCAGACACGCTAAGTGATATGTTAAACAAGTGTGTACATTCAATATCGTCAACGAATCGCACTTCGGCGGGTAGATGATGATGTCCTGAATGTACAGATGCCAGAGCACAATAGTAACGAGGGCCATGCTGCAGAAAGCAGCATTGCTCCCGCTCCCCCCCACGTACAGATTTGGTCATGCCGGCAAACTGCTAGGTCCCCGTCACTGCTGATATCGCTGGATACACACATTGTGTAGTGTGTACCTAGCTTTACTGTATGCTATAATACAGATACACTTGTGCTATCGAAGAAATACACACAGTGCAAACCACACTCACATACTGTATGACAGCTTATTACTCCTTTCTCATCTCTCCACTAGTATTATATCTATAACGTGTATGGTGCCACAATACTTCTGTATTCCTTTACATATGTACTGTACATTAGAAAATTGCAATAAAAGTTTATACACCTTTCACACTATCCCGGTTATTTCCAGGATAACCCAGGTCACAGCATGGTGTTAATTGGGCCTTGAAAAATAAGATGGTTTTAGTGACCCGGGAATCCAACCCAGGTAGCAACCAAGGGTGGTCCCATTATTTTATTTATTTATTAACAGTTTCTTATATAGCGCACACAGATTCTGCAGCGCTTTACAGAGTACAGTTGAACATTCCCATCAGTCCCAGACCCAGCGGAGCTTACAATCTATGTTCCCTACCACATGCACACGCACACACAGACATTCTAGGGTTAATATTGTTTGGAAGCCAATTAGCTTACCAGTATATTTTTGGTATTCTGGGAGGAAACCGGAGTATTCTGAGGAAACCCACGCAAGTACGGGGAGAATATACAAACTCCGCACAGTTAGAGCCATGGTGGGAATCGAACCCATGACCTCAGCGCTGTGAGGCAGTAATGCTAACCATTACACCATCCATACTGCCCCTTGGGTCAAGTGGCAGTCTGAAGGGCTGATCAGGCTATCCAAACCAGGTCTCATTGACACCCTATGTAGAGCCGGCTCATCGAAGCAGAGGAGAAGCCCCGATAATAACCCGGTTCTAACCTGCTGTGTAAACAGGTTTTAAGGTGCTGTGACATGACTTTAAACCAGTGTTCAGTGTGTCCCAGGCTGGACTCTGGATTTTGTAAAAGTTTTAAATATGGTATGATATAGACTTATCTTTATTTTTAATAATGGTAATTGAACTGGTTTGTTAAATTGGCTCTTAAATTTGAATATTTGCGATAAAATTAAATAAACAAACAGGCTTTCTGTTTTTTTTTGTGATGGTGTAATTATGCTTAGTCTTGTGTGAGCTTAATTAGCTGTATTCTATAAGACCATGTTATGGTAACTTTTTGAAAGAAGTTCCCACTGAGTGGTATGAAAACAATGGCCCACGATGTTAAAATACAACTGAATTCAGCCATTTAACATAGAATATTTTTTCATCTACTTAATAGTTACCATCATATCTAAAGTTCCCAGAGTATTGCAGTTTATTCTGAACAGTCCTGCAGACTAGCCAAGTGTTGTTGTAGTATTGCAGTAATTTGTGGTTACAGCGCATCTGATTTATTTACTAAAGGCCCCCATACATTAGGCCGACTTGTCCTAGGGACAAGTCGGACCCAATTTACCTGCGAGCCGCCCGGCAGCTCCCCGGGAGGCTCACATACAATTTGGCACTTGATGTGCCATTTTTACATGGGATAAATCGCATGCGATTTATCCCATGTAAAAAAAAACCCGGGGAGCTGCAGGGCGGTGAGCAGTAGTGGGGGCGGGCAGCGGCAGTAGTGGGGACGGGCAGCGGTGGTGGGGGCGGCCAGCGGCGGTAGTGGGGGCGGGCAGCGGCGGCGGGGACGGGCGGCGTTTGCGGTGAGCGCAGTGTACTTACACATAGCAGCAGCGGCGGGGACGGGACGCGCAGTGGCGGCTATTATATTTTTAAAATACTTGTCAAATGACCGGCCGCTCTCTGATTGGCTGAGAGCTCTCCGGCCAATCAGAGAGCGGCCGGTCATTTGACAAGTATTTTAAAAATATAATAGCCGCCACTGCGCGTCCCGTCCCCGCCGCTGCTGCTATGTGTAAGTACACTGCGCTCACCGCACACGCCGCCCGTCCCCACCGCCGCTGCCCGCCCCCACCACTGCTGCCGCTGGCCGCCCCCACCACCGCTGCCGCTGGCCGCCCCCACTACTCCCCCGGTGTCTGTATGCATATGCCTGTCAGGTGGCAGGCATATGCATACAGGGAGGTCGGACGTGATCGTATTTACAGACCGTCCGACCTCCCTGATCCGGTCCGATGCGCACGGGACCGCGCATCGGATCGGATCAAATGTCACATACCTACGATTTTGGGCCGATTTCATCCGATTATCGGCACAAAGTGCCGAAATCGGATGAAATCGTCCCAAAATCGCATAGTGTATGGGGGCCTTAACATTGATCAAAAATGCATATCTAGATCAAATTAGACTGCGAACAAAGGTCTGAGTGTTTGCCAACTACTGTAATCCTAGCACAGATTTGCACCTTTAGAACATGTAAAGAAATGATGCTCTTTGTTGTGTTTTCAATTTTATACTTTGACTTTTTTTTAGAGTTCCTGGAAATGATGATGTAAATTGCATACAAGAAGCACATTTTAAGCAATGCTTTATTTTGTTGGCATAAGTCTGCTCTGTCCACGGCTGACCCTGGGTATCATAATAAGTTCTAAGGAAATGAATTCATCTAAAATCCCACACTGATAAGAGATCTTACATTTTGTAAGGCAGAGGAGAGGAGGGTTAAGAGTGTATTCGGCTTCTCTTACAGCATGTAATTGGAGGCCCAAACCCTTGACACACCTCATTTCCCTTCCATTCATTGTTTAATGTTCATTTTCCCAATGGAATGGTACACTATAAAAAGAAAATATGTCAAGTGTTGTATTTAGCATAAGGTTACCAGATTTAGAAAAAAAAAACTTTAGGATACTCATAAAAAATGTAACATTTGCAAATAAAAACCCAATACACTACAAATGTTGTGAATGTACTGTATGAATTTCTGGTTAAATTCTACCCATGTATACTACTGTGTTTTATGTGTGCAGGGCTGTAACTAGTGGTGTGTAAGAGATAGTAATACACAGCTTTCATCTGGTTAGCAGGGTGCCTGTAACAGCACCCTGCAGCCAGTGTTTCTGCTACTACACCACATGGAGCATCCTTTGGATGGTTGATCCATGCACACTCAGGTTGCGCAGTCTCTCAAAGCATCCATGGGATGTCCTACCCGGGGCTGGCAGTGTCCCACGGTGGGAGGGCAGTTGGGAGTACCCCCGTCCATCGCTGCTCTTCTGATTTGTAGGCCACGCCCCCTCAGTATGTAGGCAATGTCCCCCGACTGTGAGGTCACACAACCAGATGTCGGTCACACGCCTCGGCTCCAATTTTGAGTTTCACAAAGTTGGGAGGTATGCATCCCCTCTGCATGATACTCTGATGTCATCAGGAGCGTGGCCAGCGCAGAGTACAGAGCAGCTGTGTTACTGCACTGTGTGTTTGTGTTTCTGTGTTTGTATGTTTGTGTGGTGAAAATGTAATATAAACATTTGAGCTTTGGTTAAAAACTACAGCCAGGTGGCTGATGATATGATTCATCTTTATTCTATAAATATATGTAGAAGGCATAGCCCCACATTGCCAGCCATTCTCATCTCCTTGTTCCACAAACAGGGCCATCTCCGATCAGGTGCTTTTTTCTCCCTTCTCCTTTCAACAGCACCTAACCCTAGGTCTCTGCAACCCTGATAAATGTGTCAGTGTCCTGTCCCCTTATGCAACAATCTTTATTTACCATGTACTTGTCCTAAGTTGCCTAGTATCTTGTAAGTTGTTGTTTTCTTGTTTTTGCTCATGTATTTCTGTTAGGCACTGCAGAACCCTTGTGGCACCATATAAATAAATGATAATAACAATAATTATCATAAAAATAATTCCATTTACAGTCATATTTGGATTATTACCACCACATACAGTAATATACATAGCACAGAGATATCCCCTTTGTCATAAAATGCATTGTCATAAAATCGCCCACATTATTATCCTCACTATCCCTACTGTGTCGCCAGACATTTACCTGAACATCCTCCAGACACCTCCACATTTTCCATGTCAGTCAGGATTATTCACATAGCCCTGAATGACCCCTGGATGTTAAGTAACCAGAGACACTTTGCATTTAAGCCTCCAGCTGCCAGTACCAGGGATATTCATTGCCATGTGCACTTACAGTAATACTGAAAGAAATTAAAGCGGCACAGTTAAACAGTGATGGCAAAGGCACTTGTCACCTCTGATGTCACCAAACAGTGGGCCCAATTCAGAGATGGATGCTGTCTCTTTGTATGCAGTTGCTATGTGGAAATGTGCAAATACCACGGAATGTACATGAAGGCAAAAAACATGCACTGCTGGCACTGCAGATTCCAGTGCTGCACCCAAAGACGCAGCATTGCATATTCACAGTGATCATGTATTCAGGGTTTTTACCACCTTTTCGAATGCACTAAAGCCCATACAATGGGGTACTACTGCGGGGAAAATCTGGTGATACCCTGTAGATGCTTATGGTCTTCTCTCCACAGTGCTATGTGAGGGATCTGTCACAGATGCCTCCCAGCATGCACCATGGCCGGCGCCATCACGGAAGTCCAGGGACTGCGCTGCATTGGAAAGGACAACTCTTATCGTAAGAGCTGTAATTTGTGTTACGAATCGCATATGTTAGTGCATATGCAACTATTATGGATGGGGACGCGGATGTTAGAGTATCCCACCCCTTGTTTTCTCTGATTAACTATATCTGATTTTATGTAATTTTTGTGACATCATGGCTGATATGCCTTTTATTTTATGTTGACTCCTTAAGCAGTTTGACACAGCTTAGTATTGTCAAGTGAAAATGATAAATTTATATAGTATCCTCCAATTTTTGCCACATTCATGAACAACTTTCACACAAAGGAAACATAATCAGTAATTACCATATATTGTGTATTGCAGTGTGCTTTTATGATCATCAGGATTTTGGGGACTTAACTGGAGAAAATACCTTTTAGTAAATGTTGCAAATAATAATGCGCATGGCTAAATGAAGCAATTCCCATAGAATTGCACCATATGGGCCTTGCATCCTCCAGGGTAACTTGTCCTCTTTATGGGTTTGATCTTCCCCTATTTTCCTCCGTCATCTCCTAGAGGAGAGGCATAAAAATAGGGAAGTACAGTATGCACTATTATTTATTTACAGTTTCTTATATAGTGCAGCATATTCCGTTGCATTTTACAAATAGAATGCAGAAGCTCCCTGTTTCTCTGTGTGTTGTACTTGGTGTTATTTGAAAGATACAGAAACCTATTATGATGTTGCAGGTGCCTTACTATTGCTTCAGTATGCCTCATGTTGCATCTCAATACCGCATTATATTCTATATATCAAGCACTAGTAAGCCCGCTCAAAGCAAAAACTTAGAAAGCTAGTCTGCTATGTTCTGTGTTTGTGCATGTGTGAGAAAGAGATGTAGTTTCACTCTCTGCCAGCAGATGGCAGTGTTTCAGAGACTCATGGACACTAGTTATATATATATATATATATATATATATATATATATATATATATATATATATATATATATAGACGATTAGATACTTTGAAAGGACAGAACATCAAACATTTATTCTATACAGTTTAGATTCCTCGTTTAAAAAACATATGTATTACTATTTAATTCTATTTGATTTCTTTTTAACCCATTTACAAACATCATTAGAGCAATATTATTTTGCCTGGTATTAGAATAGGAGGTTCTGGTACATCAGAATTAAATATATGTAAAATGTATATGGTATCTCAGATTAATACACTCAAATCTATGCTATACTCAGTAGTAAACACATCTCCTAGTCAAAGAAAATGACCAGTAGAATAATTAAATTAACAGTTAACTCAATGGTTAAGGTGCATACACACTGGTTGTTTCTGCCCAGCATATATGCACAGCGATGATGGGGAAAATCGCTGGGCTGAAAATCGCTTAGTACATCGCTTAGTACATACACACAGTGATTTTCGCCCGTCGAATCGATTTTCCCGGGGTTGGATGGCTCTCCATAGCAGGATGCTATAGAAAGCCATCAACCCCGTCTCTCATCTGCTGGTAATACCAGCAGATGAGCGTTGGTGGCTGGCAATGATGCAGAAACGCGCATCAGCGTTCACCACTCATTGCCGCACCGTACACACTGGGTGGCTTTTAAAATCAAATGGCAACACTGAGCTGCTTACACTTAATTTTGTCTGCACCTCTACTGTGTAAAAGCTAAAAAAGAGATTTCCCTGCCCGGATAACCAATGTTATATTAGCTAATTAAATTACCCTCAAATTAACTTGTCTTTCTTATTATAGAATGCTCTTTAGTTTGTTATTACATGCACAACATTCGTTTTTACCTGCTTTGTGCCAAATATCATACTTTAAACTAGAATTATATTAGCCAAATTTAATGAAAACATATTTCTTTAGAGAAATTAATTCAAAAACAAAATGTCTTACATAAATATTTCAATGTGAGTATTAATTTAGCTAAGTGAACTAATCAACATTTTCATTCAAATTATGACGTTATATTTAAAAAAGCAATTTGCAATTTAGTTATCTTTTCAAATTACAAAATGTAATGAAACAAATTGTTCTATACTTACTGTACCAATAGATTTGAAGAAGAATGAATATGGCAGTATTACTTTATCCTTTCTCTTCCTGTGCATATGTAATTTGTAGCATACAGCAGTCATCCAAATGCTTGTCCCTCCTTTTCCTACACTATAAGAGGCAGAACAGAAGTAAAGGTCACAATCTAGAAAGTGTGCTATAGTATATACATTTATGACTTGCAAACAATATAAACCACATCCATGAATAAGTCATATGATGCGTGCAACCATTACAGCAATTCATTCAACTAATTACAAGTAGTTTCTCTTGTTACTTTAGAAGAATTTGTAAAATAACCTCAGGCTTTATGTGTTTCTGCTAAACAATTTAACAATAATTAACACTGGTTTTAATATACTTTTTACTGACCAATTAGCCCTACGCCATTAACAACATGTAAATTGGATGTTAGATGCACAAGAAAAGGACAAATGTGCAGTAATTACATTTAGCTGTAATTAAAGTTGTGCTAAATGGAGAAGCCTAGTTATTAATGAGTATGCCTGGATTGCTCATTAAATGTGCTTTTAATTGGTGCAAAACTGACCACTAGGTTCTTGAGCAAGCTTGGAGTTAAGGTCAGAGATTTAGTAAAAGGCAATGATCGCAAAAACCCCCCAAAAGTTGGTCCCTGGGATCTCTCACTTACAAAAATTGGGGTCCTACCTGACCTTTTCTGGATCCCAATGGAATAAAGCCTACTCTCACCTTCCCCACAGCATGGCACATACAGAAGCCTCCTCCTCTCCCCTATATGGCATATACCCTGAGCTGAGGGCTGACCCAAGCCTTTTTTTTTTGGTAAGCAAACATAGATTTGGATGCCCCTCACTGTGGCTATTGTGGGTTTGGGAAGTGTCATTTGGCCCACTCATATAAAGCAAGATACACATATATTAGAAAAAACATAATCTTGAAACAGAGACAGGGTGCAGCAAAGGCGCGCATCACAAATTTAGGGCATGGCTTTGTGGGGAAAGGGTGTGGCCACATAATAGTACCAATTCACATTACACCACACAATAGTGCCACTTATACACACAGTGCTAGCTAGAGCCACTTGGACGTACTGCACCAGGATTATGCACACCATATTATACATTGGGCCTAATTCTGTTTGACTTAGCAGGCTGTGAAGATCGCAGCTTACTGAGTGTCAAAGTGCCTGACCCACCCAAATACGCGCTCCCGGCACCTCCATATTATCTCGCAACCATGCGAGGGGATGTGTTATGAAAACACATCCTCTTGCGTGTGCCCGCAGCAGGAGAAATCATTTGATGGTCAGCGACCATCGAAAGATTTCTCCTGGGCTTGCACATATGTCAGTGGAGACTGATTTATATTTGCAGGCTCTGGGACCAAGACAGGTCCCAGGCACACTGCGTGTCGTGGCCGCATTTGCATGGGAGAATGCCCAGCATTTGCATGAGGATGCCCATGAAACACTGGGTGTTTCCATGTCCCAGGATAGCCACCACCCCCATCCTGCAACTCCCCCCTGTGTGAGCACCGTGCTGACTGTGCAGGTTGGCGAAGGCTCCTGCACAGAAGCCCTGCACATGCGCATAACTGATTATGCACATGCACAGTGCTTCAACATCGGTACCCCATGTGAATCAAATTAGAATCAGGACCGTTAGGCCACACACCATAATGTCCAATACATAATATACCCACACCTGTAATGCCAGTTATATATTATGCTACATAAGTGCCGCTTACCTACATTGCTATAGCAGCCCCCTCCTCTCCCTTCTGCATGGCACATACACCAGCCGCCTCCTCTCCCCTTCCCCCCTAAGCTGAGTTGAGCTGTAGCAAAGCATCAGAGAGAGTTGATTTACAATGCCAGTCAGCAGGAGATTAATCACTGAAACAGGAGTCTCCTGCAGTGATGCAATCGTGACCAATTTGCAGTCAGTTCTCTATCGGGCCCTTGTTTGTGACTGTAACTTCACCTATTACTTTCTGTCTTTTTGACATTTTGTAAGCCATTTAATACAGACTTCACCACACAGGAGGTAGCAAACTATGGTTATATATAAATCCACTGAGTTTTATGATTTTAATTGGTCCAAGACTTTATATTGCAAAAGCGGTACTTCTGTACTTTCACGGCGCCACTAGAAATCGCGGGCATCGCGGCCATTGAATGCACTAAAAATCGGGTGCGACGCGATGCCCGCGATTTCCCATAGGGACCAATGTTAAATTTCTCAATTGACCCGATTTTACTGTTCAATGCCTCAATTGACACGATTTTTCCATAGGAAACAATGTTAAATGGCCCACAGAGGCCAAATAGCCACCCTGAAGTGTGAAATGGCCCCCACAATTGTTAACGCCACCCCACGATCAACGTGAACCCGAAGCGTGGCGAGCGCAGCGAGCCCGCGAGGGGCGGCGGTACGCGTCCTCCGACCTTTTCATACCCCCACTATCCACGTCGGCGTGGAGTTGAGAATAGAATAGTGTGGCGAGCGCAGCGAGCCACCGAGCCTGAAGCGTGGCGAGCGCAGCGAGCCCCGCGAGGGGACGCGGATACTTACTTTTTCAAGCTGGCTGCATTTGTTATCTCAGCTTTATTATTATAAAGCAGTAACAATTGTTATTTTGTTAGTTCTAGTAATGGTAGTTTGGCAGAAAATATAATAGCACATTTATCTCTACCTCTTCATAGATTGCCCGTTGCTCACTCAGTCTTCCAGTGAAAATGATGGATTACTTGGTAGGTGATAGGGTATCAGTTAGACATTTTTAATTATTGTAGAATATAGTAGCAGAAATTGTGCGTACTCTACTGATTGTAAGTTTACTTATAGTCTGTAATATTGTATGCATGTTATTAATAAGATTTCAGAGGTGAAATGTAATAGGATGAGAGATTCAGAAAGTGAGAGATGTGGTAAGATATCTCCAGGTTTTTTTTAAAGCGGCAATCATTTACATGGCAAAATCAAACTGGTGTTGCAGTGTAAATGATTGCCGCTTTAAAAAAAACTGGAGATTTCTTACCACATCTCTCACTTTCTGAATCTCTCATCCTAATACATTTCCCTACAGGTGTGCAACTTAAATTTACAAGCTGCCCCTCTCTTGTTCCAGACAAATAGTAACAGCAGACTAATCACTTGGAGTTTACAGATGCACTCTACTTGCTTACTACAGGATAGAGCTATTTCTTGCTTATCTTTAAAACTGTAAAAACAGACTGTTCTGATCTATACTTCACACCTTGCTGTAACACTTTACAACACACAGTATCTTTACACATTTACCTGCTAGTTGTACATTGTCTAGATTTTACACAAAAGGCAGCTCATGGCTCCCCTTATGGCATTTTAACAAGATTGTGATGTACTTAAAGGTTTTGCCATAGACTCAGGAGGAACAACCAGTATCAGAGACTATAGACAGTATTATCTGCAGCTCATGATCAAGTGTGACACGCACTAGCAGTGACTGACATTGCTCATCCCAATAGTGTTATATTGAGCTACACAATAATGGAGATGTAATACTGTAGAGTTAGAATAATAGAACTATGACAGTTTGCTAAACAGAATAGGGGATGGCAAGCATATGTTTATAACGGGATGCGCTCGGGAGATCAACACTGATAAGGTCGACAGCCACTATTGGTTGACACACGGTCAAAAGGTCAACACAAGCAATATTATGTCAACGTGAGTTTTTTCACTTATTTAAAAGGTGTTTTTTCATTCTTTATCATCCTAGTGGATATAGAGTTACAGATGAATCCAGCCTCAGCCAGCCCGCCAGCGCGACATAGCCATAGCGCTGGTGGAAGCTGTTGAGGGGAATGGCTGGCAGTTGGGGATGGATGGGGACGCGCAAGCATCTCACACACACTCATGCGTCCCATTGCCGAGACACTCGTGCCATTCTGGCAGATGGGGTAGTGTAGGCTGGCAGGGGATGGCGCATGGCGATCAGATCGCCAGGAGCTTATAACATGGCTAGTGAAGAGATCCATGCGAGAGGACATGGTACACTTATACTGTGGGCTTTATTCTACTCTTTCTGACAAAATCCTTCTTAGATGGACAAAACCATGTGCACTGCAGGGGGGCAGATGTTACTTGTGCGGAGAGAGTTAGATTTGGGTGGGGTTTTACTTCAAAGTGAGATCTATATTGCAGTGTAACAATAATGCAGCCAGTATTTACCCTGCACAGAAACAATAACTCACCTAAATCTAATTCTCTCTGCACATTTTACATCTGCCCCCCTGCAGTGCACATGGTTTTGTCCAAGAAGGATTTTGTCAGAAAGAGTGAACTAGAATAAGGCCCTGTGTCCATGTCGACCAAAAAACCTGCGAAAACCTCATCTTTTCCATGTTGACATATTTATTGCTTGTGTCAACCTTTTTACCATGTTGACCCAAGGTATGTCGACCTTTTCATGTGTTGACCTATGGCCTGTCGGCCAATAGTGGTTGACCTATTAACTGTTGACCTTATTAATGTCTACCCTATGACCCATACCCGTTTAGAACTGGAAAGAGTTTAACGAAAACTAATAGTTGCTGCATTTAAATATTTTCTCTGAAGTGTATTGGTTGAATAGTGTCCAGTCTGCTGTATGCTTGTCCCTGCTGGGGATGGCCATCAACCATTGATGATTCATAATCATTGATGGTTTATGGTCAATGTCGAACACTTTTGCCAATTATGGGGAAGGACAAGATGGTTTTCCTCCATACTGTGTTTTTTTTACATGAAGATCGTGTAGCTTCAGCACCCGCTGAACAGTGAATGTATAAAAGATAGTCTCCCTAATCCTTAAACTGTACGATATAAAGTGACATATTAGAAGGCTAAGATTCCGTTCACTATAAGTAAGCAATGAGTATGCAAACATACATATATTGAATTTCCTGATATAGGAGTCTATTTAATAAAAATCACTTTAGTAATTTGATCATTCTCAGAGTTTTCTCTGTAATATTTTTTATAAAAATACCCGCCCATACAGACTGATCAATAAAACCTGTTACTGAGAGAAGACAACTGGCCTCTAATGAACATGTGGTTTTAGGGGATGCGTCCAGCATGTCAGTGATTAGGATGCCTGCAGTCTAAATTCCAGACACGGAATCCTGGACAAGATTAAAAATGAGTTATATTTATATGAATTTTTGCAAAATTACAACTCTCAGCAGTAGGCTGCAAAATTACAACTCTCACCGCACGCCGGGTGCCTCCCTGCGATGTGTCCACAAAATTTTGTGGGCACATCTCTATTGTGCAAGTGTTTCCCTATACCAGTGGTTCCCAAACCTGGTCCTCAAGTACCCCCAACAGTGCATGTTTTCCAGGTCTCCACACAGAACCACAAGTGATATAATTATCTCCACCTGTGGATCTTTTAAAATGTGCCTGAATAATCAGTGCACCTGCTGGGTGACCTGGAAAACATGCACTGTTGGGGGTACTTGAGGACCAGGGTTGGGAACCACTGCCCTATACTACAAAGTGCTTGCACATTACATGCATGCTTATTGCCAAGGGTTTCATGGTCATTGCCAGGAGGTTCATGGTCATTTCCAGGGATTTTTTATTTATTGATAGTGTTTATTTTGCTTGTTACCAGGGGGTTGCATGCTCGTTTCCAGGGGGTTACATGCTCGTTTTCAAGGAGTTACATGCCCATTGCCATGAGATTACATGCTAGTTGCCAGGGGTTTACATGCTCATTGCCAGGGGGTTACATGCTCATTGGCAGGGGTTTACTTGCTCATTTACCAGGGGCAATATATACATTCCAAGGGCAATGAGCCCCCGGGTATATATCGCTATCTGGCCTCTTTAACTTCCGGGTAGCGATATACTGTATGCTACCTAGTAGGACCTCTAGCATCTATCCATCTGTCCAGTAGGACACCTCTAACAACTGTCTCTTCCAAGGCAGTGGCAATTTTCGGAGGGACATTTTCAGAAGACTCCATAAGGACGGGCAGACCCATTGGAATCTGCAAAGACCATGCGCTTCCACAGCATGGGCTCCCCCAAGCCACCACTTGGGCTGCAGTACCATTGTTATGCCACTGCACAAAAGCACTGTCTCACTACCCCCACATTGGTCTGTTCCCGCCCCCATCTTTGCTGCCATCCTTCGCTACTTAAACTACGCAACTGCAGATTAAGTGCACTGTGCACTGTGCCATGTTCATGCATGCGTAGCTTCCCAAAATGCACAATCTGCGATTTTTGGGAAACTGTGCAGCTGGCTGAATTAACCCCTTATTAAAGTACGTGTGTGCCTTCTACACGCATTCAGAGACCCACAAAAGTGATGCATTGTGAGAGACAGGGAATTGTTTCTTCCTGTTGTTTGTAAATACACATAATATAATCCACAGATAAATATTTGTTTTGAACATAAGATGAGAAGAGAAACACTGCTCCTGCAATGCCCCATTGCTATCTACTGTATACTGTAGATGCCACAGGAATCTGACAGCAGAAAAGAAAAGTCTGTAAATTATCCATACTTTTCTCTTTAATACATATGGATAACCATTTTAACTTGCTTTATCTGTAGGGGTCACAGGTGGGCACTCCACTTAATAAAACACAGTCCTGATGCCAGTCACATAAAGGTTGATAATAAAAAGCACTTTCCCCCTCGACGTGAGGAATGGAGCAGACACATGGAGTTTAGGAATAGGTTATTTAATAAGTCAGCATCATGTAGACAGTAACAGGTGTATTACCAGACAGCCGTTTCAACTGCTCACAGGCAGTTTTCATCAGGTTTCACCCCTGATGAAAACTGCCTGTAAGCAGTTGAAACAGCTGTCGGGTAATACAGCTGTTACTAACTTATTAAATCACCTATTCTTCAACTCCGTGTGCCGGCTCCATTCCCCACGGCGTGGGGGGTAAGTGCTCTCTCTCTCTCTCTCTCTATATATATCTATATATATAGATATATATATAGATCTATATATATATATATATATAGATCTATATATATATCTATATATATATATATAGATATATAGATATATATCTATATATCTATATATCTATAGATATATATCTATATATCTATAGATATATATATATATATATATATATATATATATATATATATATATATATATATTTACCAGTCTCTATTCCTTGGCATCTTACTTTTTGACCAGTTGTGTATTTATATGTCGATGAATGTGAAAGTTCTGTTACTTACTAATATTCAGCCTATAAATGGCTTATTAACTTACAGACAATGTAGTAAAGTACATGTGGTACACTCAAATATAGAGGACCCGTGACTCAAAAATTCCTTAATCAATTTATGCACTGTATTTCCATAAAGACATTGCTGTTACAGTAATGCATACAGGCTTTTAGCTTTTGTAAAAACAAAATGCCCTAAAGGTATATTGTATACATTCTATGTTAATATGCGTAACAACTAGTATATTGAAACACGCAGTGTCTAGATTTGAAGATATATTTGCACTACTGTGAAATGATATCATTTTTGTAGCTAAAGGACAATGCAGTAGTTAATAAAGGTGCTTTGTAAGCAATAGAAATAACAGGAAGAAAATGTAGAAAACATTAGGAAAGTTGATCTTTGAGTTCTGCATTCTTAGTAGTAGTATAGTAGTATGTGCCAAATTCAGGAGTTCTTGAAAGATTCAGTCAAATATTTTGTGGCTTTCACTAAGTTTTAGGATAAACTAAATTCTTAGCATTTGGTGAATATATTCCTAATCTTGCTTTTTCTGAGATTGTACGAGATTGTACGACATTTTGCAGCCCATATCCTGGAATATATGTTCCGTGCATCTATAGTTCTTTTCTGATTATGTGGTTGTATAGTAAAGGCTGTCAATGTAACTAGTTTATTCAGGGTTGTAGATACCCAATCATAATTTATGCATTACTTTAGAGCATGGTTTCCCAAACTCAATTCTCAAGGCACCCTAAAGGTCTCTACACACTAAACGATACTGATAACAATGTGTACAATAACGACCAATATTTTCAATATTTTCATGCATATCGTCTAGTGTGTATGCACTACACCGCTAATGATGAAGGGGACGCGTGTGCATGTGAGTCGATCGCGCATCCCCGTCAGATGCAGCGCCTCTCTGCCAGCGTTCACCATCTCAGGGAATCTGCCAATTCCCTGGGCTGGCTGAGAGGCGCTACAGCTGTAGCTACTGCACTTCCGGCGTAGCAGGGCCAATTCAAGTGTGGTGCGCCAGCACATGAGCCCAATCAGAGCTCACAGCCCAGCAGCCTCACTGATTGGCTGCCGGGCCCCTAGCTTATATTGGCTAATGAGTCGGCGCTGCATTTGAATTGACCGGGCAGCCACCAGAGAAGCAGTAGCAAAAGTCCAGCAGCCACGGGAAGAGTGGTTTGAGGCAGACAGTAAAGGGACCACCAGGTGTGTGCTTTGTGGTGGACAGGGTCAGAGGGAGGGCTGTGAAATGGAATTTGAAGGGGCCCAGGGATGCAGTGAGTTGGACAATGAAGAAAAAAGGAGTTCTGTAAGGTTGACTTTGAAGGGGGAAGCGCTTTGAGGTTGTCAGTTAGTGCTGATAGAGGGCAGACCAGTGTGTGATATGGTGGCCAGCATATGAGCTATTACGGGGTCAGTGAGGTAGCGAATCACTGAAAGAGGCAATACAGTAAGCGCTGTAAGGGGATCATTTAATGCAGTAAGTTTGGGGGCAATGAAGGGGTAAATGTGTACTGTTGGGGCAGTGAGTGAAATGTGATGGGGTTACTGAGTGCTGTGATGGGCTTATTGGTTTATGAAAAAAAATTGGCATTGAGAGAGAGAACTATGGAGTGGGTATTGGTAGACAGCCATGGAAGAGAGATATTTAATGAGATCTGGTAGAAAATCTGGAGCCACTTGATTGCACTTGTCTCCCAGCAGAGGAGAGGGGAAGAGGTTGATTATGCAACAATGTGGGGGCTGTGGCATAGGTGTATAGGGTGTTATGTAGGGCATTAATAATTTGAGACGTGTATAACTGCATTTAAAGTCGGGGCATTATGTGTATAATGCTATTAGGGTGTGGTATAATGTGTAATGTGCATTGTGGTGGGTAGCATATTGTGTAATTCTGTAATGGGCATTTTATTGTGGGGCATAATGTGTAGTGGGCATTATGGTGTGGTATAATGTGTAATGGGCATTACGGTGAGTGGCATAATGTGTAATAAGCATTACGGTATGTGGCAGAATGTGGTCAAGCCCCTATTATCATGTAGCTACTCCCCTAGTTTTTGTGACGACACCCCCTCATGACACATGACGACCCCTCCCAAGTTTTTGGCACATGGCTTCAGCGTGCACTATCAGTACCACTAAGAAAAAAATTCTACTTGCACCACTGTATCCATGATTCCATGTATTGGATTGTACAATGGCCCTCATATGTGACTAAGTTGGAAAAAGAGCCTGGCACTTGGACTTAGCAGCAGGATTGGACATACAGTATGCAACAACCTCCACACATATGTCCAAACATTTTTTGGGGGTCAATGACCAACATATAACTGTGAAGACTATATAATACTCTCGGGTATGACCAAAATACAATGCAGTATCAACAGAGAAAGAAATATCCTAATAATGATAGCCATAGGTGCCGATTCAGTGGGGGCCCAAGTACCCACGGAAATTGATGAGCACCCACGGGCCCGAGTCCCGCTGCTGGGCCGCCATATTAACTTGCTAATTTGCGGCTGCAGCACCCACATTGCTGGACCTGCCACCTGGGAAACAGTATGCCGGGAAGAGTGTATTCTGTCCGCGGAGCACCTGCACAGTGGGGGCATTTATGTACCTGCACTGTGGGGGCATTTATGTATGTGGAACTCTTTTGCTGTATTTTAAATATTGGAGACAACTGTGCTCCATAATATAAATTGGTATTATTTTGTGGCCACACCCCTTCTCCGTGAAACCACTCCTCTATATTTTTGGCTTGAGCACCCACCAGCAAAAAGATAAATCGGCACGTATGATGATAGCATCTCCAGAAAACTGAAAATAGTTCTATGAGAACAGATATTGGTAAATGAGATCTGTCTTCTTTCTTTATAACGTATAAAATCACAGACACGAGGGCTCAGTTGCAGCTAGAGACAGCACATAACCTTGCACAGACAGCTGATTGCTGTACCCTAAATCCTAGAACTAGTTTGAACAACCTTGGAAGTACAGCACTATATATCACATATTATTGCTGCTATCTTTATTGTTTAGAAACATTTAATCTAATTTCACAGGATTAATTTGGCATTGCCTTGTGCATCTGTCTATAAAACCTGGCCATATACAGGGATGGAATGTTTGAAGTCTCACATTGCCAATTAAATGTTTTGTGAGTCATAAACATCTTAAAGATGCTCCTGCGTTACATCAGTTAAACTTTACAGATGCAGAAAAGAAAACAAAAATGATTTTCTTCCTTTTAAATGTACTTTTTCACATTAGATTGATAAGTGCAGGTGCAATAAAACAATGAAACCAGATCACACGGGTAACATGCGATACATAAAATGCATTTTTACTAAAGGTTAATTTTTTATGTTGGTCGTTTATTTCTGTCCACATTGAAAATCTCCAAGTTAAGCATTGCAATGGTAACTAAACAAGGTTAGAAGGCTGAGGCTATCTATGTTCTCATATTTTCCAGCACAGAGGACATCAATGCTGTGAGTTACATTACTAAAAATCAGTAAATATTTGCTTTTTATTGATCAAGAAAGCGCATACATCATCACTTCATCCTATTGTTTTAATTAAGCTTTATATACATGTTCTAATTAAGCACCCCATTATAAAAGTTGATTTGTGTGCATTTCTATCATTTTTGTTCCTAGTAATGCCTTGTTTGCATGAGATTTTATTTATACTGTAACCTGAATTTATTGGACTTGGTATGCCTTGCTGAAACAATGCAACTGTCAATGTTAGTTCTATGGTATATAAGTACTGAGGCACTATTCTTCTACAGTGTACGATCCAGGTCATTAGCCAAGGGGACAATGTGTAGGATAACTTAATAATGCAAATTGTGAGCTGTAAACCTAGCAGTTTAGGAATGCAGGGAGGTAAATATTTGTTTCGTGCACCATGTAGAGTGGCAAGTCACAATTGAAGCTGATTCTAAATATAGTTTAACTTTTAAAAAGTATTGCACATTGTTGAAACTGCAATCATTGTGACTTAAATCGAAGCAAAGTTAATAAAAACTGACTAAATGGTAGTATAAATACATTGTGCTTTTATGTTTTATTTGAAAAGTTCTGACTTTTTAAATATATCTGCCCGAAAGAAAAAGTGTGCATGTCGCCAGCAGTCCAGAAATTGACCCTAAGCTGTTTTGCAGGAGCATTGATGCTTAACAATGTATTCTATGCTGGTCTTCATGTAAAGAGCACACTGTCTCTTGTTAAACATTGCCACATTGGTAATAAGTGCCTAAACCATCAGACCAATGAAAGTGCCACTTTTTAGTTGGGTGGGTGGAGAACGTGTAGATAGATGCTCCAACCCAGTCCTTTCGCCCAAGCTGATTTGGTTGAAACTGGTTTCTTGCTATATAAATATTAAGTTTGCTTACCTTAGCTTATTAGGGTGGTAAAGTACGCTCTGAGAAAATTTTACACTGATAATTGAAGCTGCATGAACCAGCAAGTCCAGACATCTTAGTGGTCTATTCATAGAAAATAATGACTTCTGATCAGGAAAATATGGAGAACACTCTAAATTCTTCTAGGGATACGCAGCGGTTGCAGAGCCGCACCTCAGTTGTTATCAATCAGGCCGTTAATCGAAGTATTTTCACCTCTACAGTCTCACCAGCTGCTGAACGCATCCGTTTCATTTTGGGTGAAGAAGATGAAGGCCCAGCTCCCCCACAGCTCTTCACTGAGCTTGATGAGCTACTATCCGTTGATGGCCATGAAATGGAGTGGCAGGAAACAGCCAGGTAAGACATCATCACTAGATATTCACAAACAGATATATATTCTCTGCTGTAGTGATGGCTGCATACTGAACACCAAAAACTACATGTATTTTTTTCTCGAATGTCTGTACACCAGGCATTTCCATACTATGGCACTCCAGCTGTTGCAAAACTACAAGTCCCATCATGCCTTGCCACAGTTTTGCTATTTAGGAATGCTAAAACATGGCAAGGCATGCTGGGATGTGTAGTTTCACAACATCTGGCGGGCCATATTTTGGACATGCCTGCTGTACACTATACAATATGTTTTAAAAGGAATTGGACCAGTACATCTATAATATCATGTTTTATTATGCTGTAAAGCTGCACAAGAGGCTAAGACAGTAGAACAATTTAAACATGCTTGGGATAGGCATATGAATATCCTTACAAAGAAATAAGATTAAAAAGGGTTGAGATTACTTTAAGGGTAAAAAAAGGGGCAGACTAGATGGGCCAAATGGTTCTTATCTGCCGTCAAATTCTATGTTTCTATGTTTCTATCTGAATATATTATCTTCATTCCATTTAATTGTGCACTCAAGGTTTTAGGGGGATATGGTCGTATTGTCGACCCGACTTAGGTCGACAGTCATTAGGTCGACACCGTTGGGTCGACAGGCAACAAGGTCGACAGGGTTCAGGTCGACATGGATGGCACATGTCAGCTCAAAAAAACAGTGAAAAAAACCCATGTTTATCTTGCGACCTGTCGACCTAACCCATGTCGACCTAACGCATTTGTCAACCTAAACCCATGTTGACCTTGTCCCATGTGGACCTAGACACCTGTCGACCTTCACCCATGTGGACCTACAACCCTGTCGACCTTCACCCATGTCGACAATGCTGCCTGTCGACCCAACTGTGTCAACCTAATGACTGTGGACCTAAGTTGGGTCGACAATACGATCCACACCCGTTGTAGGATAAATGTTCTTTCTGTCAGCCTGTGTGTAAAGTGTCAGTTAGTGACATTGGTGTGTATAAGATAAGATCAAGAAGCGTAGCATCTCCCATACAGTGTGATCAGTCTGTGCAGTGAAAGATCTGCTTTTCCCAGAAAAGTCACCCAAGCAGCAGACTGTACCTGGAGATAGCAGGCTGTGAGCTGAATGCTCAGTAATGGTAGAGCTCTGTATAGTGATGACTTCATCAGTCTGTAATGAGCAAGATTTTATAGTCTTTGTCACTATTCTCTCATCAAAAATAAAGATGATATGGAATTTAGTTAGCCACGAATAAAGAGAAATCATGCTTTTATTGCAGAATTATATTTGTATCTGTATTGAGAGAATATGTAAGGAAAAATTAAGCATAAAAGCTCTGTTTGTACCCATTCAATATGTAATGTTTTTGGTATGTGTTTATATGGGAATTCAATTGATCACAGCAAATTTTACAGCTTTTTTTGCAGGTTTTCTTTTGCCCAATTATTTTTGGGGGGCAATTCAGTTCATGCTAATTTTTTTTTGCTGTAAAATGTATCTGATATCATATGGAAACACAGAGATCTGTGAACTTATCCCGGTTCCCTGTGTTTTCATGGTCACACTATGAAAATATGGCGCTTATAATCGATTTTGTTTCTCCTGCCTTCAGACAGGTGAAAAAAATCCACAATAGTGCCAGCTATCAGGGTTAATTAATTGAATTACCACCAATATTAGTTTGCAGCATGTATTTTATGTGCACATAGTAACCATTTATTATTATTATTATTATTATTATTATTATTATTATATTGTTTCTTTAATGCCATTGCTTTCTGAATAGTTTCTTTGTCTGAGACTTATTTGTGATACTTTGACAGCCAAATAGGGTTCAGTGCATCCCAGCCCCTTCTTGTACTTGTAGGGCATAGTGCATTTATTTCATGATTAATCACATTCCAAGCCTAGCACGTCTTAAATTGTGCTGATTGGAGTAGACATTTAAACTGTACACTGAGCTATTTAAGACTTTGGGCCTAATTCAGAGATGGACACAGTTCACACCGCAGCTACATTATTTGGACACAGCTGCTGTGTAACAATATATAAAAGCAACAGGGGGGGGTCTGTAATAGAAAGACGCCCACTGAAAGGCTTTTGTGATCCACTGGATCACAAGCGTGAACATCGGTCATCTGCTGATTATTTAGGCGAGCAGGGTAATTTATGCATCTGGGACCAGTGAAGCTGAATCCAAGGATGATCATGCAGCCACTGGACTCGGTACATATAGAAAACTATAATGCTGACCATCGTCTCCTCTTCCTCGCTCCCAAATGTCCGCAATGTGTCAATCATGCTGCTGCTTTGGAGGCACTGTGACTATCTTTGGACACTCAAATATCTTTACTTAAACCAATGGGTTTGCCTATGTCTCTGAATTAGACTCTGTGATTTTTTATAATTTTATTGAAGAAATTATGGTTTTAAGAATAGTTTTTGGATTGATTTTGTTTTTTTTAAGTGCTAAATCTGCCTGCCATTCTTGCGAGAAGTATAATTGTGACTGCCATCTATCCACTAATGGACTGGCATGGAAGTAGACATTCCGGGGGAAATGTTATAGAGTTTTTTGCTAATGAAGCTCTAGATTTTAATTGGCAATATATTAAGTCAAACACAGTTTGGTGTTAGCTATTATGGGGTTGATATTTATTTCGGAACTCCAGCTTATAGTCTAGTGTGTTAGTTTAGTTTTACCTCTACAGTATCAAGGATTCCTAGTGGAATGTCACTAGTACTTGTACTGCAATGAACTTCAATGGTGTGATAATGTTTAATGGGCCCATAGACTATATGGCACAAGTTCAAGGGCAGAAATGTTAAGGACACACTGAGGTCAGAAATGCTAAGGACAAAGTAGAGAGAGATGGGTGGGACAGGTAAGAGTCATTTTAGGTGGCTCCTAGAAAGCCAAGCACAAAAGGTGAAGGTATTTGTGCTATGTGTTTTAAGTGCAGGTCATGGTTAGTGAGTGTAACATAGTAACATAATAATTAAGGCTGAAAAAAATTACGTTAGTCCATTGAGTTCAACCTATCTAACTTGTAACTACTGACTTAAGTCATATTGATAGGATTCCTATCAATTACTTCACATTTTTCAATGTTAAACTGCATTTTCCACCTTTCCACCAACCTTTCCTGTTTATTTAAGTCACTTTGTAGTGTTTCCACATCCTCTCCCGAGTTCATTTCCTTACTCAATTTCGTGTCGACCGCAAATTGCAATTTTACTCACAATGGGGCAGATGTATTAAGCCTTAACAAGAGATAAATTCAAGTGAGATAAGGAGAGATAAACGTCCAGCCAATCAACTTTGTACTGACTTTTTTCAAACACAGCCTGTAACATGGCAGTTGGCAGGTGATTGGCTGGACGTTTGTCTCTCCTTATCACACGTGCATTTATCTCTTGTTAAGGCTTAATACATCTGCCCCTATGTCACTTTCAATATCATTAATAAATATATTAAACAAGGTGGGTCCATATATTGAACCTTGTGGGACTTCTCTTTGGACCTTACCCCAGCTGGAATGTATGCCATTTACCCCCACTCTCTGTCCCCGATTGTGCAACCAGTTTTTAATCCAATTACAAATTTTATCTCCTAATACCTCCCAACATGACCCTCTCCAGGAGGGACACAATGCTCTGTTTCTGGACTTCCCTCTTCATTTATGATTGCTATAACGTGTGTTGAACAGGTTAATTGATAAGAAAGGTGTTTCACCACAGGTGATGGCAATCATAAATGAAGAGGGAAGTCCAGAAACAGAGCATTGTGTCCCTCCTGGAGAGGGCCATGTTGGGAGTTATGTGCTCGTATAACTGAGGAGATAAAGATGGGGTTCAGTGGACTCTTAAAAAGTGAAATTAATTTAGTGTGAGATATTAGAGAGCCTGATTCAGGGTTGGATATGCCTTAGTGCTCGCAGCAGCATAACATATGTGATCCTTAGCAAGGTAAATGCAGGAGGAGGTACATAGCACCTCCTGCATTTGCCCTAGCTATAACTGTGATGCAATCACAGTTCTAGATGAACATTGCCACTATCAATCGCAATGTTAGGGTTATATGCATGCAATTTGGGCACTTTATATGTGATTGCGGCATTCAATCACATAAAAAGCAACCAAATCGCATGCATTTTACAGCAGGTTCGATGCGATGCACAGTCCCATGCGCAATTCTCCAGAGCCTGTGAGTCGCACCGGTTGCAGAAGCTATCTGCTGGATCGCATACTAAAAAAAATTGTAGTATATGCGCTTAGTCTAGTTGGCACAATAGTCCTATTCTTCTTATTGAAGTTTGAAATATATACCACACTGCGTACAGGTACGATTAAAGGATTAATATATACACATGTGTCCGATACATAGGAAGTTCTTGCAGCGATATACAGGGAAGTTCCAATTCCCGAAATAAACCTAATAGTACAATAGAATATTTAATAATGCGCTACAAACAATGTATATAAAAAAAATTCTAAAGTTTTATGAAACTACTACAATAATTCATTGGCCAGTGATATAAATATTTCACAATATAATTAAAATAGAAATAAAAATAAAGAATGACCACATTTAATATTGATCATAATAATGTTGTTATTATTATGTTAACTGCTGGTTGTTGGATTATTATAGATCCAGCTGGTTAGTTGGTAACAATGACCTACAAAGGGGGGGGGGGGCTTACATGAAAGTCCAATGGATTGTTGAGTCCTGTTAGGAAAGGTCATTGTTACCAACTAATCAGCTGGATCTATAATCATCCAATAACCAGCAGTTACCATAAGAATGTATGTATGTGATTATTGCTGGGAACAGTAGTCCACCTGTAAAAGAGTTTGCATGTTCTCACATCCTATTACATGTGTGAGTTTGCAATTTGTGTGGGTTAGGGGGCCCCAGTGCATTGATTTACCTAGGGCCTACAATACTGTTAAGACGTCCCTGAATTAAGACAGAAATGTGACAAACTAACAAGATAACAAGTATAAACTCAGAACAAAATGCACACACCAATCAACAATAACAAAATAACTAACGCCAACTGCAACTACGCAAGACCTCACTGTCCCTCTTCCAACTCCGAATCCTGCAACCCCCAAGTTACAGCATTTTAATAAGCTTTTCCATTTTCCAAATGATATGTGACATTTACTGCCAATCTAAACACGTTTCCATCATGCATGTTTACTCGTCCATGTTTTGCATTTATGGGCATACTTTAAAAGAACTCACCCAGGAAAACACGATTGCATGCACCATCAGAAAACATGATTCTGTCAAGCACAATACTTGGCACATTAGTGTTTTGCAAAAAACATGAGCATGTTCGAGTGATGCAGACTGTGTCTAAACTTGACTTAATTCGTAAGCCTCATACAAACTAGAGAATATTATAAAAGATATCGCTCAGAAAGGGACTAGTGTGTACACTCAATATCGTTAACGATGCGCGCACATGCACATCGTTAATGACCCCTCCCTTCTGCCATCAATTTGGGTTTATAGCCAAATGACCCACCCGGTAACGTCACTGAATTATATCGTTTACCAATAATGTTCAGCGTGTACACTCAATGTCGGCAACCCGCAGCCGATATTGTTAACCATACCTCCCAACAGTCCCGATTACCGCGGGAATGTCCCGGTTTCCCTCCCGCGGCCGGCAGTGTCCCGCGGCGAGGGGGGGGGGCTGTTGGGAGACCCCCTTTGTCGGCTGCTGAGCAGCAGGGGAATAAAAGCTGTGCGCATGCCGTGTGTATAGGCCACGCCCCCTTTAGTTAGGCCATGCCCCCAAAATTTCAACCGTCCCTCCTCCGGCCATTTCAAAGTTGGGAGGTATGTTGTTAACTATATCGGCCAGGGCCACCTAGTGTATATGGGGCATTAGTAAATGTAATCCTTGTTGTTCTGGTCAACCTCTTTTTCTTTAAAATTCCAGTTCAGCCTATAAGTGCAGTGTTACAGTTCAGATGCATACTAAATGACTCAAGTTGCAATAAGGCATGTACAATTCATATTGGTTCCGTTTGAAACAGTAAACAAATTAATGTGATAATTGATATGAAATAATCAATATCTGAAACCAAATCTTGTTTTAATGGCTTGCAGTCTGATAGCTAATAATTCTCTACACATAGTACAGTTTGGTAAATTCTTATCTGGGGCTTTAGCAGTGTATGCAATTTTCAAGTATGGAGCTGTCTCTGAAAAAAAAAGGAAATTTGGCAAGGGTCATGTAAAATCTGTATAAGTAGTTTAAACATTAATTAGAAAGTAACAATGTAGACAAATATAATCTGATTTGTGTTGACCTTTAACACTTTTCAAATTGAAGATGATATTTCATTTCTGTTTGGTTTGCAAAGTAGTTATCAAACTGGTTTAAGCTAGATGCACAGGGCAAATAGAATGATCTTCTGTCTCTCACTGTGGCCCAAGCGCCCAATTTTATTGGCACATTTACATTTTATTTCCTTCTTTCTGGGAAAGGTGCAGCACTTGAACCTGTAAAAGTGTGCCCATCTCCTAAAGAATGCCAGTTATAGAAGGTTAATTGGTATGACATTGTGGTTGTGTAATGAGAAGTGGATTAACCTTTGCTCTGTTCTGCAACTAGTTACAACATATTTCCCTTCTCATTTTGCACAAATGTCAACAAAAGTAATCATTAAGCTGGACACTGCATCAAGCTTCCGACATAGGGTCCGATTCAGACCTGAAATGACCATGGGGCCCATAGATCCATCTGCGTTTTTAAGTGGCACACAATTCCGGGTGCCACCTACAATTTCCCACCGGCTGTCAATCACTTTGCGAACAGCCAGACCCCACAAGGGGACCCCGCGCATGCACACAGTGTGCCGCGCGCATGTGCGTTCATTTGATCATTTTCAAATGGGCCTGAATCAGGCCCACCTTTGTCTTATGATTGTTTTTTTAACGGGTATGGATCATTAGGTCGCCAGCATTATGTGGACACCATTAGGTCGACATGCATTTAGGTCAACATAAGTTAAGGTCGACATGCATTTAGGTCAACATGACTTTAGGTCAACAGGGTCATTAGGTCGACATGGGTAAGGTCGACATTGAATAAGACTTTATGTTTTTTATTTTTTTTAACTGGAATGTCAACACAGTAAACATAAACACTAAAGCGTAGCACCGCATCCCCTCGCATGGCTCGCTGCGCTTGCCATGCTTCGGGCACGGTGCCTTGCTACGCTCGGCACAATATTTTATTCTCCCACCACGCCCTAGTGGATGTCGTGCCAACATGGACACTGAAAACGTACCACCGCGCCCCCTCGCATGGCTCGCTACGCTTGCCATGCTTCAGGCACACTATTTTATTCTCCCACCATGCCCTAGCGGATGGTAGGGCATGAAATACCGCCTGTCGGCACATTTTGGCTCAAAACGCAGTAAAAAAAAACCATGTCGACCTAATGACCCTGGCGACCTTACCCATGTCGACTTAATGACCCTATCGAAATAACCCATGTCGACCTTCCTGCATGTCGACCTTCCTGCATGTCGACCTTAAGTTATATGGACCTAATGCATATCCACCATCATGCTGGTGACCCAAGGAGCATATCCCTTTTTAACATCTCCTTTCAGTGTAAATACTTTAAGTTGGGTAAACACTTGTATACCAAGTGACATAGTACGACTGCGAATTTGCAGGCGACAGCGTTACAAATCAATGTGCTTTCTGTGCGGATGGTTATGTACAGGTGCACATCCGTTCTCACCCATGCGAATATGTCCAAAATCTGTCATTACAGGCTCAACATCTAATGATTTTACACTGGCATCGCAGGCGCCGAGTAGCCCTTGACTTACTCAGCACTGCAATGAGAAACAGGCATATCTGAGTTGCTGCTTATGTCACACACCGTCCCCTAACAGGCTTAGGCACGCTACAGATTTCCCTTTTTTTATGGGCACAGTCAGCGTTTTTATTGGCATAAAACGGGCAGTTTCTCCCACTGCATGTCAATTATCTTGCATACGGCCAGCAAACAGAAATGTTGTGTGGGCCCATGTTGCATATTGCGGCATGTACACCATTAGCTATGTCTTCTGTCAGCCCTGTAGC
>NC_139217.1:150413901-150418901 GCF_055691185.1 Crinia signifera
CACTGTGGTGACGACTTCCGGGTGCGACCACTGACGTGGTTGGGCGGCGCCCAGGGAGGACGTGCTGGTGATGGCGGGCACTTGAATAATTTGGTGAGTAAATGTATTGTAAGTTGTTGCCCTGACGAAAAATGTGAAATACATTTGAAACGTTGGCGTCTTGATGCTGTGTTGTCTGCCTTCTTTCTGATTCGAGTGCCGCTATAAGGAATATATATATATATATATATATATATATATATATATATATATATATATATATATATATAGCAGTATGTGCATTGTACTCAGCTCTCATGCTTTAATTACATTATTTTCCATGGCAGCACAGTATATCATTAGTCAGCATGCTGGATTATTATCTATTATATACACAGTGCTATTACAATTGGAGAATGTTTATACATTCACATCAGCTTATGGTTCTAAAATGACTCTCTTCATATATATATTCAAAACTGTTTCCTTTTCCCCCAACTATTTCTTATTCAGAAGGACCAGTTACTCTTAGAATCAATGCAGAACATTTATGTGCCTTAAAATAGTGTGTAGAACTGTATATTGCTAACGAGCCTGATTGGCTGACACTTGCATAGATTTATATGTGCAGAAAGTCTCTCTCACTACATGAAAACCATTCTCATTCATTTCCATGGTTTAGCCTCAGCCTATGTTCTAAATTAATCATGATCATAAGGTACAGTTGCCACATTTTTGGACAAAAATACCAACAATCATTTATGCGTCTGCCCTATTAATATCATTGGCATGGAGGTTGAAACCCTAGAGCAGGCATGACCAAACCACGGCAATCCAGCTGTTGTGAATCTACAAGTCTGATCATGCCTTGCCACAGTTTTGCTATTAAGGATTGCTAAAACTATGGCAAGGCATGCTGGGATGTGTAGTTTCCCAACAGCTGGAGGGCCACAGTTTGGACATGCCTTCCCTAGAGTGACAGGACGTCATAACTTTATTATGTATGTCACTCTCATTTCAGTTTCTGCTACATTGATAGGAATTAGACTAAAATCTGCTACCCATTATATACTGGTGACAAAGTGCAGGTTGTTTGGTTTGCACCATCTCAGAGGATAGGTGACCAAACCAATAATCCTGTTGTGGGGAGAATAATGCTCCGCAGCCCCATACTAAATAGGGAATGGCTCCCTACATGCCTAGTCTTTTCCTTTATAAATCTCATTTACATCACTTGCTCTCTGCAAAGTGAAGTTCCATTTTTGCATTTGGTATGGGTCAACAGTAATAAGGTCAACAGTCAATAGGTTGACCATTAATGGGCATACGTCGACACATAAAAAGGTCGACATACCCAGGGCTATTTTTCAGTAGGCTCCAGCAGGAACTGAGGCCCTTATTCTAGTTCACTCTTTCTGACAAAATATTTCTTAGATGGACAAAACCATGTGCACTGCAGGTGAGGCAGATGTTACTTGTGCAGAGATAATTAGATTTGGGTGGGGTTTTACATCTGCCCCACCTGCAGTGCACATGGTTTTGTCCATCTAAGAAATATTTTGTCAGAAAGTGTGAACTAGAATAAGGGCCTCAGTTCCTGCTGGAGCCTGTTGAAAAATAGCCCTGGACATACCTGAGATCAACGTGGTCAAAATGTCAACACAAGCAATAGGTCGACATGGAAATTGTCATCATGAGTTTTTCATGTTTTTGTGTCGGTCGGCATAGGTCAACATGGACACCATATAAGTGTACCGTGTCCCCTCGTATGGCCTGCTTCACTCACCATGCTTCAGGCACTCTTATAATCTACCTCCACTTGGATAGTAAGGTATGAAATAACACCTCTTTTTTTCCAACCTTTTCCATGTGGACCTATTGCTTGTGTTGACAGTTTGACCATGTCGACCTAAGGTATGTCGACCTATGGCCTGTCGACTAATAGTGGTCGACCTTATTACTCATGACCTGCCGACCACACCCCTTTTGCATGTGGGGGGATAATGAATACAAGTGTTCTGCTATGCCTCCTATCTTCTCATCTCCTTCAATTCAAAATTGCTAAATCTTACACCTTAGCTGATTCCAAATTTTTCTGCAGATCTATTCACTTCCCTTCAAAACAGGCAATCATTCAAAAATAGGCGTGCAAGTAACAACACGGCACCAGAGGCTTTCTGGTTGGCATTTTCTTAATTTGCTCTTTGTAGTCAATTAAACATCAGGAGGTTTTTTATTACTGCAACTGTATTCACATGGACTAATTCTGAATTGGAAACAAACCATGCTGCATTGCCAGTGTGGGGCCTGCTCTCTAGTGCACATGTGCCATCACTGGCACTGGCTACAGTACACACAGGCAAAGTGTACACGATGGGTTGCATTATGAAGTGCTTGATTGTAGATTTTGATACTACAAGCAAAGCAGAAAGAATTTTTACAGTGAGTACATTGAAGGTCCTACTTGATTATAAGCTGCATCGTTTCTCAGCATTCAGTTCCAATCATTTCATTATGACATCTTATGTGTTAATTACAGTTTTTTCTTCTGATTCTTTACAATTCTGTAATGTGATCCCTACAGGAGGGAGAGAGGAAGGCTTGATGAAAAACTCATTTCTGTCAGGTGAATAGCATGGTGCTTCAAGTCTTTCCCATTTATGTGCTGTCATACAGCAGGGATCGGCAACCTGAGACTCTCCAACAGGCCGATGCAGAGTTCAATGCAAGTCGCCCGATCTGTGTGCAAGAAACCCCCATATGCAGAATAGCTTGCACAACCGTGCCAGGAACACCCATATATGACTAATAGTGGTCATTATAAATGTGCACTTGCACCAGCCCAATACTAAGTAGAACAGATCCCTCTTACAGTATATTTACTACAGTATACAGTATATTTATTTAAGTGCAGCCAACTGGGCATAGCCTGAAATTCTAACATACCCTCTCTGAACTTTGCCTATGTGAGAACATCCCCTTCAAATCAGTGAAGCTTCTGTAGTAACAAGTGAAGATAAGCCTGAGATGTATATGGCCCTGCATTGCCCCTAGGTGTGTACGCATGGTTGTGGACATACTTGCCTACTCTCCCAGGTTCTGTAGTAGACACATGGGGTGAGATTTAATTGGATGAGAGATTCAGAAAGTGAGAGATTTGGTGAGAAATCTCCAGTTTTTTTAAAGCGGCAATCATTTACACTGCAAAATCGAACTGGTTTTGCAGTGTAAATGATTACCGCTTTAAAAAAAAATGGAGATTTCTCACCAAATCTCTCACTTTCTGAATCTCTCATCCTATTAAATCTCACCCATGATGTTTTGGGTACTCCCCTGAAACCCCAGAGGAGTGGACACAGAGTGTCCCCGCATTCTGCCTGCTTCCTAGTGAATAGCTTCTCTATTCCAGGCATCTCACAGAGAGGAACAAATAAATGTATACCAGTATGGTTGTGGATCATGTGTGGTGAAGAAAACACAAAAAAATGCGCTTGTGTTCAACTATGCATCAGCCTCAAGTGTTAAAAAGAGTACAATTCTCATTATAATATATCTGAAATTCAAACATAACTATGATTTAATGACTGCACTTCAAAAACATGATGCTGAAGGTTGCCCAAGCCTGTCTTCATAGCAGCAGTTCAACTAGTTTGCTCCCAGAAGCTTTGCTGTAATCGCTGCATGTTGCGATGCCGTTAACATGCTAAAAGTCATTCTTTGTTCGATACTTTAGTCTTATGGCATCCATCACATTATATGTATATGTGTGGTATATGTGCATACATATGTAATATGTATATACCGTATGTATTTATACTGTATGTACGTAATATTTTCATTTGTGATTGTATATAATTAGGTAATTTCTTACAGCTACAGTAGGGCCTTTAATCTGGTTCAGTGGCAAAGACAAATTCCTTCTTAAATGGACAAAATCATGTGCTCTGCAGGGGTTTGTTCATTTGAGAAGGAATTTGCCTTTGCGAGTGAACCAGTATAACGGCCTATATGTAGGGTTGCATGTCTACATTTTAGTGATTATACAGATGTGCCCTCATACATTGTTACTGCAGTAATGCCGAACAGCCCCTCAGTGTGTCAGACCCTGTGAGAATCTTCTAGCTCCAGGCAAATCCGGGAGACTGTACTGATTAATTTGACACTTGTATAATTGTATAATTGTGTGCCGAGTCTAAGAATCCGTATATAAAGTGCTACAATGCAATGACCACATCTTTCAAGTTTCATTGTGCTGTGTGTATTGACTCAGTTGCACACAGATATACAAGTGTTGCATATAAAATTAGTTAGCACATTCTCCTGGTGCACACCAGTCATATCGCCTGTGCTTCCTAGTTGCATTGTGACATACACTCATTTTGTACAGAAAAGATGTCCCATGCTAGCAGAGGTGCAGGGCACCTGGAGGCTCTCTTCCACTAGGCATATTTTGCAGCATGTCAGACTCATATTGAGGCTAAATGTACGAGGACAAAGCTTTATGAGGCCTATATGAGAGTCATTATTTATTTATTAACAGTTTTTTATATAGCGCACACATATTCCGCAGCACTTTACAGAGAATATTTTAACATTCACATCAGTCCCTGCCCCAGAGGAGCTTACAATCTATATTCCCTAACACATGTACATGCACTCACGGACATTCTAGGGTTAATTTTGTTGGAAGCCAATTAATCTACCTGTATATTTTTGGATTGCGGGAGGAAACTGGAGTACCTGGAGGAAACCCACGCAAGCACGGGGAGAATATACAAACTCCACACAGTTAGAGCCATGGTGGGGCTCAAACCCATGACCTCAGCACTGTGAGGCAGTAATGCTAACCATTACACCATCCGTGCTGTTATTTCTTTATGTCAGTTATTCTGTGCACAGCGTCTAGTCATCACATCTCTGCTAAGCAGAGCAGCAAGTTACAGGGAGTCTCCCAATTGCCCCCTCACTGTTGCCCGTGGGTGGCATGTGGGACAGTCACAAACAATCGTGAAAATCAATAT